>NC_138736.1:20262051-20844715 GCF_965113295.1 Leuciscus leuciscus | reverse complement strand
AAAGCTGGAGATTGTTGGTAGCTTTTGTAGTAATTGAGCTTCTCTTGGTTCTTTGTCCTTTTTGTGCTTTCTTTTCATTGATACACTTGGTTGTGGTTTTAAACTCATTTTGTTTTGGTTTTTGAGTAACCGTCTTCTACGCGTGACTTTTATATTACGCAATGGTTTTCGCTCGCCTCTAGATGTCCCTCTCAACAGCGCAGCAATACATAAAAAAATATTTATTTGATTTATTTACTAGTTAATACTTTGCAACTGCAAAAAAAAATCACATTATTCCTCAATATTTAACACAATTTTACTGAAAATTAAATTAAAATTAAAATAATTATTTGAAAAGAATAGACACAGTAAATTTGACAGCGCAGCAATACATAAAAAAATATTTATTTGATTTATTTACTAGTTAATACTTTGCAACTGCAAAAAAAAATCACATTATTCCTCAATATTTAACACAATTTTACTGAAAATTAAATTAAAATTAAAATAATTATTTGAAAAGAATAGACACAGTAACCCACACTGGGCCACCCTGCTGGCCCAGTGCCCTGGGCAAGTGCCCAGTAGGCCCGTGCGTTAATCCGTGCCTGTGTAGGTGACGTTCTTTCTTCAGCAGAAATGCTCTCCGTCCACACTAGCGTTTTCGGATGTTTCAGTGTGAATGAGAAACTTTTGAAAAACACCTGAAAACGCTAAATTCACCTTTACTGCGCATGCGTAAAACCCCACAAAAGATCACTGATATGATTCAGATGGAAAAATAAATAATGAAGTTATCGTGCAATTCTTCTGACAGGATCATTTTATTTAGTAAAATATCTCACCATTCACTGATGCGGTCCAGGTCGCACGTAGTCACCACATGTTTGGTCTAAAACGCTAAAACTGCTCTCATGTATTGCCGCAGGACAGCAAATGTGAGTAAATTCTGTCATCTTTGCAGGACTGTGATATGAAGAGTGTGCAATGTAGAATATTTTTAGCAACAGTGTGAAAGTGAATAGCACATAACAGGCACAATACTGGTATAAACATGAATATCTATTGGTACAATATGCGTCACATGACTAAATTTACGTCATCGTTTTTAAATACCACCGGTTTCACAGTCCACACTACAACGTGAAAACAGTGTTTTCAAATGTATCCACTTTGGAGTGCATTTTCAAAAAGCTTCGTTTTCATTAATAAAAACGCCGTCTCATTAGTGTGGACATGGCCTATATCTGCTTTTTGACTCACAAAGTGGTGGCACCCGTTGACTTGCATTTTATAAATCACCAAGGACCACAGGTTAAACTAAAAAATAATTTTTAGTGTTCTACTGAAGAAAGTAAGTAACCTACATATTGGATGGCCGAAGGGTAAGTAAACTGACAGCAAATATTTATTTTTGGTTCTTTTTCAGTGTCAGGTTTATACTTTATACTTTACATAATGTTATTTTGCAGTAGGCTACAAGTTTTTTTTCCTACAAGATCACAAATGTTCTATGTACATATTCCTTGGCTTAATCACTTATTAATTTGTGCAGATCTGACAAAATTTACAATGTCAACCTGAAGAACCACTTGTTGGACGAGCATGACTCCCTGTCTTCAGAGCTTGTTCAGAAAGAAAGCTGCTCGCACAGGGAAAGTGGTCTGAAGTACTGAGTCAGCTCTTCAGGAAATATGACCAGGTCAGTTGGTTGCACTTCTTGATGCCTGATATAGAAACTGCAGTGGATTTTGACATATTTTGGTTGTATTTACAGACATTTTAGGGTGATGCATAGTATTGTGTGGCTGTGCGGATTATATTCCATGTTAAATCAAGATTCTTATACTCATGTCTCTAATTCTCACACTGAAGGATATCGTGGACATCCATGTATGACGAGCTGCCGTCCTCCGTGCTCTCCCCACCTATCTGCAACTCCAACTTTTTCAAGACATGGGACGTAAGTGTTGCACTGTTTGGTTAACAACAATCTCACTTGCCATTCAGATGTCATCCTGGTTCTAGTTCCACATTTTTAATATATATATTTTTTTAATAATTGTAGTTATTGTATGGGATAGAATGGTTTGGAATAGATGTAAATATATGTCACTTATTAGCTGTCCTCCTTTGGAAGTTTAGAGTAACAGTTCTCTGTTCTTGTCTTCAGGTAGAACATTCATTGATGACGTACCACTCAGTCTACTCTTCATTAGTGGCAATTTTTTACAGTTGCCACGTTATTCTGCCCAGAGAAGATTGTGGTTGTACTTGAGGAAATCATTGAGCAAACATTTCTCAAGGGCCTTGCACTGTTTTGGAGAATTTCCATTTGACAAACAATTTATTGTTGATGTTTTGTGGATACTTAATAAAAGAGTAACTTGAATTTAAATAGTCTGTTAACCTGTTTTTTTTTATTATAGAATGTGTATAGTTAGCAATTTAGTTACTTGATGATGTAAATTTAAAAACTTACAAAAATGAATAAAGTGAGTATTTTTTTTTACTGAGACATTAAAACTGTTTTAATGAAGTTGAAATTGTAATAACAAAAATTTAATTTATCTTTAATACATTTTTATATGTACTGTGAACCCAAAAACTACTTATAAAATGACTTGATTAATAATGTTATAGTAACTTCTAAGATTAAGTAAGTATCAGTTAAAATTGCCTAGTACCAGTACTTAAAAAAGGATGTTTCGTTAACTTATAAAAATGTAGTTAGTATCACTTAATTTCGATGTAATCAGTTTCAACAATTTTTTTTAGTTAAATTAACTTATCCGGTTTTACAGTGCAATCTGTACCATTGCTTAAACATACATTGAGGAGAATATGTTAATGTTCTTCTCCCCCTCTGGATCTCCACCCATTTGCCTCATCTTTTGGTTTCCTGTCGGTTAGGTTTGGTGTTGGTATTCCACTCATGTTTAACGATGCTTTGCTCAGGGTATAAGAAGGAAAGGTAACTGTTGGAGAAAGGCCCTGCCACTCCCTCACACCGGTGCGTAACCTCATACTACAAGAAAGGCTTTTACGGCCTCTTCACAACAACTTTAATGGAGTCAGATTAATTATATTGGAGTCAGATAAATATTTGAATTATACACGTCATCCTTCAACTGCCTTTTGTTCCGATTATTGGTTCAAAATAGCGTAATGAAAAGCGTTAACCCTGAAGAATATTAAATTATTGCTTCTTCTGGAATTCTGAAATGTACTTGAAATGTACTGAAATTAATTTCATTATTTTAATATATTGCTATTCCTACTTCCTAATAAAAAAATTAAAAAGTATGAAAATGAGCAGCTTTGTCAATACATATGTTTTTATTTTATTAATTTTTTATATATTTAACAAAATGTGAGTGATGTTTCTCCTTGAAAACTGACGTCAGTGCTAAGATGGTAAAGTTTGCTCACTGGCCAAGCAGAGCTCAGTATTTTCAGAGTTCTGATCACTGAATGAGATGTTAATAATGCATAACTACTCACTAAGAATGCATACTTTTATGCATCATACACTTTTTTTTATTGATCAGCTCATTTTCATTTGGAGCACAGTCAATAGCAGGAACCTTTCAACCTGGTTCATTGTCTCTGCTTTTGTTTTGCCAAATTTATTTCCAGTTTGCAGCGTTAGTGTGTCCTGATGAGACTTTTTATCTACACCAGGCAAATTGCTGAGATCACACACACCATCTTTTTTTGCTAACAGAGTATCTGTCTTGCCCATCTCTGAAGGAGCCTCACATTAGAGAGCCTGAAATACTCTGGAACCTGATTTGAGTGATTCACATGAATGAGGCGGATGTGACCCTCACTTGATATGATAAATAAAGAGTTATTGAGTTCAGTGAAGCAGTCTGAAATTGAAAAATGAAGCTATATAAAAATAGGATGAATTTTCATTAGGAGGAGACTGGGGATAAAAGTAATACCTTTTGTTTGAGCATTGGTAACTCAGTGGTCTGCTATAAATATAACTCACTTGGACATGTACAAAACCATAGATATCATATAATAAAGGCTAGATGTCTTACGGCGGAGTCTCTTCCGGCATCACCGTTCGGCCATCTTGTCACAGGCAGGCTCTGATGTAAGGAGAGTGATCAGCACGAACACAAATACTCTTATCTCGCTGAAATCTTGACGGATTTACAAACGGTTTGGTTTCTTACAAACGTTATTAACGTGGCTATAATTCCGAATGCTTGAACATGTATGTTATAATTATTCATATGTATGCAGTGTCATAACTACATCTCTGACGTTTATATCAAACCAAACCGTTTGAAAATCGGTAGAAAATTTTGCAAGTTATGGTTATTTAAAAGTACATGCACCATTAAAACACAATGTTACGAGTGAGCGAGCTGTCTGTGGCAAGATGGCCGCCACGTGCGGACGTCGACCTCCATTGGCCAGCAGCGCGCACGAGACATCTAGCCTTTATTATATGATATCTATGTACAAAACAATCACAGATTATAGTTAATGTCAAACACAAATTATGTTAATGTCAAACACAAATTAAATCGGATGAGTAATAACAATGACAGGTCATTTGCTGAAAGATCCACACAGTCTAAATTTACGCAAGAATGTTATTGAAGAACAAAGAATAATCAGATTTGAAAAAAGTGAACAATTTAAAGTAACAAAAATAATTTCGGTAACACTTTACAATAAGGTTCATTAATTAACATTAGTTAATGTATTAAATAACAATACATTTGTTACAGCATTTATTAATCTTTGTTAATGTTAGTTAATAAAAATACAGCTGTTCATTGTTTGTTCATGTTAGTTCACAGCGTATTACATAATGTTAACAAATAAAATCTTTGATTTTAATAACGTATTAGCAAATGTTGAAATTAATATTAACTAAGATTAAAATGCTGAAGAAGTATTGTTCATTCTTAGATCATGTTAACAAAGGTAGTTAACTAATGTTAACTAATGAACCTTATTGTGAACCTTAATGAATACCTATTATAAAGTGTTACCAGACTTTCTTTGAGGACTGCAGAAAAACAACTGCTGTATGTCTTTGTGTGAGTGCTCTCTATTCCTGTCATATATCAGTTCACTCACTATGTGGGCATCCACCAATTTTATGTGATTTTTAAGGATATCTCATAAAAATAAAATAAAAAATGCTGGATAAAAATGCAGAGATGTCTTCTCATTTGAGCACATACTATATAAAAAAAAAAAAAAAAGTACAATGTTGCTCATTGTAAAGTGTACGATTTCACCCCAAAGCTCATATGTAATTAATATAGTGTTATACTCTTCCCATGTTACACTTAATCTCCACTACGTATGCTTTTACTTTTGGGAAGAGCCTAAATGTGTCTAAATTTCTCTGTCCAATAGTAATTATAAGTATAGGTATATTCTATACAAGTATATTCGGGATCCCTTTACTATTGTACTACTGAACTATAGGTTCCATTTGTTAACATTAGTTAACTACATTATAGTTAACATGAACTAACATTTATTAATCTTAGTAAATATTAATGTTTACTAATACATTAATAAAATCTATGGTTCTCTATGTTAATATTATTTAATGGACCTGAGTTAACATGAATTAACATTAAACAGTAGTATTTTTATTAATGTTAACCAAGATTAATAAATACTGTAACAAATGCATATGCTTATTGTTATTTGTTAGTTGCATTAACTATGCATTAACTAACTTTAACTAATGCAACCTAATTGTAAAGTGTTACAGGTTATTCTGCTGTCTCGATAATGATTATGATGCCATCTATTTTTTTATAATGTGATGATGTACTTTCATATGTGTAATCTTGTGCTTCAGGCCTATTGGAGAGAGTCATCTATCATCTATCTTCAAAGCACTTTAACCATCAGCCAAAAAAAAAAATCAGATTGCTTTCCTCCTAGTCCATTATAGTACAAGATGAATTTACTACCTAGTCCTAGCGGGACGCTTGGCGCTATTATTTTATTATCTTTTTTTCCCCCGTATCACATATTTTAGTTATCATCATAAATTAGGTATCATTCAAAAGCTTACAAACTCAAAATTCATCCTGTGAAAAACATTTTGAAATTGGATGTTGATATTTGGACAAAAATGTATTAATTTGTTACATGAGAATGCATAAAAAAATCAATGTAATGTGGGTGACACCCGATGGTTATTTTTGGTACAACGCCTAAACAAAATTCTCAAAGGAACTTACATATTTGTGATATCAACTTTAAATTTGGAACAAAACTTGGTTAGATATGTGGCTTTGATTTTATAGTAATTTTTGAGTAAAATATATATTCTATATAAAATAAAAATGTTTAGTACAGTACATTTGATTTACAGTAAATTTAAACTTCCATAACTTTTTCATTCTTTAATTTTTTGAAGTGCTTTCACATCAGCAATAATCATGTCTTTAAAACAAGACCAAACAGGTCTTTTAAAAGATGAATATATTGAATTACAACCATTTAAGTTTGGATAGTACATTTTCACATCTATTCTCAAAAAGGGGGGTGACAGGCCCTTGTTTTGAATGAGAACATGTCCTTTGTTCAGTACAATGTAGGCTGTGGACTGCATCTGCAGGGGTGTAAAGAAATGGCACTTCATTACAATATTTATGTATGTAGTATTATTCTGGTACATTTTACATTACGGGTACTTTTGAAACTGAAAACTTAATCTGTTATAATGACCTTTTCTTCGCTATTGTGGCTTATATCCGAGTGAAACAGCTTTTTGAACGAGAAGAAATGGTATTTGATTTTGTCAATTGGGAATTGATTGGATCATTGGATCGTTGTAGTTTGCAACTCCTGTGATCTCATGTGAGAGACAGGTTGTCCCACCCTCGCACCAGTAAACACCAGAGAAGAGATGATGGGAGGGGTGATCATTTTTGTTTTTAAATTATGTGTACAGATAGATTATTTATAATAAGCACTTCAATATTCTATAAAAAAACAAGAATTGTTATTTCATGGTGACTTTATAGTCTTTTTGTTCTCCTCTATTTAATAAGCACTAGCTGTATTACAAAACATCTCAAGCTAAGTATCTCTATTTGTGTCACATGTCATTTTCTATTTCCTGTGCTGTTTTTCAGCTCTAGCCTTACTGAGAATTGTTGATGGAAGGCTGCGAGCACAGGCTTGTCACCCGTGGAAAAAGATTGCCCACAATTATGATTAGGTTTGACATTATTTTGTGCATGGTGTAAGTTGGTTATATGAGCAGGAAAGAAATGATGTGGGACACAGTCAACTAATCGTGTCATTCCACCCAAATGGTCCAGAAACTATAGGACTGGGAACAAGTGCCTCTGGGCATTAACATCAGAATAAATGTTGCTCTCAAAGTACACTTTGGTTGTTTTATATCATGAGTTTTATCATTGATGGTTACACTTTATTTGGTAACACTTTATTTTACAGTGTCCTTGTTACATATGTTACATGTACTTACCATAGTAATAAGAGCAAATTAAGCATAATTACATGCAACTAACCCTCAACCAAATCCTAATCCTACCCTAACCCTATAGTAAGTACATGTTGTTTATTAATATTACTCAGTACTTAAATGTATAATTACATTGTCACAATGACACCTTAAAGTGTAACCCTTTATTTTAAGGTGACATTATTACAGTGTAATTACAAAAGTAATATTAATAACAATTATCTACATGTACTAACTATAGGGGTTAATGTTAGGTTTGCATAATTTAAATGTAGCCTAATATTGAAATAAAATGTTATCTTGGGTTGCTTAAACAGATATAGCTTTATAAAGCATCATAGCATTTAGACTTTTCCAAAAGTCATAGTTGTCACGAGTTTGGTTTCAAGGACTTTTGTTTGGAGATTCATTTCACCCTGTTATGTTAGTATTCATGTGTCTCTTGTTCCTGTCTCCTTAGTTACTGAGTGTTGCCAACATACAAAGCCACTTAAGGCAATCCTGAAAAGGTAAAAAAAAAAAAAAAAAAAAAAAAGCCAGCTAACACTATGGTACGCAGGGAAGGAAATCAGAGGTCGTTTTTTAATGGATGTCAATGGAGGAGAGGCTTCACTACGCTGAATAAACTGCTTTAGTTGGAAAATGGCTTATTTAATGAATCGACAGCCCATCAGCTAATCTTCGACATGTTTGCCCTTAAACATTCGTTTTGGATTGATTTTTAGAATTTACTTTAAAAAAATGCTGTTTTATAAGTATAAGGTATCCTCATCTCTGCTTAAATGCAGCCACCTTCCCCCTGCCCGTAACAAGTCAACTTTAAATTTTAAACAAGAACACAAGAAAGGATTTTAATATCAACTATCTGGCGACTGCCTAGACAGCAGAATACACCCACATTGTGTAACTATTTCTTTGTGCTTAAGTCAGCTTGTCGCATAAAAGTTTGTATTTTTTCTTCTGTGGCTATTTTAGCATGGTGGTGATTGTGTTAAGTGTGGTGCAATTTGTCCTCCGGTTATGCAACACCGTTGAAGTGTGTGTCTGTTTTAAGTGTTGCTTTGTGCAGGGCTGACATTCATAAACTGCTGTTACAGCACTGGCTAACATTAGCTCTACAAGAAGCAACATGGAGACAAATTCTGCCCAGAAACTAAACGTTATTCATCATACATGACAACACCGTCCTAGTTGTATCAATATAATGTCAATGTTGTGCTATGTCCTACAGCGATAAAGTCAGCTTAATGAAACTCAGTTTATCTATAATCTACACAGCACATCAATGCTATGTTTTCCATGTTGCGCCTCATGAAAAAATCAGCAATTGTTTATAAAAACATTCTTATTTAAATTGAGACACTGGCTTGAATGTGAAATTTGCATAAGAATTTATAATAATTTTAAAAAAATCTTTATACTCTGTATTATATAGCATTATGGCAAAATAATTGTTTTTCTTTCAGTTTAATATTAAACATGGATTACAATATGCATAATTAATAGGATTTACAGAACGTAATAAACCCAGCCATTATCCAAACAAACCATAACCACAATCACCAATTTTTTAAATGACCTTTTTAAATGTTATCCAAACACACAATAAAAGGTACAGCCTTTAAATACTCAGGCCACACTTTTGCTGCTAACAGAAGTAAAATTCAGTTCAAGGCCTAATGTTATAGGTATAGCTAAAACTGCAAATTCACTCAGCATCGTGTAATTCCAAACAGTATGGTTTTCTTTTTTCTTCTGTGGAATACAGGAGGAATATAGCACATTGTCTCCCTTCTCCATCCAATGATAGGGAATGAAGATGGATGCTGCTGAGCTCCAAAAATGACAAAACTATAAAAGCATACCATACAAATTGTGCACTAGCTTTGTGTAGAGAACACATTCTTTTGTTCAAAGTCTATGTTAATTGCAGCTCTGAAATCTCATTTGCATTCATGCCCATACAAATATGGCACATAAAAACGCTTTGAGCCAGTTTTGAAATCTGTGAATTTTGCTTCTCACATGTCTAAGGCTGTTAATGATGCCTCATGTATGAATATACGCTTACGTGAATGAGATTGGAGAGATGCAGAGGGGTTTTCAGCCAATGACAACTCACATTTTCGGACCGTCCTCATTCACTTTTATAATATTGAAAAAACAAAAAAGCAAAACAAAAAAACAATCTCCTTTTCAGTTCCAGAAAAGAAATAAAAGTCATTCAGATTTGAAATGATGAGCAAATTATCCTGTAAAACTGTTAAGCAATACTAGATGACATATTAGTCCTTGTAAATTAGCTAATACTCCCAAATGAGACCAGCGAAATGCAGTAGGATGGAGTCTTTTAGGGACTGTTTAAACCTGGTCACTTCATGCGTTTTCTATCCGATCGTGAAAAGACCAGGTGTAAATGCTCTTTAAAATGCATTTGAGATAGATTTAAATTTGATCCCTCAAACCACTTTAGGAGGTGGTTTGAAAAGTATTCCAGATTAAACTGGACAAGTCTAAATGGTTGTTAAAGCCACATATGTAAATTAAAAAAATTAAATGTGTGAGAGTGCATTATAGGCTATGATAGCCAGATATGACTATCAATGGGCCCTATTATATATATGTGGTGAAATGCGGCGCCAGGCGCAAGTTCGCTAATGCGAAGCAAGTGCTTTTTGCTAGTTTCAGCCCAACACAGTTATCATTTTCACATCCTGTGCCATGTTGTTTAAATAGCAAATGCATGTGCGCCCATGGGCGTGCTGGTCTGAAAAGGAGGTGCGTTCAGGCGCATTGTTAGCGCGTTGCCATTTTGAGGCAACTGAAATAGACTGCGCCATTGACCAAAGTCTAGTCTAGTCTAAGTCTGGTCTAAAGTCTAAAGTGTCGCATCTTGAAGCTCAACACACAATCATCTTCATTAAAAGTAGTGAGACTAAATTATTGTACCAGTGCTGATGCTGCTTTTCTGATGCAGCGATCTTTGATTTTGAAATTAGCTCACATTAACAAAAGGTATTGCCATCCGATCAGTAAAAACACACAAAGTGACCAGGTGTAAACAAGCCTTTCGTGACTTGGGGGCAAACCTCATGATGAAGATATGGCTGGTGATGGCCAATGGGTAACTTACACCAACAGAAGGATGACAGAATTTTCATTTTTCGGCAAACTGTTTTTGTAAATACTTACATCGAAACATATGCCTGCAAGAAAATTACAGTAAATCAATCGTTTATCAATGAACCAAATGTGAGCGAGAAGGTGGCTTGTCCTTTCTAATTAGCTGCCATTAAAATGTATGCATAAATTGAAGGACCATAATTGACAAAGTTAGTGTTAAAACAATCTAAACACAAAACTCAACAATGGTAAGAAGTTACGAGGTCCAATCACATAAGCCACTGCTCTTTCTCCTTACTGAAATGTTCCGCCCACTTCCTGGTGAGCTCCAGGTAGTGGTCTGGCTGATGGGGTTTGTAGTCCAAATACAGACGGGCCACAGTCTTCTTAGGCACGGCCCTCTCAATCTGAGTTCCTTCATGCCACTCATTAAATGACGTTACTGTGATGATATCAGGCCTTACTGATATTGCCGCCTGCAAAGAGGTCTCGTAATATCGTCCATTCACTCTGTTGCGTGTGTTGTGGTTGTTCCACGGCCGAACTGCGGTGTCCACATAACCAGGTCCAGCACTAGGTACAAACAGTAAGTTGTTCTTGTCGCAGAAAGCTTTGATTGCTTTCCAGTTCTGGTGAGAAGATCCAAAGGAAAAGCCATTAGAAGCAAAGTAGGTGTACATGCCGTCGAAACCACCAGCTTGGATTTCTTGCTTGTGGCGCTCTTCCACAATGAGGGCAATGAAGATGCCATCATAAGGAGTTCCTCGGAGACTGTGAGATCCTCTGACAGTTAGCAGCTCAGCCCAGGTCTCAGGTGGCATAAGGTAGGAGTCATACACATAAAAGAGTGGAAGGACCTTCCCAGTGCTGGACTTAAACCTGTAGAAAGCCCCATGTTTCCCATATCTATAAAAAGATTTCAGGAGCAATGTGTTTATTTATAATGAACTCATTTTGGAGCTAAGCATGTATCACAGTTGTAATATTATAGTACATATACACACTCTATTTGTTATTTAAAGGGGGCATATCATGCTAAATCCACTTTTTTAGCCCTTAAATGCATTTTGTTGTATATTTGGAGTGTTTAGAAGTACAGAAAAGTCGAAATTATTCTCTTCAGGTGCTTCGTTGATATCTTTATATTCTGTTTTGGTCATATTTTTCAACCTGTTCCGATTTTTCTGTTATCTATGACGTTTTGTGAACTATTACGTCACAGTATTTGCAGCGGAACTGCCAAATAAGGACATTGACGTCCAGCCCAACACTTCGAGCAATCCGCCATTTTCATTTCTCGCTGCAATTTTGTAGTCCAAGCTAAAAGATGCAGAAGTTACGAGAGGGTAAGTTAAAATGTTCGGTTGTTGGATGTAGTAACCCACACGCTTCATTACACCGTCTAATGTAGATGAACCGCCGCGCTTGTGACGGCGCATGTTTAACTGAAAGAACGAGCAGAGAGAGAGAGACCCGGTCGCGCGCACGCACTCTCTCTCTCTTCGGAGCCAGGCGAAAATGTAAACAAGACGCCGTCTCCAAACTAGACGCTGTCTTGCTCTCTCTCCCTCGCACATATTAATCAAAATAAATCGACACGGTGGTAAAAGGTCGGAAGACCAAAGTTTCATAATGTAAATACAGTAACACACCATTGCGATACATCCATATGAAGACGTTGTTCTGCAGGTTCGTCGTCTTCATTTTCATCTCGCTCCGGCTCCGACTCTGGCTCGAACATGTAAATTGGCTGGCTGGACAAGTCTTCCGTTGTTGACATTTTGTTAATAACGTGTGAATAAAAAGTTTCTGTGCCGCTAGATAATCGTATCTCTGCTATCAAACTACAAAAATGGCCGAACGGGGTGGAGTTGAACCGAGTGTCACCTCTGCAAACTGGAGAGGGGGCGGGGTATGAAGTGTCTCAATTGTATTTAAAGAGACCGCACCAAAACGAGTTGCTCTCAGACGCACATCAGAAAAGGGGTAGAAAAGGGGCCTGTGGAGCTATAAAAATGAGGAATTCAGACCCAAGCATTGCAGTTCCGCTTTATATAGACTACAAATGTATGATTTATATGTAAAAAGGAACGATTTAAAAGCATGATATGTCTCCTTTAAATAATATGTTTTTTACATAAAAATATTACATTTATGGGTAACACTAAAAAAAGCTCAATTAATTACCATTTTGCATTAGGTATCATGAACTAATAACAAACAAAACTTTTAATCTACAGGTTTTTTTTAGCATATTAGGTTGCATATACTGAAATTAGTTAATATATTGTGAATGCACGAATTAACTGTGAATATTATATTTATGAATTCATATTACCTAATGTATTAACCAATGTTAATGAATTGAGCCTTATTGTAAAGTGTTACCCATTTCTTTCTTCTGTGGAACACAAAATAAGATATTCTTGTAACCAAACAGTTTTTGGTTACCATTGACTGCCACTGTATGAAAAATGAAGTGATCATTTTAATTTCTGGGTGAACTATCCCTTTATCCTTAGTTAAATGTTAATTTAAACATTTACTTATAAATGTATTAATTTGTTAAGTTGATTTGAATATTCATTTAATGGAGCTAACTTGAATTGACAATAAGTAGTTGTATTTTTATTAGCTAATGTTAACAATAGGGGTGTAACAATATATCGTGTCACAATATATCGCAATACAAAAATGCAACAATATGTATCATGGATAGTGACAATATGTATTGTGTATAGTTAGTGTTAGTCAGAACTTCATGAAACTACTATATAATGTTGAATATAATGTATAGTGATGCAATGGGGGAATATGTGTGGGTCCTGATAATGCCAAATGTCTGATGTTACCAGTAAAAAGTGGCCAACATTTTAAAATATATCTAGTCAGTGACAGAGTGCAAGCATATTCATCTAAAATGATTCTGTATTTTCAGCTTCAGAATCATAAATATTTTTTGCCCTGTGCATCAGCTTGGTAGTCCAACTTGGTAGTCCAAGCCTATTAATTTACACCCACAATGTAATATTAAATTTAGCATTTTAATCAACAGCACATTTTTTGTTAACCTTGTACATGTCTTGAAGTATCGCAATAGTATCGTATCGTGAGTTCAGTATCATGATATGTATTGAATTGTAACATGAGGGTATCGTTACACCCCTAGTTAACAAAGATTAATAAATAATGGGTTTACAATAAGGTAATTAGGTAAATCTTGTTAACATTAACTACATAAGTTAACCTGAACTAACAATGAAAAATACTTCTAAAGCCTTTCTTAATCTTAGTTCATCTTAATTTTCAACATTTACAAATACATTATTAAAATCAAAGTTGTATCTATTAATATTGTCCATTAAATAATATTAATAGATACAACTTTTGATTTTAATTTGAATGTGCAGTTGTATTTTTATTAAATAATTTTAACAAAGATTAATAAATACTGTAACAAATGTTGTGCTTATTGTTATTGTTGGTTAATGCACGTTAGTTAATGACAACTAATGTCGTAAAGTTTTACCAAAATATAATAAAGATGTATAATGTACATGCTGTTTTTTCTAAACGCTTCATACATTTGTTGTGAAAACGACTACATTTACATACGCAAGTATTTTCACAATCCTTTCCAAAACATTTTCTTTTAGAAAAATGTATTAGTAAAATGTACGTTTTCTCAAAGATGTTATGTGTCCTTGTTCTAAAGGTGAGCATCTCAGAACACATGGTTCCACAGTATTACAGCTGTCTGTATTACATGATACTTAGACCATGTAAACCTACACTTTACCTAGATCAGTTTTACATAATGTCTTTCTTTCCAAAGTATTCCTGTTGCTAGAGGAGAACAATTTATGGATAAATAACTTTATAACGTGTTCGCTAAAAAAGAAAGAAAGAAAGAAATACTCAGTATGTTACAGTCAGTAGATTGTTATAGTGCTATAGATTTACAGACTGCAGCCATTGTTTCAGGCTTTAGGGTTAGCCACAATTGCATCAGGTAATGTTACACTTTCTGTTTCATGAATGATTAATGGAAGAAAAGTCCTCTATTTTTAAAACACCACTCTCTTTTTCCTTTGGCCAGGCTGGATTCAATTCCATCCCCATCTCCTGAGTTCAAAGCAAACCAGCTAGACCTTCAGGTTAGCAGACAGGAACTCTCTGAACTTTACTGTCGGAAAGGGGCAGGAGGTATGGAGGTATGATAGTGAGGAGGTGCAACCTACTTGTCAATGATGTATTTGATATTGTCATGCACACTGAGGTCTGTCCGGCCTTTGTAGGGCTGCAGGTGAAACGCAACCTGTAAAGAATTGGATTTAATTAAATAAGGAAGAAAATAAATCCCTAGCAGTATCAAAATCAGTTCTTTTAAATGTGTCATTCAAACATACAGCCAATATCTGCCTGTAATAAACAGATACATATCTTGATAATGATACAGTGAAATGCAACAAAAAGTATGTGGACATTAAGTCCCACTTAAAAATGTGTGAATGAATGACATGCATTAGATGCAAAATATCAAAAAAAGTGTCATCTGATCAAACAAATGCGGCAGGACAAATTTTATGCTGATGTATCAATGATTTTTCGGGGGTTTTCACACTGGGGACATTTCTTGGAATGTTCCCGGCACCCCCCTGCAGTGTTAGTCTGGTTATACTCTCACTTTATTCTATCGAACACTGGTGCATTTGCGTTCATTCTGACGGCATCACAAACGTACACAACGCATGATAGAAAACAGAACGTGGTTCAATATATTGATTTTCTATTATAAATTTGGTGTTATTATGTGCAGCAGAGAAAACAACATTGTGTCCATGAAGACGGCTTTCTGCTGCTTGCAAACTGACTCTTAAAAATATAGCTGACTGTGAGCCATTCATTAGCCACTTTTAATGGACTCACTCTGCAGGATTTAACTAAACCCTCACTCTCAACTGTACCGAAGGTAAATCATCACCACTGTCTTCCCAGGGTCTTAAATAGGGTATCCAGAGTGCCCCCTCGGTTGAAATTGTGTTCTGGGGTCAATGGGTAACTGTGAAAACAAGTAGGGGTTTAACCCACTCTGTCTCCTCTCCACCAGTTAGCTGGTGTGTGGTGGGCATTCTGGCGCAATATGGCTGCCATCGCATCATCCAGGTGGATGCTGCACATTGGTGGTGGTTGAGGAGATTCCCCCATTCCATATGTAAAGCGCTTTGAGTACCCAGATAAGCGCTAAATAAATGTAACAAAGTATTATCATTATTAAAACTGGATAAATTTGACAACTGAAATATTGTGTCCTCTACTAAAAGAAAACTTCCTGAGGGGAAACTTCCTGAATGAAATTAAGGTTTGTTTTACATTGTTTTCCTATCAAATTATTACTGTACAAATAGGAAAACTGATGTAGTCTCATATTTTAACTTTAATACATGAAAAACTACGTTTAATTGAATACAAAGTACATGTTTTATGCTATCATACTTTCTAAAGTATGGCTTAAGTTTTCAAACAACATATTATTAATGTATTCACAATATATACTTTTTCTGCTGATTTGATTATTTAACAAAAAAAATTCAATTATTATTATTTTTTTTAAACATAATGCACTACGTTTTTGGACTCGATACAGCCTTCCTGTAGCTCAAGAGCATGGTGCTAGCAATGCTAAAGTCATGGGTTCAATTCCAGGGAAAGCAAAAGCTGACAAAATTATTAATTTTAATGCAATATAAGTCACTTTGGATACCGACGATATAGTTACTGAACAGTCACTGAACATATATTTGTCTATACTACTGCAACACCTTTGTAAGGTGGCTGTCAGATGACTTTCTTAAAGTCCCAGAAACATGGTAACTTAAGACACAGAGGCATCATGTTGAACAGTCCAAGGAGACAGACCCTCTCCACTGCAGTGACAGCAACATGCACATGGCTGATTGAACTGCAAAACCCTCAGGGCCTTGAAAGAGAAAAGCCAAGCACAAACACCCACCATTTTTCCACACCGCCAATCGGGAAGGTCTTCATAAGTTGTTTCCATGACAACCTGCATTTGGCGACACAGCTAAGTCCGCAATGGACAGTTTGACATAACACACTTTGGATGAGAACATCTTTCAGTGCAACTGTTCCACTGAAACAGAGGTTGCTGATCATTTAAATCACAGGTGCTCAACACCTGAAGTGTTGCAACATTCTTCTGTAACCGATTGTTATGGTAATGACTTGTAATGGTAGAGTTGTCAATATAGAAAAAGAGGATGGAAATAAAAAAGCCTCTGTCAATATTCTTTGTGACAACTCATCATGATGCATAAGATGCATAAAAAAGGACTGTGGCATTACTGTATTTCCCATCCTTTGTTCACTCATTTACTATTCATTACATAATGAATATCACACTATAATTCTATTCCAGTTAAAACAACAAATAACATCATGCTATATGACAGGAGAACATTCACAATTCAGCTGTGGTGTCAAATCAGGTGTCATGCTGTAATATCTTATGCACTGTCATCTTACAGCCAAGGAAAGGTCTCTTTACGGAATGTTTTAAACATGAAATGCTAATGAGATTAACATTTTTACTTCATAAAAAACAATGGTTGGAATGGTTTAAACATACTCAGAAAAGCAAAAGTACTGATAAATCCTGTTTCATTTCAATGCCTGAATGTGTAGAGAACGAGGCATGGCCTTGAGCATGGTTATACGATACAGCGGTTGTTTTATAAGCACTAGAGTGACATCAGTCCACTCTCTCAGCCTATAAGCATTGCTGTGCCCTTATATTTAACTGTTTGACAGCATGACAAACAGAAAAAAAAAAAAAAAAAAAAAAAAGAAAATCAATGTAACATGGTTGTTTAAGACAGCACTATATTACACAATCTTTGAGTACAGACTCAAATACGACATTTAAAGTGCATGGTTCTGTTTCTGAATATTGATTGATCTAAATAGTGAAAATAACAAGCAAAAAACTTGTAAATCAAATAATTTTATATATCGTTTAATAACATATAGTTTTATACAGTATATGCATGGGGTGTTCGTCATCTGAAGGCATGCCATCAGAGTTTCCAGTATTGACAGCTCCATAAAATAGCCTACTGGAAGCCTGTAGATTTATTGTACTATACTAAAAATATGAAAAGAACAATACACAAATAACATTTTAATATACTTCCATTTCTGAACAAATAAAACAGTAATTGATGTCATAAATACAAGTCTGATTTTTGTTTTAATTGTCTTACATGACGAATAAAAATAAATAAATAAATCACAAACATGATGCTTAGTTCACCTAATAATTTATAATTTAATGAATACATAATTAAATAATACAATTATTGTATATAGCTTACATTTTATTAATATGTAATGAAGGCCTAATTCTATTTCAAAAGAATGAGTAAAATAAAGTGGGTTGAACCAAGGTGCTCTAAAATAATTTTAGAATCGTTATCTGAAGCTAAAGGCTGTTGATGGCTCTGTTGCAGTAGACCGTTAAAAATGATAAATATCTACACAAATAATATGTTAAGGTTACAACTGCATCTGTCTCTGAAAAAGAAAATCAGCAGTGATTGATTTTTATTTTCAAAGATTATTAGCTAAATACTCTAATTTAAAGCGAACGCCATTCCGTTCTTATTTCGAACCTAAACAAAAACTATTTTTGCTGTTGTAACCCCTTAAAGTTTTACACTGTTCTACACTTTTGTTTAAGTTCTATGCAGTATCGTAGTTTCCCTGTAGGGGCCGCTATATGAACTGGTTGACAGAGACGTAGAAAGAAATCTACATTAGCAGAGCGTCAACTTTTCGGATGGGAAAAAATAAGTAATGTATTGGGCGAACACATGACTTTAAGGGTGCTTTCACACTTGGTTCGATTGCCTGTTCCGAACCCGAGTTCGATTGCTCCCCCCTCCCCCTGCCCCCGATGGACTGTGTTCACATTATATTATTTGTATCCGAACCGTGGTACGCTTACGTCATCAAGCTGCAGCTGGCGCGTACTCGTGTTGCTTGGTAACCGCTATGAAAAGGCGTCAAAATGGATAGAATTGCTCGCTTCACATTTGTTCTTCTTTTTTGAACCTTTGGTTTTGTTTTCAAAGAAAAGATACAGAAACACACTTGCGTCTGTCTGCCGCAAAAATATTAAAACCGTTCCAAAGACAGCGGGATGTCCGCCCGCCCGCCGAAGACAATTTTTGTGGAGGCAAGCAGAAATCATCTCTCTGCTTGCAGTGCGTCAATCCCGCTTTTCGTCAAGGTAAGTGTATATAGACCCTTTTACAGTTGTTAAACACACACGCACGCAGGCACGCCGTTCACATCATCCAAACGAACCGAACTCTGACGTCATTCGAACCCGGGTGCGCACCAAAAGTGCTACTGTGTGAAAGCACCCTAAAGGCTGAAGTGAACCTGTCAAAATTATCTTTACCAGGTCAAAAGTACAATGTACAAAATTGCAGAAGATGAATAAAATGAATTAATTAATTGCAGTATAAAAATGTTTGTACCCCAACTAACCTTACTGCTTCACACATGTCAGCAGCCATGGAAAAGTATTAAATTATACTGATATGAATAAACACAATAGTGAAACAAAAGCCATTCACTCTGCCCAAAAACCAAACCAAAACTGCTTGGGCCATTGTAAACCTTCTTTTGGCATTAAAAAATTAATGTCAGGATTTACACGCTGTGAAACATTTGTGAAGAAAAGGCGTGGACACTGAACCTATTTTGTGGCTGAACTAATTGCATATGCATTTGTATGAGTTAACCTTTCAGACACAAAATTTAAGAGTATTTAAATAAATCCTCATTGCGGTCTCATGCTTATTTGCCATGTTTAGTAAATCCAGGCCCAAGACTAGAGCTATGCTGGCTAGAGCTACAGAGCTGCCCACTTTAGATGTACTTCGGATGCTCCTTTCGGAATTTCTTGGGACAGTTTTGTTATCTCAGTCCTTAATTCAGAATTTTAATTTGGCCTCAAACTTATTCAACTAAGTCAAGAAATATTACAGAACTGAAATGAGTGTTGGCTATAGATAACTACAAAGGACATATTTTATCCAATCTAGCTCAAATCGTGAGTCTTTGTGGGTGAAAAACTGCTTCATAAGATAGCTTTTGACAGTGAAAGAGTTTAAATGTCCAGAATGGTCCAGCACTGATGTGCAGCCGCAAGTGGAGCTCAAATTTATTTAGAAAGAGCATGTAAACAGTGTTAATCTGTCATAAAAACTCTTTTATCTGTTAATTCACATTATCAACAAATGGAAAATCAAATTATTGCACTTTTTTAAAGAAAGGACCTCGCCAATGGGATGGCACCACATCAGACATCAGTGTGGTGGTGAGGATTGTGATCAGACATAAAGCCCAGACTCCAGCATTGTCAATTCTGATGGGAAACACAGCACATGCAGTGAAGAGATGCGCTTCATTTCACCCCACTGCTCAAGCAGCCTCTATAGCCACTGGGAGCAATTATGAATGAGTACAAATGACTGTACTGCATTCTGTTTGCAAACAAATTCAAAGATTTTGTTCAAAGATTTTGCAATTGCCTTGCAATACAGCCCCTTGTGTATTTCAAGAATTAAAACGGCATCTGCACCACAGAACGCTACGCTTTGTTTACCCCAGAAAAAGAACAGTTGAGCAGGTGCAGATTAAAGGTCTTAGAGAAACAGCTTGACGTATTGCACATTACTGTACAGATAAAGGACATACTGAAGAAGCGGTTTTTAAAACTCAAACCTCAATATTACAGCTACAATTCAACAATTCTATGCCACAGGGGAAAACACAACTCATACACTGACCACTGGGACAGAGTTACCTTCAAAATCACCAAGCAAGGACACCAACATGACTACAATCAGAGGCATGGTGTTACAGACTTGCTTCTCTTCACACCAGGGGATTACAAAACATGACTGACAAAAAGGCTCAGCAACAGCTCATCAGAAATAGATGGTGAACACAGCTGTAGGCAGTAAAGACAGAGACTCATGCAACCACTAGCAAGCTCAAGAAATTATGACATCATCCACAAAAGCATGAACAACTCAGTTGTTGCAACAAAACACTGCAATGATAACACTTACTTTCAGCAAATCATTTTTCAAATCTATTGTTACTGCATTACAGCAGTAACCTTAAGCGGATTACAATTACCCTCTATTCCTTTAAAAAATGCCAACATAACTAGAGGATAGCATGATTTCTATCCTAGACAACGCAAGTCAAAAAATAAATTACTTTCAGATGTGGAACAACATTTAATTTAGCATTTTTTTCTTTGGAATAACATGCACAGACTTGAGGTATTAGGTTATAGCTGCTGAAGTGACATAACAAAATAATGATATATCTTCCCTTAGAAAAACACTTGTACTCGTTACCGGTGCAGAACTCTCAAACTTTGCACCTAAAGGTCCATAAAAGGTTACTAGTAATACTTTAAGGGTACTACCCTAAGTCAGGGTTTCCCAAACCGGGGTTCATGAGGGAACTGTAAGGGGGTTTTGATTTGATGAAAAGCTAATAATTAAATAGAATGTAACATTAAAAGGAAC
Source organism: Leuciscus leuciscus (assembly GCF_965113295.1). Classification (NCBI taxonomy): domain Eukaryota; kingdom Metazoa; phylum Chordata; class Actinopteri; order Cypriniformes; family Leuciscidae; genus Leuciscus; species Leuciscus leuciscus. The sequence goes on along the minus strand of NC_138736.1, from coordinate 20,823,478 downwards.
AAACAAAGCTGTGCAATTAATCAAAGTCGAACTCAAATAGCATCAAATCACAATTAATCAGAGGCTGCTGTTTATATAGTTCACTTTCTTTACATTCACATTTGCATAATTTCCAACAATTTTGTGGACCGAAGTTTACAGCATTTGACTAATATTCCACCAAATTAAAAGCCTGAGGATCTGACATGGTAAAAGCTTGAGGGTTCGAACGTTTGAAAGTGAAGAATTTAAGACAAATATTTGTATTGTAACTAGAAGTGTTACTTGGTTCTGTAACAATGTGATTGTTATCTGACTCGTGTTGTAGGCTAGCATAGACCCTTTTGTATGTGGCACCCTGAGAGTTGAATGCTGTTCAGTAAATGTAGAGTCACAGGTTATTTATTTATTCAGAAAGAACAAGAGTGAAACATGGTGGCAGTGGCGAGATTTTTTGTTGTTGCTGACAAACGTGTTTTATTTTAGTGCCTAACCGCGCAGTTGTGGAGTTTGCCGCAGCAAGATATCGTGCTAGCAAAGAAGCGTGCCCTGTTGAACCAAATAAGATGGACGGCACAATCGAATTAAAAACACCTCCGACATTGATGCTGGAATCGAACAATCTGGCAAAGACATGGAAGGCGTGGAAAGATGAATTTCAGCTGTCTCTTGATCTGACTCTGATGGAGGCGTCGGAAGGAACAAAGCAGAAACCTTTCTTCTATCTGGTAAGAGAAACCGGTAGAGAGTTATGTGAAACTTTACTAGGCTCATCAACAGAGGGCAGGACTGTACAGCTATTAATAGAAGCTTTTGATCAACACTGCAACCAAAACTGAACGAAATCGCTAAGAGATATCGTTTCTTTATGAGAGATCAAGGGACTGATGAAAGATTTGACAAATATGTTACCAAACTGAAAATGAAAATCGCTAGCACATGTAGTTTTAGTGATATTAAAGACTCTCTAATCCCGCAACAGGATTGTGCGTGGCACAAATAGTCCAAGCCTGAGAGAGAGGTTGCTGAGAGAGGAAAATGTGACGCTGCAGAAATGTGTCCAAATTTGCAGGGATACTGAGTTGTGCAGAGAGAACAGCAAAACAATAGAGGGAAGATTCAGTAGAGGAAATTCATGCTTTACAGATGAATTCACAGACACATAAAACAGTGAAGGATGACGTATGAAAAGTTGTCGTTCAAATTCTGTGGAAAGACTGACAAAAAAGATTAAAACGAAAATGTTCAGCTTATGGGAAAACATGTAGGAAATGTGGAAAAGCCAATGATTTCGCTGCTCAGCGCAAGTTGAAATGAGCGCATGGAAAATGTGTGAATAATGTTACGGAAACAGAGAGTGAGTTGAACAAAGTGAGTTGACTCTGTGAACAAAGTCACAAAGAGCATGGACGGACAGCCAAATCATCTGTTTGCTGCTATGCTGCTCGGAAACAACTTGATCAAATTCCAGTTGGACTGTGGGGCAACGTGCAACATCATACCCATAAATCTGGTAAATCCAGACGTTCAAGTAGAGAAAACAGACCAGGTACTTGTGATGTACAACAAAAGTACACTGAAACCAGTAGGCAAATGCCAGTTGAAATTGAAAAATCCACCTAACAAAAAGCTGTACAGACTGGAGTTTATGGTCATTGATGCACACTCTGCAGTCCCGTTACAGGGAAGCAAAGCAGTCCAGGGCATGAAACTAGTTAAAGTACAGTCTGAGAATATCCTGGAGGTGGATAATGTTGTGACAAAGATAGACAGAAATGATACAGTCAGACAATAGAACAGATAACGAGTGAGTTCACAGATGTCATGTAAGATTCACGGTGTTGTGTAAGCCAGTGGTTCTCAACTCCAGTCCTCGGGACCTGCTGCTCTGCACATTTTGTATGTCTCTCTTATCTGACACACTCAGATCAGTTCATGGAGTCTCTCCTGACGAGCTGATGATCTGGTTCAGGTGTGTTAAATAAGGGAGACATACAAAATGTGCAGAGCAGCGGGTCCCGAGGACTGGAGTTGAGAACCACTGGTGTAAGCGTTTCACGGTGTCGTGTAATCGGCTCCTAAATTAATAACTAATGATTTTTACAAGTGAATCAATCAAAAAACTTACTTTAGCTGGACAATACCTTTTTTCTAGAGCGGCTATACAACCAAAACAATCTCTGTTCCATTAATATCCTATTATCACTGTAAAGCTGCTTTGAAACAATCTGTATTGTTCAAAGCACTATATAAATGAAGGTGACTTGACTTGTCTTGACAGATGTTTTCACAGGTGATTGTTGTCTGCCAGGCCGCTACAAGATTGAGATTGAACTTGGGGTGGAGCCAGTGAAACTCCCTAAGCGGAGAGTACCAGTCGCGGGGACATCTGAAGGAGAACTGAGCTGAACAATCTCCAAGAATGAGGTATAATCGTACCTGTCGAACAAAGCACCAACTGAATAAGCAGTCTTGTTGTTGCAAAGAAACCCAGCGGCAAGTCGAGTATCTGCATAGACCCCTGCCCTGACCATTGAACAAAGCTTTAAAAAGGAGTCACTTCCCTCTGCCCACAATCAAGGACATCTTGCCTGAGCTGTCAAAAGCAAGAGTATTCACAGTCTGTGATGTAAAAAAAATTTCTGGCATGTTCCCTTAAAGATATCTCACCACGTTTGCAATGCCTTATGGGAGATACAGGTGGTTGAGAATGCCTATAGAAATAAGCCCAGCACCTGAGGTTTTCCAGAGAATGCTGACCCAGGCGTTAGAAGGACCTCAGGGCGTACACAATCACAGATGATGTGCTGATAGCAGGGGAAGGAGAAACAATGAAAAATGGCAAAGAAGGACTATGATCAAAACAGTTCATTCTACAATGTGGTGCATCTGAGACAGGCCTTAGAGCAGCATTGTTGCAGGGTGGAGAACCTGTAGATTTTGGTAGCCGTGCGTTCAGTATCAGTGAAAACAGAGATAGAGAGTGTGAACATGATTCAATACCTCCAAATTTCTGATAAGAGAATAAAAGTAATCAGAGGTGAGACAGAAAGAAATGGCACACTTCAGACACTGATAAAGACAAACAGAGAAGGATGGCCAACAAACAAAAGAAACATACCAAGCGAAATAGTTCACTACAACTCAATCCAGGATGAACTAACTGTGCAGGATTGTGTTCAAAGGTGAGAGTGCTGTGATACCAGATGCACTCAGAAGTGACATGTTACACCGAGTTCACTCTGCACACATTGGTATAATAAAAAGATGTTTGAGGAGAGCAAGGGAAAGCCTCCATTGACCAGGTATGAATGTGCAGATAAAGAGATACATTGAGAAGTGTGATCCGTGTTGATCGCTGGAAATTAAACAACAGAAAGAACCACATGGACGACCTGAACTACCTGAACGACCGTGGTCTTAGGTGGGCACAGATCTGTTTGTATCCAATCGTGACTATTTGATCACTGTGGATTATTTCTCAAATTTCTGGGAGGTTGATTACTTGTGAGGTTCAGCATAAAAAACCATCACCTACCTACCCGCAAAGTAATGGGAAGGCAAAGTCTGCTGTCAAGACAGCAAAGCGCCTGATGCAGAGAGCCAAGATGTCAGGACGGGATCCATACCTGGCAATCTTAGATCATAGAAACACTCTGTTGCAGGGGCTGAATGCAAGCCCTGCTCAGAGACTGTTAAGCCGGAGGACACACACACTCCTCCTAATACACACTAATCTGTTGACACCAAAAGTGGTTGACACAAGACAAGGACTGAGAAAAAATCAAAGACAACAGGAAACTTACTACAACAGACATGCAAAAGACATGAACATTCTGAAACCAGGTGATCAAGTGAGAGTACAACCAACATAGTCACAAAAGGTTTGGCAGCAAAAAAACAGTCCTGGAACCTGTCAACAAACATTCATACACGGTTGAACTGGACAGGAGGAACAGAAGGTACATCTGACACACTGGTCATCAAGTGTCCATATATAGAGATAAATATTCAAGGTCATACTTGTGAAAAAAAAGGAAGGATGTAACAATGTGACTGTTATCTAACTCATGTTGTAGCACGGACCCTTTTGTATGTGGCACCTTGAGAGTTGAATGCTGTTCAGTAAATGTTGAGTCACGGGCATATGGCGTCAGTCGGAGTTATTTATTTATTCACTCTGGAGAAAGAACAAGAGTGAGACAGGTTCTAATAAAGAGTGAACCCAAGTTTGAATGCCCTTTAAAGTAACTATTTTCATTAACAGTAGGCCTATTCTTTGTCTGGATGGCTCAGCAGTATCAATATGACAAATTTTCATATGAAATGACAGGTCATATCACCATATTTTGCCAAGTCTAAAATAAAAACATTCAACATAAAAAGATTACTTTTGTCTGTTTACTTGCATGTTATGCGATTATTAACTGACATCAGAGAACCGTGAACATGCAGATGTGTTGTTAAATTATATAAATAATACATGAAATCTGTAAAAACGACATCTAAGGAGTTCAAAGCAGCTAACAAAAATGTTTAGGAACACATGCTCTAAGGTACTAATTTGCATTTTTTTAGGGGAAGATAAGGTACAAAGTTGTACATTTTATGGATCTCTCACCAGTTACCTTGATACTGTGTCTATGGGCAGCGTCCATTACAGCTGGCACTAGATCCTCGGAGGGTTTGCCATGTTCATCTGCCACGTCAGGCGGGTACCAGGACAGGACCACCACACCTGGCATCAAAAGTGGAAATGCATTGCTCTACAAGCAACATTACGTCTATTTTAGTCTTTTAAAGATATACAACCATCCACATTGCACTATAATAGTCAAAGAAAAACAAATATTATAAATGTTAAATAATATAAATGAGCAAATTGTATCTTGGCTGTAAAACCTGTGGCCGCAGCTTCGATTTGCGCCATGTGAGATTCAATGACATCTGGATCTCTGGAGCTGTAGGGTCCCAGTTCAGGGTAATAACTGGAAGCAATGTCGTCTGGAGGATTGTGTCGTCCTTTCGGGTGACTGGCAGCTATTTTGGGGTCCCAGTGTGGTACCAGTACATGGTCCCAATGTATATAACTAGCATCCATCTGTGGCGAGCCATACCATAAATAATAGAAGATGTGAATGTCATAGAATATGCTGTGGTCAGGACCAGAGTTGGAGAACACTATCTTAGTGTCACTCCCCCCACCACCATTTTGACCTGCTGATTCAACTACATTATTGCGTCTCTGGTCTATTCGCTCTCCAACCAAAGGCATTAACTCCATTCCTGGAGCAAGATCCGAAAAACCATCAGTGGGTTTGAGGGTTCGTAGGCCCATCATAGTACCAAAAATGAACAAAGTGAACAATAAAAGAGCCACGCACGCTTTTCTGCGTAACCTGTTCATGGTCGCTGTCCGTGGTGCTAGCGAAGATAGTTCAAAAAGAGGTTAATATGGTCGAGGCCTCCAAAAGTAGGTTGTAAAATTCTTGTGTTCCATCTCCATCTCCAATTCCAGTTTGCCCTCTTGTCTATCAGACTTGCATTTGGCACTCCGGGTTGGTCGCTTAGTCCTCGGCTCGTCAAGAAGCCATTATCTTTATCTCATTAGCAAATTATAAAGATTTGAAAAAATATATATAATAGTTAAGATTAATTTCTAAACATGCAACGAGGATATTAAGCTGACAAACCAGCCCACATTATTTATTACGGCATATTTATAACCTAACAGCACTATTACTAAATAAACAATGCACAACGAACGCGCCCGTTTGAATTCGACGCAAAAGCTTCCATGTATTTATCATCACATGCACCGTTTTGCTTCCCACACGCAAACCGAACGCTGTCCTCTCTGTCTCGTGTCCTCCCACGAGTGGATATTTTATTCTAATCCTTCTGCGCGGTTTAAAACACTTTCACGCCAGATGCACTGGCTTTGTGAAAACATCGGCTGATTTCTGTGAGTCTGTCGCCACTGTGCAGCTCATGATAAACCATCTCTTGTTACTGGAAGGTGGAGTCTCGTGGGTTTGTGACCATGCACGCATGCTCAAACAAGGACACAGGCTGTGTTCACAATGGCATGATGCTTACTGCATACTCAGCAGTAAACTATGTACTGAAAACAGCATACTTTTAAAGTAGTATGTAAAACAGTACGTATTAGCCTATGCAATGATATGCATTTTTAAACAGTACACTGTTGTCATCACTTTATGTTTAATTCTTGCTATCATTTCTAATAAATATGATCATTTTACCTTTTTATTCAAATTTTGAGAGGAAACTTGTGCAGGTCATATACTAAATACTATTTTCAAACAGTATTTGAAACAGAATACTATAATTATGCATTTCAAACATTGCTATCACATGATGTACACTGATGTCATTCAGTCAGATTAGTTGGAACCATTCGTTTTATATAGCCTCTTTGCAGTTTTATCCTATTTAGAATGATAGAAATTATAATAACTAGCAAAATATTTAATTTGGGCCATGTGATGCTACAAACCATTGTTCTGCGGTTAGGCATTTTGGACAAAGACACTTGTTTTTACACGAAATAGTCCTATGTAATATCCTACTTGACCTCCACCCCCAATCTCCCTCACTCAGTCCCGCCATAGATATCTCCTCGGTAGGTGTCATCATGGAAGTTCCACAAGTCAATTGCAGTCAATGGCAGAGAAGATGAATCTATATTTCTGAAGTCAGAAGTCCTCCCCCACGTCCACAGCCCCGCCCCCATATGTGAAATCCCCGCCCCTATATGACGTTCTGCCCCACACATGACAGCTCACAGACAATAAATTTAGTGCAGATTGCAGAATCATATTTTTTATCATCACACTAACGAAAATATTCCTTTCGCAACAACTGATTCGGACTCATCCATCATCCCAATAATTCGTAGTTTTTGAGTTAATGAGATTCTCAATCCCAACAGGTTTCAGTCCATCAAGCACTTCTTTCCAATTGAAAGGTTTAAATATATTGTTTGATTTCATGTAATATACTGCGCCGACATCTAGTGGAGGATAATGCAATAAACGGCTCTTTGTGATTAGGTAAAGGCCTATCTGGCGCTCCAGTTTAGTCAGAATGTAGGCTACCCATCTGGCAAAGATGGTTTGTTAGATGCAGCGTCTTCAAATCTCATAACAAAAATGAGATCACAAATATCTCTATTTGGGCAACATTTAGTGTGAGAACAGAAAATTATCACTGTCATTAAAAACACTAGATGGCGCAAAATTCAGTTCTAATATAAGGACAGATAGCCTGATTTTGCTTGCATACAAAGTGTTTGCTTGTTCGTATATTCATAATGTAATAATTTTCTCAAAATTGAGCTCATAATATAATTAAAAAAATTATATCATGAGACATTTATTACGTGTGTGTCTATGTGTGTCATATATCCCGTTAACTGCTTCAGCCAATAGCAGCACTGAGTGCAATGTAAGAAAACAATATCTGGCAAAACATTACAGCTTTAAAATGTTAATGCTGGCGAATTACTATTGTATACGTGAGATAATCCAAGTTACAGCAAAACAAAGTCTGCATGTACATCAGAGGATATGTTGAGAAAAATACAGTTCAACTTACAGTTGTGTACAGTGGTTATAAATACTCTAAACAACCCCCTTTAAACATTTTATAACCTATGCAATGCCACTGAAAATATAACTTCAGACTTAACTATGACACTTTTAATTTAGTACATAAATCTTAAAATGTATTTCTGGAATAAAATGACTAAAAATATTGGAGCATTTTTATGATCACAAAATTTTAATTAAACTGTTGTGTTCATAATGTGGCTTAATCAGCCTACTTTACTTTTAATGTCACAACTTATTTAACATACTTGCATTTTGTGCTAAAATTTATTACATTGAAAGATAATTATTATATTCTAAAGGCTGAATTTTGTCCTAATTTGTAAGTCGCTTTGGACAAAGGCGTCTGCTAAATGACTAAATGTAAATGTAAATGTAAAGGTCGTTTCACTTATACATTATGTGCTGGTATTACCTTATGAACTCTGATTACATTATACAGTGTGTTCATAATGTAATACATTTCTCATTCAATAACCTTTTACATTATGTGAAAAATTATTGCATTGGACAATCATTATTACATTATGAGCGCAAGATTTTATTACATTTTGGCAAAAATTATTACATAAATAATCTAATACCTATTACATTATGGCGTTATTACATGTTATTACCTTATGAGTTGCTACAGTCTTTATGCAATATTGTATAATCATTCAGTTATTTATTTTATTTATTTTTAACAACAGTAAGTAACAAATTGCTTTGAAATATACAGCTTATACCAAAACGGTGTACATGAATATTCAGCACAAATAATGTTGGTGTTACAACCTACCCTGCTACCTAGGTGAAAACATGGATATCAATTTAAAATACATGCATTAATATATGCATTTATTTTGTTTGTTTGTACAAGCAAAAAAAATAATAATAAAAATAAATAAAAATAACAATAATAATAAAAATAAAAATTATGCTAACCCTTCCCCTAGAATTTTTTTTATTTTTATTTTTTTTTTATCACTGGAAACATTGTCATTCCTGAATAATAACAATGTATACAACTTTTTTTTTCTTCAATGTATAAAACTAGATTTATATAATAACAAAGCATATGAAATATCCAATAGCCATAAACTCCTAAGTATTAAAATACATAAAAAAATACTCTAAAATACGATGTATTCCATTTTTTTTCTTATAAATTGATTAAATAAATAAAAAATAAAAAATAAAAAAACTAGATCTGAATACCTATTGGTACCAAGACAAAGAATTTTGAGAAGACAAGCTAAGGTAACTGAAAAGTTTAAATAAGCCAATTTAAAAACCAATATTTAATTTAGTTTAACTTATTTGAATCCACTAAATATAGCAGCTAACTGACAATAGCTAGCATATGTGTGCTAACATAATTAGCAAAGAGTTAGTATAGCCTACTTTGTTAGTCAAATACTCATTTCTTTTTATAAAAAAATAAAACCTTAATTAGTAGCTGGAAATGTTAGACAAAATTGACTGTTGTATTTATTTAGGTATTTATTAAGGTAGTAGCCTAGTTATTTATTGTCATATTTACAAAACCACAGAATTATTTTTTTTAGAGTGTGATGTCAAGGGTTGAACTCTTGTTGGCAATAAACAAAAAATATAGCACATTTTGATGTGTACTTGGATTGGAAGGGTTAAGTTTCATTTTACTCATGGAGGTGGAGCACTGAGCAAATAAAACAATCTGTTTTGATTCTGTCCTCCCCCTCAGTGTGGTGAAGATGGTACAGTCTGTTTCCAAATGCTCTGTGAACTGTTCAAGAGGCTGAATGCCACACACAGACTGTCTGAAGATGCCCTGATACACACCTGTTCTGTCCAAGAGAAACATGATAAATGCAGAAATGAAAACCATCTTACTGTAGGGCTGCTCATTATTGGTAAGTGAAGCTTTTCTAAAATATTCTAAAATATTAAATCTAAAACATTAAATTGTTATTATTAGATGAGCATTTAACTAATCAGTTTTCTCTTTCTTTAAACATTATATTACATATATATATATTTGTTTGTTAGTTTGGTTTGAACATAAACAATCATCTGTGTGAAGATGTTGTATATTACAGCCGTTTTAAATCCAGGTAACATTTGCTTATTAGTACAGTTCCGAAGTAAATGACTGTGAAAATCACCTTTAAAAAAATGGTACATTTTTTTTTAATTTTATTTTTAATTAAATGTCATGTTGTACAATAATTCTGCAGAGGCAATTTAAGACTAATGTAATATGTAAATATTTTTTTGACTAAAGGCCAGTCTTCAATCAGAATTCTGCCAAAGGTTAGTCTGCTCAGAGGACATTATCAGTAATATTATATATTAAAAATGAATTATCTGGAAACTGATACATCAATTCCGAACTCTAACAAGTAGTAATAAAATTATGTATTTGGCCTAAACTGGCATTAGCTTCCTTCCCCCATGCATTGGCTTGGCTGCTTTATTGAAATGTCATGACCCAAATGGCAGGTTGCTTGAGAATTTTTTTTTTTTTATCCTTCAAACTGAGTTGGAACTGTGGAAATTTTGAACTGAGATGGAATAACAATGGGATGATAATAAGTAAATATAAAGTATAAGTCATAACACAAGTAGGAAACAAGTGCTGATAAAAAACTATAGGCCCTACCACTGTAAAGTGACACAGGGGAGAATAAAGAAGGCGCACTTTTTTTTTGCATGTCTATTGCAAACATTAATACAGTATTCACATATTTATCTGCTTCTTACAGAGGTATTTTAGAAATCTATACTCATCCCATAACTGTGTTAATTAGTGTCAAGTACAAAGAGTGCTGATGTTACAACCTACCTCACAACTTCAATAACCAAGAGGTTGTTTGACACTTAGTGATTTCCCCGCTGTAGCTCAGTTCTAATTGACTAAACTGATGGTGTCATAACACTCCCTGGAATCTCCTTCTCAATGTGAGTTGTACTGCGGAATGTAAATAATAATTGGTAACACTTTATTTTACAGTGTCTGTCCTAGTTGCATATGTTACATACCAGAGTAATAACAGTAAATCATGCATAATTGCATGCAACTAACCCTCAAACAAATCCTAATCCTACCCTAACCCTATAGTAAGTACATGTAGTTGCTTAATATTTCTCAGTACTTTAAATTACAGCAGTAACCATTTAGAATATATCTCCGTGTCCAGCAGATTCAGAGAACCACTCAGACAAGCCTTCTCTGAGCTGCTGTTCTCCCATGGGAGAAATCTCATTCTAGAATGATCTCTTTAACCAAATGAGTCACTGCAGAGCAGAATAAGTATCTCCTCATAAGCATGTGTTCAGTCTTGTCTCTTTACGCCCCGCATGGTGTTCTAGGACATGCAGCTATTATCCTGTGCACTGGAGAGAAGAGCAAGGGATGCATAAATGTGCTCTTGGTACTTTTGATTCCCAGCAACATGTGGTTGTTGTGTAAGATGTCTCAGTGTGGTATTCTGGGTAATTCAGCACAGTCAGCCCACGCTTTTCCTTGCTTTGTAAGATGCCTTACACTCTTGTAAGATGCCTCTTTGTGTTCACCTTGACAAGACACTTAACCATCTTTCAGCCCTTCAGCCTTCCTTCAATCTGAAGACACTTTATAAGAGAGAACAGCTGGTTGTATATGGCTTTTTGTTAACAGTGTGCAACAAACATATTAAACAATCTAGATTTTTAAATTGTGAGTTGTTTGCCTGTGAAAAAGTTGCTGCCACAATGGTTATCTGGGCATGGTTGCAGGAGTGGTTGCTTGGAGGTTATATACTGGCCAAGAGTCCTATGAGGCTCATATAATATTCTGTTATCTAGATTTGTCCCTTCAGTGTAAGTCTACTTTTTCCACTCATTTTATCATCAGCAAGAAAAAAATTGCCTGATTGCTTAGAAACGTATTGAGCAACGTATCGTGGCCACGAATTAAGAATTTTGTTCCCGCAACTTATTTAATTCATTCCTCCGTTATATGTAATTTGTTGCCACTATCTAATTAAATTATAACAAGGGAACAAATTAGTAAAACTTTGGCCACAAGTTAACTAAAACGAGGAAATTAATTAATTATAAATGTATAAATTGTGGGAATTAATTCTTAATTCATGGCTGCGATGTCTATTTTTTGCATGTCATGTGCAGGGCTTAATAGAAAAGTAATACAAGTCGCACAGTTTGAGGTATGATTCTTGTTCATAGCTCGTCCTTCGGATGAGACGTAAAACCGAGGTCCTGACTCTCTGTGGTCATTAAAAATCCCCTCTCTCATGATGAAGTAAATTTGAGCACAAATTCTGCACACTAGTGCTGGGAGAAAAAATCTATTCACCTTACTATCGCAATTTTTTTGTTCTTTCTGTTCTTTGTCCTGTCTCGATAATGCTTTGTGATTTGTTAGTATCTTTTCTGCATTTTTCTTTTATTTATTAATAAAGTGTTTTTTTTTAACTCTATCATTGTGCGCTTTGTACAGCACAGCCACCCATGACAGCTAGTGAGAGTCCCCCTTCATGGCTGATGCTGATACTGATATATTGTCACCATCACTCAGGGGCTGTTTACACAACATCGTTTTCAACTAAAAACGACACTCGGTTACTAACGTAACCTCGGTTCTCTCTAGAGAGGGAACGAGTGTTGCGTAAGTTTAGCTTACGCTACGGGAAAACTCCTTTTCTCGAGAATATTGAAGCAAAAAATTATCCTTAATTTTTTATAATTTTAAACGCATTTGCTGCAGCAGGCAGACATAGGCGAGGCAGCTCACGCGCCCATTGGCTGCTCTGTGGCAACTGCTGCAACCTATCAGTGCGTCTGGCATGACTCCAGGACCAATGGGAAGCCTTCCCTGAGCTACGTCATGACCCGCCAAAATGGGTGTGGCCTAAGCCTATAAATACCCATTGCTTATAGGTTGCACTATTATTTCAGTCAACTGGAAGCGAAACCATAACGCAGCACAAGCACGGCAGGTTACGCAACACTCGTTCCCTCTCTAGAGAGAACCGAGGTTACGTTAGTAACCGAGTGTCGTTCTCTTACGAGAGTACTCTCGTGTTGTGTAAGTTTAGCTTACGCTACGGGAACCCCATGTAAAACGCTGTGCGTGCTAGATTCCAACACTAATGTCCCAAGGGCAGTATACCCGGGGCTCATGTAAAAGAGGAATAGTCGCATAAGCGGCAGAACGGGGAGGGACGACTCTGTGTTATAGGATAGGTGCTTACACATATATAAAGTTAAGGCAATACATCAACCTTGAAACTGCATAGGCCCACAGGACGCTGCAAACTTATCAACGGTCTGAGCAAACTAAGTTGGTCAGGCGTGTTAATGTAGCATAATTAGACTGAGAACAGCCTAGCCTGTAAGGCGGGCACTTCCAGGTTATAGAACCTTACAAATGTAGACAGGGAGGCCCAGCCTGCCGCCATAATGTCTTGAAGTGAGACCCCACTTGTCCAAGCCCACGACGAGACCATGCCTCTAGTCGAGTGGGCCTTGACACACAAAGGGCAATCCAAGCCCTTGGATGCATAAGCCGACGCAATAGCGTCTACTATCCCTCTAGACAGGGTTTGTTTCGAGATGGCTAGCCCTTTTCACCGAAGGAAACAAAAAGCTGCTCTGTCTGCCGGAAGGCAGCAGAACGTTCCACATAAATTCTCAAAGCCCTTACTGGTCAGAGAAAATTAACCCCAACCTCACTGTCGGACGCAGGGAGGGCTGACAGGGAAATGACTTGCGCTCTTAACGGGGTCGCAAGCACCTTCGGGACGTATCCATGCCTTGGTTTGAGGATGACCTTTAAGTCATTAGGCCCAAATTCCAGACACGTAGCACTCACTGAGAGCTGTGTAGGTCGCCCACCCATTTTACTGAGGCCAGCAGAAAAGCGATTTTGAAGGAGAGGTATTTCAACTCTACCGCATGTAATGGTTCAAATGGGCCGCCTTTCATGGCCTCTAGGACAGTAGAAAGGTCCCACACTGGAACCGAAGGGGCCCGAGGAGGATTCAGCCTCCTAGCTCCCCTGAGGAAACGGATTATGAGGTCATTCTTTCCCAGCGACTGGCCATTTACAGGCTTTGTAAATGCTGCTATAGCCACCACATACACCTTGAGCATGGATGGGGTTCTCCCGCTGTCCAACAGCTCTTGCAAGAAACAAAGCACCTCTGTTACCTCGCAATCTAGCAGGTCCAATTCATGAGCTGAACACCATTCAGCGAACACTGACCATTTAGACACGTAGAGCCGTCTAGTAGACGGAGCTCTAGCCTGTGCGATCGTGTTCATCACTCCCTCCGGGAGGTGAAATGGTAATAATTGATCGCCAACGCATGTAGGGCCCACAGTTCGGGGTAAACTGCGCCCCCGGCCTGAGACAGTAGGTCCTTACTTAGCAGAATCGGCCAACTCTTCAACTCTGGGAACCACACTTGATTCTCCCAGAACGGGGCTATCAGTATTTTCGAGCATTTGCACTCCCTGATTCGCTTGATTAACTGTGGTAACAAGGCCACCGGGGGAAACGCATAGAGAGGAAGTCTGGGCCAATCTAGGGCCAGCGCGTCCCTTTCTTTTGAAAAGAATACTGGGCAATGAGCTTTGGCCTGCGACGCGAACAGGTCTACCTCTGCTCTGCCGAAGATGTCCCAGATGTTTCGCACCACCAGGGGATGCAAGGACCATTCCCCTGGTCAAATATTCATCAAATATTGCAAATTATTATTCTGCTGTAAAACAACTCTAAAAAAGACATTAGTGTCATCATGCAGCTCAAGTCAGTTCAGTGATTATTCAGTTCAGTTCAATAAGTGCTGATGTTGCAAATTTCATCAATTATGGAATTAAGTCGATTCAGCTATAAACAGATCTAAGACAATAGTATCATTATTCAGCCCATCTGAGTTAAAGTTTTGTTCTCTTACGAGAGGTTCTCTCGTATTGCGTAAATTAGCTTACGCTACGGGTAAAGTCATCTTTTCTCGAGATATGAAGCCAAAAAATTATCCTTAATTTTTATTCATTGTCAACGCAGTGCAGCAGCTAGCAGACCTAGAGCAGGCTATCTAGCGCGCTCATTGGCTGCTCTGCCCTCACGCGTCACAGCCCGCCAGAATGGGAGTGGCTTAGCATATGAAAGGAAGGCTCGGAGGCTGATACCCTGATTTTCGTCTCTTCAGCGAAGCTCTCTGCATCGCTGGATCTCTGAGAGAAGCCGCCGCCGTCGAAGCAAGCGACAGAGCAAGCAGAGGACAGCGCCTAAGGAAGCCGGACGATTCTTCGCCGCCTTCAGCCATCCGTGCCTGCTTCGCTATCTGGCGTCATATCCTTTTACTGCTGTGTGTGTTCGCCGCTGCGACACACACTCTCGCTTCTAAAAGAGAAATTTCCTACGAGGCGTTGTTTCAAATGCCTCGCACCACTTCCCGCTCTCTCTCTCCCTCTGTTCGAGCCGCGCAAACTGCGCCGTTCACAAGGGATGTCAGAGATGCGGACGATTACGGGGCTCGCTCTCTCCCTCTGTTCGAGCCACGCAAACTGCGCCGCTCACAAGGGATCGCAGAAGCGTACGGTCACGGGGCGAGTTTTTCTTTACGTTCAAGAAAGCTACCCCGCCCCCCGCGCCCGTCACTCACTGGCGAAAGGAGAAAAGAGAGCGTTTTAGTCCCGTCGAGGCTGGACTAACCTCCATTTCACACATATTTCTCAGTCCCCTCCTAAGTTCAGGCTACTGGAAATATCAATACTGCAGTAAACGAGCCTGTTATAGTACACGCACGCCTACAAAACATGATGATGCTCTCTGGCTACTCACCCCTCTTCCCGCGCTCTCTCCCTCTGTTCGAGCCGCGCAAACTGCGCCGCTCACAAGGGATCGCAGAAGCGGACGGTCACGGGGTTAGTTTTTCTTTACGCTACAAGAAAGCTACCGCCCCCCGCGCCCGTCACTCACCGGCGAAAGGAGAAAAGAGAGTGTTTTAGTCCCGCCGAGGCTTGACTAACCGCCATTTCTCACATATTTTTCAGTCCCCTCCCAAGTTCAGGCGACTGGTAATATCAATACTGCAGTAAACGAGCCTGTTATAGTACACGCACGCCTGCAAAACATGATGACGCTCTCTGGCTACTCGCCCCGCTTCCCGCGCTCTCTCCCTTTGCTTGTGCCGCGCAAACCGCGCCGTTCTCAAGGGATGTCAGAGCGGACGGTCACGAGCAATGTTCAGCACCCCGCGTGCCTCACTCACCGGCGAAAGGAGGAGAGAGAGTGTTTGTAGTCCCGCTGAGGCCGGGCCAACCTCCAATTCTCACACATTTCTCAGTCCCCTCTAAGTTCAGGCGGCTGGAAATATTAATATTGCAGTAAACAAGCCTGTTATAATACACGCACGCCTGCAAGCTAACGCCGACACGAAACATGATGACGCTCTCTCATATGCTCGCGCGAACCAATAGCCTATGTGTTCTCCCCCTGTGGCTCAGTAGCGGAATCTTAGGCTTTCGCGCCAGAGACCCGTGATCGATTCCTGGCTCTGGCGGGATAAAATGATAAAAAAATAATAATTATGCTGTTCGCTGCTCCGAGCTCGCGGCCAGCTTTCTCACATGCAGAAAGTGAACCCGCTCCTCGCACCCTCCCGCTCACATGATGGTGCTCGAGTAATTATGAGAGTCTAAACATATGAGCCTTCAAAGCATTTCGCGCTGTCAGTCACCTTAAAAAGGCGACTGCAGATGTGTATTTTGAGTGTAGAAAATGTGCCCACAGCCCAGTGCTCACCCCTACACACAAGCACGATCTCCCCTGTGTGTCTGTCACAGAGCTCACTCTCACAAAGTGGGCACGCGCCGCTCGAGTGATAAGCGTAGGAATTGTGCCCACGAGTCAGTGCTCACACCTACCCACTGCCCGCTCTGTCACACAGCTATCCCAGGGTTCAGATCCTCTAAGTTATCCGGCTCACGCCGACGGTGTTATGAGTGTAGAAAATGTGCCCACTTCCCAGTGCTCACCCCTACACACAAGCACGATCTCCCCTGTGTCCCTCACAGAGCACACTCTCATAAAGCGGGCACGCGCCGCTCGAGTGTCAAATGTAGGAAATGTGCCCACGGTTCAGTGCCCACACCTACCCACTGCCCGCTCTGTCACACAGTTGCCCCAGGGGCTAGATCACATAAAGCTCCCAAACACTGGCCGTGTTACGAATGTAAGCCCTGTGCCCGCCCACGAGCGCTCACACTTACTGATAAACACATTAACCCCCACGCCGCTCTCGCGTCACGGGTTTCTCACTGCAAAATGTTCTCCATCCCAAGCGACCGAGTCATTGAGTGCTGTCTAGCCAGTTATCGCTATCAGCGAGCTCCCGTTCCCCAGCATCGGCAGCGCGCGCGCCGCACCGCGCTAATTCCTCTGTTACGAGTTCCCTATCCCGCGCAGTGCAGCGGCCGGGACCCAGAGACCATTCGACCCCTAGCTATGCATGCGGAAGCGTGGGAGAATGGGTGCTGAACATTGTGAAACGGGGCTATTCGCTGCAGTTCGCTCGCCGTCCCCCGCACTTTCGAGCACGGACCGAGACGAGAGTGAATACGGAAGCAGCCCATCTGCTTCATACAGAAATAGCGAAACTATTGTGCAAGGGGGCAATAGAACGAGTGCATCCTTCTCTGACCGAGGCGGGCTTTTACAGCCGTTATTTCCTCGTACCCAAGAAGGACGGAGCCCTCAGACCTATATTAGATCTGAGATATTTGAACAAAGCTCTCATGAGACGGCCGTTCAAAATGCTCACAACCAGACAAATCCTTGCGCAAATTCGCCCGAGGGACTGGTTTATTTCTCTCGATCTGAAAGACGCATGCTTTCAGATTCAGATTATACCCCGTCACAGGCCATTCTTGAGATTCGCCTTCGACGGTCAGGTATATCAATACACCGTCCTCCCGTTCGGCCTGTCGTTAGCACCCCGTACATTCACGAAGTGCATGGACTCGGCCCTCGCTCCCCTGAGAACACAGGGTATGCGAATTTTGAACTATTTGGACGACTGGCTGATACTGGCGCAGTCAGAGGAAGAGCTCATATCTCACAGACTAGCGCTTCTCAGCCACCCGAAAAGCTTGGGTCTCTCGGTCAACTGGACCAAGAGCTCATTAACGCCCAGTCAGTCAATCTCTTTTTTGGGAATAGAACTGGACTCGGTGGCTATGACGACCAGACTGTCGACACAGCGCGCGCGCCGTATTCGACATCTCGCCGCGTCTTTTCAGAAAGGCAGGCGATTCCCCCTGAAAACGTTTCAGATGATGTTGGGCCACATGGCCTCAGCTGCAGCGGTGCTTCAGCTGGGCTTACTGCGCATGCGCCCGCTTCAGCGCTGGCTGAAAGCGAGAGCGCCCCGCAGAGCGTGGACTGCCGGCGGCTCGCGAGTCAGTGTGAATCAGGGTCTCAGCCCTGCAGCCCTGGCTGGCGACCGAATGGTACCAACGGGGAGTTACAATGGGAGTTATCTCTCACCGGAAAACAATCTCAATAGACGCCTCCAACCTAGGTTGGGGGGGGGCACTTTTCGAGGGCAGACCGGTCTATGGCCTCTGGTCAGACCAGGAGAAATGCCTTCCCATAAACTGTCTGGAGATGTTAGCGGTCGAGAATGCGCTGAAGCATTTTCTCCCATACCTGCGAAGTCACCATGTACTAGTCCGCACGGACAACATGTCAGTGGTGTCCTACGTGAACCGTCAGGGCGGGATCAGATCCAAAACCCTCTGCACGCTGGCGGAACGCCTATTCGTTTGGGCTCAGGGCTCACTGCGCTCGCTGAGAGCCGTGCACGTGCCCGGTCACCTGAACGATGGCCCAGACAGACTGTCCAGAGACAATGTTCCCCCGGGGGAATGGTCTCTGCACCCCCAGACAGTCCAGCTTCTGTGGCGCCTTTTCGGCAGAGCGTAAGTCGACCTCTTCGGGCCCACTGCCCGAAATTCTTCTCGAAGAGCAAGGATGCGCTGGCCCAAGCCTGGCCCAGCGTCCCACTGTACGCTTTTCCCCAAATCTCACTGTTGCCCCAGGTGATCGGGAGAATCAGAGAGACGCGCCACTCAGTGCTGCTCATAGCCCCGCGCTGGGGGAACCAGACATGGTTCCCGGAATTAAAGCGGCTGGCAGACACAGCCCCATGGCCGATCCCGGTGAGAAGAGACCTTCTCTCTCAAGCCCGCGGTTCGATCTGGCATCCTCATCCAGAGCGCTGGTCTCTGCATGTGTGGATAATCAACGGATACCCGCTGATTTGCCAAAAGGGGTCGTGAACACAATCACGCAGTCTAGAGCTCCCTCTATGAGACGGCTCTACGCGTCCAAATGGTCTGTGTTTAACAAATGGTGCACGGGGAAAAATCTGGACCCACAAACGTGTGGGGTTTCGTGGGTTCTGTGCTTCCTTCAAGAGCTGCTGGACATGGGCAGGTCCCCCTCCACGCTCAAAGTTTATGTTGCGGCTATTGCAGCGTTCGCCGAACCCTCGGTTCCGATTTGGGATCTGTCTTTGGTCCTGGAGGCCCTGAAAGCTCATCCCTTCGAACCTTTAGACACTGTGGATCTGAAATACCTCACGTTCAAAACCGAGTTTTCTGGGACTCATGTAGTGGATGGCGTTGACAAGGGGTTCCCGTAGCGTAAGCTAACTTACGCAATACGAGAGAACCTCTCGTAAGAGAACGTAATCGGTTACTAACGTAACCTCGGTTCTCTCTAGAAGAGGGAACGAGTATTGCGTAACCTGCCGTGCTCGCGCCACGAGCTCATTTCGCTTCAGTCGACGAAAACCAGGGTATCAGCCTCCGAGCCTTCCTTTTATACGCTAAGCCACTCCCATTCTGGCGGGCTGTGACGCGTGAGGGCGCGACGTCACGCCAGGCTCACTGGTAGGCTGTTGCAGTTGCCGCGGAGCAGCCAATGAGCGCGCTAGATAGCCTGCTCTAGGTCTGCTAGCTGCTGCACTGCGTTAACAATGAATCAAAATTAAGGATAATTTTTTGGCTTCATATCTCGAGAAAAGATGACTTTACCCGTAGCGTAAGCTAACTTACGCAATACTCGTTCCCTCTTCTAGAGAGAACCGAGGTTACGTTAGTAACCGATTACGTTCTCATTCAAGACTGTCAGTGCTGTCAAATCAATAATATTACTGAATAAGTAAAGTGTCTTATAAACCCCAACTGAGCAAGCCAAAGGCGAGAGTGGCAAGGAACCCAAACTCCATCAGGTAACAGTATTGAAAAAAACAAAAACAAAAAAAAAAACCCAGCAGAAGGACCGTTCACTGGAGGACCACTCTCTGGGCTTTTTAGATCTGCCGTGTCTAATGAACATCTTGCAGTGAATGGTCCCTGAGAGGATTTTGAGTCTGAACAGATGCGTGAGCCGGCAACAAAGTGTGTCCCAGTGGGTGTGCTTGTGGAGTTTGTGGGTATGGAGGAAAGCCTCACCCACACTCCCGCCACTGAGGGTGAGCAGCTGCTGCTGGCCTTTGCAAATAATTATTATGATTTGGAAGAGGATATTTCCCTGATTCTCCTGTCCCTGCTGGTCCTTCCCAGCTCAAAGTCTCCTATGGCCCCACTGGTTCCGCCTAGCTCAAAGTTTCCTGTGCCCCCACTGGTTTCACCCAGCTCAAGGACTCCTGTGCCCACACTGGTTCCGCCCAGCTCAAGGTCTCCTGTGCCCCCACTGGTTCCACCCAGCTCAAGGTCTCCTGTGCCCCCATTGGTTCTGTATCCTGTGCCCCACTGGTTCCACCCGGCTCAAGGTCTCCTGTGCCCCCATTGGTTCTGTATCCTGTGCCCCACTGGTTCTACCCAGTTTAAGGTCTCCTGGCCCCCACTGGTTCAGCCCAGCTCAAGGTCTTCTGTAGCCCCATTGGTTCCACTCAGCTTAAGGTCTCCTGTGCCCCCACTGGTTCAGCCCAGCTCAAGGTCCCCTGTGCCCCCTCTGGTTCCGCCCAGCTCAAGGTCTCCTGTGTCCTTGTTGATTATTCACAGGTGTTCCTTGTTAGTCATAAGTCTCTGTGTGCATATAGCCCTCAAGTCTTTATTTTGTATCTGTTCACTTTTGGATTCAATAAAACTGCACTTGGGTTCGCATTCAACTCGCCTCCAGTGGACATACAGTTACAGTGTAACTATGCATTTAAGTACTGAGTGATATCAATTAACAACATGCACTTACCATAGAGTTATATTCAATTCACATTTATTTGTATAGCGCTTTCACAATGCATATCATTTAAAAGCAGCTTTACAGAAAATGCATGTTTCTACATAACAATTTAGAGAGGGCATCTTGAGGTAGAAACATAAGCAAATGGAAAATAATTAGCGTAGCTGCTGTTCATAACATTTCAAACAAAAGATAATTATGTGAATTTCATCGGATATAACTGGAGTACAAGGTTGTGAGATGTATTTTGTGAATGCTTGACTAAAGAGATGTGTATTTAATCTAGATTTAAACTAGGAGAGTGTGTCTGAGCCCTGAACATTATCAGGAAGGCAATTCCAGGGTTATGATAAGGGTTTGGTGTAGGGATAGTTACATGTAATTATGCATAAATTACTGTTATTACTATAGTAAGTACATGTAACGTGTAACAAAGGCACTGTAAAGAAAATGTGTTACTTTTTTTCGTGACAGGACGTTTTTGTGTAAATGAACGATTAAGTCGGTGCTTTACATTTCCCCATCCGTGGATGATAATGAGGCGGTTGCCATGGAAGCAGAACAAGAGGACGAGACACATGCACATGCTGTAACATTCTATAAATAGAGGGACAGTAATTAAAAACCTTTAACCGAACCTCTTTAACATTATGGGATTACGGGGGTATTAATAATTCACACTGCATGCAGCCTGTGATAGCCTGTTTTTTGTTGTTTTATTTTTGATTAGTTTTATTTTGGATGAATGTAAGAGTTTAATCACCTTTCACCTTTATTTATATAGATAAAGATGTATATGCTTTATACAATACAGATTGTTTCAAAACAGCTTCACAGTAATAAACAGGAACATAACTGAATCAATGAAGCTGTAATGTGTAGTCCGTTTTAGTTTTGTTTTAAATGTTCTGTTCCTGTTTTGCCTTTAAAGTCCCCCTATAGTCAATCATTTTATCCCTTAAAACTCGTCTTTGATCGCCAAAATGACATATTTCAACGTTTCCTGTGAAAAACATTCTTCATGCCGTAAGCCTTAAGATAGCTTGAATGTAACTCTACACCCTACACCCTTGCTTAACTCTACACCCTTGCTTTATTTAGACCCATGAATATGCTAATTAGCCCCGCCTCCACTCACTCACACTCACTCAACTTTGTAGTACTCTGTACTCAAGTTACTGTAGTAAACGCTGCACAATGGCATCACTCTTTACATCGTCGGACACATAACGGTAATTAATATGATTAGCCTTTTGCTTGACCACATTATCAAACAGCTAATAATGTGTTGCTATGTTACTCAAGCCATGTTCCGTTCGCAACCTCAGAGTCAGACAGCTGCCTTCTAAAAATCAGCATCCGCAGAAACGCTTTGAACATCATAGAACGTTAGTGGGAAAAAAAGGCATTTAGTTGATCATAACATCATAATATACAGCATAATTCACCCACTATATTGCTAAATGTACCTGATTTTCAACAGAAAAATATACTGGGATAACCTAGCTTCTCTTGAGACTCCGCCCCTGCTTCAGAGCAGTCATAGTTAATGATAAAGCCCGCCTGTACGTGATTGGTTACAAGGTAGTTTATGACATAAGAAACACCGTCCATTTCAAACTGCATTTTTGAGACTGTCTTTGGTTCACTGCAGTTTTAAGGAGAAAATACTCAGCAATGGTGTTGACTTGGTGTGTCTGAAAGCATATTAAAAACACCACATAGAGATATAAACAACATTAAAAGCTTGATTTTCTCTAATTCTCTAATTAGTTTCCCTGGTTGTTAACCAGTTTCCACACCTGTACTGTTTTATCCTTGATTACACTCCTCATGTATTTAATCCCTGTGTTTTGTTCAGTTCTCTGTCTGGTATCATCTTTGTTCTACGTAGTTGTGTTTATATTATCTCCTGTATTCTCCTGTATCTTGAAAAGAGTTATTATTAAAGACTGTTGTCAGATTATAACCTTCGTCATGCACATCACTACTGCCACAGTTTGTGACAGATGCAAACTTCATCAAATATTACAAATGATATTTCTGCTGTAATACAGCCCTAAAAAAGACAGTAGCGTCATTATACAGCGTTCAGTGATGATTCAATTCAGTTCAATAAGTGTTGATGAATCCGTGTATCATTCGTTCAGTCGTTTTTTGAATTAATATTGAATATAGAAAAATGAGAAAACGGTCCCTTTTTCGTTTTTTCATTTTTTACAAAAAAAAACGAAAAACAAGAATTCAGCTGGATTTCTCGTTTTTCGTTCTCAGTTAGAAAAATGAATAAACAGCTTGAATATTCGATTTCTACACGTGGGCGGGAATTAAACGCCCCTTTCCTCTGATTTGTCAGCCGAAGATCAAACTGTTCCGTCATCAGTTCTGCACAGCAGAATAAGAGTCCTCCGTTGTGCGGATTCTTAACGTATTTATTGCAACTACATTTAATCTTTTTCTCATCAAACCACCAGACTAACGAATGTCTTGACACAACCCGTACCGGGGAATAGACTAGATAGGGCTTTCTTCTGTGTATATATAAATTCACCTACGATTTGCATCAGCCGGCTGTTAGCCTATATTGTCTCACTCGCCCAGTAATTAATAATATATATATATATATATATATATATATATATATATATATATATATATATATATATATATATATATATATATATATATATATAAATTAAGATATAAATCAATATAATTAGTTGTAAATTAAATATTTTTAACACTAATACAAAAAGAAAAGAATAATGCATTGAAATATAATTGGCCTATATTAACGTTAACGTATAAACTGTCATTCAGACTGACTAGCCTATCTAACAACTGGAGAAGTTTTATGATGTAGGCCTTGTGTTTCATTAAAATGTATTATAATTTATATCTCTAGGATGCGCGCTTGTGCGTGGCGCGCCGGGTCATGTTGAGAGGGAAACGCGCGCGTCACATCGTTGTAAAAAAAGCATATTCATAAATAGTGTAAAAGACCGGTAAATAAAATACAACATTAACATTATAAACACTATTAATAACATAATATGCGTATTTTAACGAGAAACTGAAACTGTACAGGAGCAGACGTTGGTTTCGGGCATATCTCTCATTCGTCCAGTAGCCTATCCATATTTGCAATGTAACATTTGGATGCTAATTAATAATGTAAAGAAGGCTTCGTACTTCATTCGAGTCCCAATACTACACGTAAATCAGCATCTCCACAGCAAGGGAAATTAGTTTGGAATATCAACAGACCAATTAAGCAGAATAACGTTTTATATGTTTGGTTGACTGTTTTATTTTAATAACGAACAGGCTGCGACACCCGACATCACTTGGATGTGTTGCTCAACAGGGGATTTAATAGCTACTGTCGTTTAATACTCTCATTCGAAACAGTAACATTATATGTCTATTTGTGTACTTTCAAAATGACTACAACATATCATATGCCTTTGAAATTATTATATAAGAATAATAATTATTATAAATGATTATTATATTCTTTCTGGCGCACACCAAAAATCAACCAAAATAGCCTACAGCCAATAGCCTTCTTGGCGCGCCTATATATTTTTGAAGGTCAACATTAAGATTAATCACAGCGTGCTTGTTAAAAAAAAAAACCCTGTGACTTGACTTTACAATCCGGAAAATAGCAAATTATTTCACGGACCCCCTGGCACTTGAGAACTCCTGGTCTACACAGAAGAAAGCCCCGTCTAGTCTATTCCCCGGTTCGGGTTGTGTCGAGACATTCGTTAGTCTGGTTATTTGATGAGAAAAAGATTAAATGTAGTTGCAATAAATGCGTTAGGAATCCGCACAACGGAGGACTCTTATTCTGCTGTGCAGAACTGATGACGGAACAGTTTGATCTTCGGCTGACAAATCAGAGGAAATGGGCGTTTAATTCCCGCCCACGTGTAGAAATCGAATATTCAAGCTGTTTATTCATTTTTCTAACTGAGAACGAAAAACGAGAAATCCAGCTGAATTCTTGTGTTTCGTTTTTTTGTAAAAAATGAAAAAACGAAAAAGGAACCGTTTTCTTATTTTTCTATATTCAATATTAATTCAAAAAACGACTGAACGAATGATACACGGATTTTGATGTTGCAAATTTAATCAATTATGAAATTAAGTCGATTCAGCTATAAACAAATCTAAGACAATAGTGTCATTATTCAGCCCAATTGAGTTAAAGTTTTGTTTTCATTCGAGACTGTCAGTGCAGTCAAATCAATAATATTACTGAATATTAAGTGTCTCATAAACCCCAAATAAACAAGACAAAGGAGACAGTGGCATAGAACCCAAACTCAGTTTTGACGAAAGAGGGTTTTGCTTAGAAGCCTATCACCTTCGAGTTCTACAAAACGAGCCAATGGCAAAAGAATACCATGGGTCTGTGGAATTTGCCAGCGTCGTGTGTATAAAAGGAGCTGCGCGTGCAATCTCGCATTATGTTTCTACTTCGGAGCCGAGTGTTACTTCACTTCTCTCCACTGCAAAGCTGTCTACGAGTTCGAAAGACGAGACTCTTCAGCGGTGTTGGTGTTACGGTGTGTTCCAGCGAGATCTCATTCCTGCTGCTGGTCTGTGAAGGGATCTGCCAACAGTGTGTTTTCTCCTTACATGGGCACTTCACACTGCTGTTGAGTTTTTTTTTTACAATGACGATGACGTCATGTCTATCGCTGCATCACAAGGTGGGCTTGAGTCATCTGGAGATGAAGACTCGGCTGTGTCTTCGGGGGTGCCAGCATTGCCCAAGTCTGATCCAGAACTGACTGCCATGCTTTCCCGGGCAGCCACGAGCATCGGGCATGAGTGGAACCCTCTGCCATGTCCTGAGTGCTCAAGGCTTGATGATTGGTTTTTGGGGGTAGAAAGCCCAAGAAAGGAAAGCCCAATTCCTTTCTTCCCGGAAGTGCATGAAGAGGTCATGAGATCGTGGAAGTCTCCTTTGACTTCTCGCGACCGCTCATCGACCTCTTCTGCCTTCTCTGCCCTCGATGAGACCGCAGCCAAAGTGTACACTGGGGTCCCCTCGGTGGAGAGTTCTGTGGCGAAGCAACTGTGTCCCCAGAGTGCCTCCACCTGGTGCGGCGACCCAAAGCACCCCTCCAAGGCCTGTAGATTTTCGTCCACTCTCGTGGCCAAAGCCTATAGAGCTGCGGGGCAGGCTGCCTCCTCTCTGCATGCTATGGCCACCCTGCAAGTATATCAGGCACGGGTACTCAGAGACATGCATGAGGGCAGGGCTGATCCAAGGGCTGAGCTGGGCTCTTCAGCAGCGCGGTCGAGGACTTCGCCCAACAGTTCTCGGCCGCCCAGAAGCAGACTGGGGCTATAAAACATGTTCTGTTCGGGCTCAGATACCTCAGTCTGCTCGCCGCCAAGGGCGACCCCCTGCAGCTCCCGTCCCTCCCGCCCGGCCCCAGCAGCAGCCTTCACCTGGGCCGCGTCGTGGAGGTGGCCGCAGGAAGGCGCCCCAGCCCGCATTTGCCCTGCAGCCTGCCAAACGCCGGTCCTCCTGATGCGGCCAGCACAGAGATAGGCTGACAATTGATATTATAACTCTATATCAGAAAATTTGTTACATTTCAAGTTTAGGAAAGAAGGGCATTCCCAGGGTGAGATTATGCCCTCTAGACCTACAATAAACTAGATGAACTCCAAGTGGTAACAGATGGTTTGCTATCAATGTGTGTGTACATTTTTGTGGGTGAATCTTACAGACATGATCTGTTTTACCTCTAAAGGAAAGAAATAATAAATTATATTTTTGCATAAAATCACATTGGATACATTCAGTCAAGTTTCAACTATTTAATATGACAGTTTGGGGCAGGTATCCACAGTTTCAATCGGGCAAGTTTTGTCACAATTTACTCATTTCATGCTGTTCCAAACCTTTTTTTGCTGTCATATGTGGGAAAACAAAAGAATACATTTTGAAGACTATGCTTGACACTATTTTCCAAGCAGTTACAATGAATGTACATAAACATATTACATAATTTGTCCATGTGGTTTTTACGCTATATTCCAAGTCATCTAAAGTAAAATAGTTGCTTAAGATTACATCAATATTTATTTCTTAAACCATTTTACATTGTGACTTTCCCCCAAATCTCATTACTATGAAGCCAACAACAACAACAACAACAACAACAACCCAAAAAAAAAAAAAAAAAAAAAACCTGTGAAAGCACATAAGCATTGATTTATAGAGTGCCTATGAGGTGTTACAGTGTTCACAAAGAGCCACTAAAAAGGAAGAGAAGAAAAGGATAGAATGGTTAAATGTTTGTCTAGCTGAGGTTATTCTTTATCCATTATCATAGAAACATGCTATGATTGTTTCTGCATTTATTCAAGTGTGTACTACATAGCACACAGTACGTGTAAGCAAGAACATACACAAAATTAAATATTATATAATGGATAAGAAAACATATTTACTAGAGTAGAATTAGCATGTAAATGATATGCTTTCTTCAAATTAACCTACACGTGAGTATTGTTAAAAGTTAGAATGTTTGGTTGCATAAAAACTTTGGGTTATACTTTATTTTAAGGTGTCCTTGTTACAGTGCAATTATATATTTAAGTACTGAGTAATATTAATTAACAACATGTACTTACTATAGGGTTATGCTTTAGTATAGGTTTAGTTTTGTCATGGACTGCATTTCCCCATAATCCTCTCTAGCACCTAAATAAGCACACCTGGAAGTCATCTAGCCCTCATCCCCAACACTATATAGAGCACACACACTCCCTCCGTCATGGTCTAACCTCATCTGATGCTACAGACTACTTACCTCCTTTATGTTGTTGACTACCTTGTTAGATACTGCTGTTACCTCTGCTGTTACCTCATCCAAGTGATCTTTCAGTCATTCCTCGACTCAGCGTTGTTCCCTTGTGTGTAAGCTTACAAGTCTATCACATCTGCTTACAATCGCAAGTGTCATCTCTTACCTGTTCATTCATTGTGTTCCAGCAATATCTGCAAATAAACCTACCTGCTTTGAGTTTTACCTCAGTTATGGTCATTGCGTCCAAGCCTGAGTGTGAGAAGTTTCATGTAATTATGCATAATTTACTGTTATTACTACAGTAAGTACATGTACCATATGTAATGAGCACACCTTAAAATGTTAGCAAGGTTGTTTTTTTGTTTCGATTCTTGTTTTGCTTAATTTTGTTGGTTTCCTTTTGCTTAGTTTTTGTTTTAGTTCTTCATGTTGTTATTTTCTTCTGTTTCACTGATTTCGGTCGAGGTGTGTGGCTGATAATAAAGAGCACGACAAAGGAGATACGATAAATAGTCTTTAATTGTAGATTCCACCAAGAAAACACACAGGAGATAGCTTGAAGAAACAGAATAGCACACTCTAACACTGACGAGACAGGACACTGAACTAACCAAAACAGGGAGTACTTATACTAGAACTAAATGAGGGAACTTCATTTAATTAACATGGGCCAGGTGAAAGATGAATTAAAGAAACACATGGGAAAACTCGGTCAACTGAAAACGAGCAAACAGAAGGTGAACAATGAAAACAAAGACAGAACATACTCTGACTGTACTCCCCCTCCCAGAAGGCGCAGCCTCACGCTAAAACAAAAAAGAAAAAGAGTACAGCCGGGTAGCTGGGAATGACCAGGGTGGTGCTGACAGGATGGGAAGCCTCCAGGGTGGCGCTATTAGCATGACTCTGGAGCAGCCTCATGGGCTGGAGCCAACACTGGAGCTGGCTCAGGGGCTGGAGCAGACACTGGAGTGGACTCATGGGCTGGAGCCATCACAGGACTCTGGTCGGGCTGGAGCCATCACTGGAAACTGGTCAGGGGCTAGAGTGGATTTGAGTGTTGCTCAAACACACATAACAACAGCAACATAAATGGTAAGAACCACCTCTTCGAGCCCACCAGGGCAGACAGGAAGGGCAGGCTCTGAAACTTCACTCACAGGAACAGACTTGAGAATTTCTCTCACTGGTACGGACTCTGGAATTTCTCTCACTGGAACAGACTCTGGAATTTCACTCACGGGAACAGACTCGGGAATTTCTCTCACTGGAACGGACTTGGAACAGACAGTCTCTGGAATGGACTCTGGATTGGAGGTCCTGATGGTAAGGTCCGTGGAGGGCTTTACGCAGGCTTGGGGTTTGCTGGAGTGCCCAAACGTTTTCGGGGTGGGACTAGATGACAGCTCGGAATGTCCTCATTAATTTCCTCAATAACTAAATCAGAACCATTCATTTTTTTGCCATTCACACCTGCTAAATCTGATCGTATTTCAATTGGATATGCACAAAGATTTAGTTTACTAGAACTAAACAAGGGAACTAATGAGTTAATTAACAAGGGCCAGGTGAAAGAGATGAATCAATGAAACACATGGGACAACTGGGGGGAACACAATGAAAACAAAGACAGAGCAGACTCTGACAATTTCACTCATAGCAATTTTCACACCTTTTTTGCAAAAAGATTATATTGTTTCTTTTATGGACAGTTTCACAGACAAGGCTAAAGCCTAGTTTCAAGACTAAAAGGCATGTTGAGCTGTTTTAACTGACACCGACATATCTTAAAATATGTCAGTAACATTGTTTTGTCTCAAGTAATACTCAAGTAATTGCCACCAGTAATGTTTTTTCTAAGGCATGTTTAAAAAAGCTACTTAGATGTCCTAATTGAACTAAGACCTAATCCTGGCTTAATCTAAGCCTTGTCTGTGAAACTGGGCCATAAAGTTCTAAAAGAGAATATTAAGCTTTCCTCTACTTTTGGAAACCAACTTTTATAGTTTTTGCTTAAATTGCCTATTTTTTTTTTAAATAATTTTGAATCTAGAATGGCAGTGGTGAGATGACGGAGGTGGAGCCGGCTTTGGATTTTGCGTCGTCGGGTCGGTCGGGTCGTCGTAATGCTCTGCCGGATATCCTGGGCTCTCCTGCCGGTGTCAACCCCTCTGACCTGCCACTCAAACTGGCTGAACTCTCCCTCACAGGTAAATCAAATGACACATACACACACATTTTTGTGTTCTGTGCATTAATTGTCCCTTTGCTCTCTTTCTTCAGATGGTCCTGGAGGAGCTCAGTCTCCAACATCACAGGATGCTCCACTCCCTCCAGAAAGCTCGGAGGAGAAACATGGATCCTGAAAATTTCCCTCAATGAACACCTGTCCAACATCACTGATGGAGAAAGAAGGAAAATCATATATAAAGGTGGCAATACCTCAGTGACAAGATATCTGTGCAGAATAACATTTGACTGCACAAGCTATGGCTACTTGCAAGTGGACTTGCAGACTTATGCCTGTGTGTCTGTTATTTCCAGGAGACCATAGGGTAAATGTCCTAGATAACCTAGGGGCCATTGGTCAAGTGATGTTCTGGGCAGAAAATTTTACTTAAAACATAAAATTAATTAATAAAATTAATAAAACTGAAATAAAAATAAATAGAAATATAAAAAACAAAAAACAATAAAATGACAAAAGCACAAAATTGGCAAATTCAAACTATTAATAAATACTATAATAAGATAAAACTAATACTACACGGGAAGCTATGGTCATAAATTACTGAAATACACAGGAATCACAGCACACATCTGATATTTGTAAACAAAATAATTTCAGTTCAAATAGACAGACAAACAAAAGTGGTTGGAGTAGCTGCAGTGTGTCAAAATGGAAAATGGGCATCTGTCAACTAATGCATGTCTTTGCGGTGTAGACAGCTCTGTTAATTATGATGGAAGTGATCTAGTTTTGCGTTGTAGATTTAACGTACAGTAATATATATATATATATATATATATATATATATATATATATATATATATATATATATATTTTTTTTTATTTTTTTTTTTATTTTTTTATGGATATGAGCAGGCAGGCTCCAATGTTTATCTGGGCATTTATATTAGTGTTTTTGCTATTTTAATAAGCCATGTGGAAAACACACAAACTGACATTCATGAAGGCCAGAGATGTAGTTTAACATTCCTTATTATATCGTCACCTTCCTAAAATAATTGCCTAAGTAATTTTTTGACAAAGATTATTGATTTTTTTTGCATAAGTCATCTCCTCATGATGCTGGCCACCTCTGGTAAAATCGCCCA
The DNA here is from genome assembly GCF_965113295.1 of Leuciscus leuciscus. Classification (NCBI taxonomy): domain Eukaryota; kingdom Metazoa; phylum Chordata; class Actinopteri; order Cypriniformes; family Leuciscidae; genus Leuciscus; species Leuciscus leuciscus. Next base: position 20,792,459 of record NC_138736.1, on the reverse strand, counting down.
CATCCTCAGTTGAACAGATCATGCAATTCTACCCCTATAGTATAATGGCCTATGTCAAGAGTGTGACTTAGGGCGTTTTTCCACTGGGTTCGTTTGCTGCGGTCCGAACCCGAGTGCGCTAGTTCCCGGCGCCCCCCGCAGCGTTGGTCTGGTTTCACACTCAATTAGTTGTATCGAACCCAGGTGCGTTTGCAGTGATCTTACGTCATCGCAAACGCACACGGAAAACGCATGGAGAATACAACTCGTGTGAGGAAACAATGATATTCGACAGTGATACGCATGCGCGGGATACTATACTTCCTGAACAAGCGCGCACCCGAGTCCGTGTTGCTTGCACATTAACGCGAACCGCGCCACGGTTCGGGAGCAACCGAGCTCAGACCACCTCCTCCAGGTAGTCTCGGGTTCGGTACTCTAGTGCGCACCCGGGTCCGATGACAGCGTTCACATTAGCGATTTTTCATGCGAACCGTGCCCCGGTCCGCACTAAACTGCCAGTGTGAAAGCGCCCTTAGGCCGTTTTATTTTGCCTAAGTCAAAAGACAATGAGACTTAGGCAATTTTACAAGCTTTTCAAGATGGCAGCTGCATCAAGAAGAACAAAAATCTACTCAACCTCTGAAGTTAGGTTCAGTTTTTTGTGTTTTCTGAGAAACCTGAAAAAATGACTTGGGCAATTATTTTAGGAAGGTGACGATATGGAAGTGTTACATGTATGGTCTGTCTCCCATGTTTCATAGTGTTTTTGGTTTAGTCATGTGACCCAGTTTTCCCCTGTCTGTCTAATTATCCATCTCATTCACCTGTGTCCTGTTAATTATCTAATTTAGTTCCTTTTGTTTGCTCTTTGCATTTAGACACTGTGTTCTCCCTCAGTCTTCGTCTGTTTTCATTAATGTAAGGTTGTGTTAGTCTCCTGTTCTGATGTTCCTGATTCCAAGTTCATTCCATTAAATACCATTCTAATTGTTCTCCTTCGTCTTCGTGCCTGTTTCAACTACACGTTACGTAACAGAAGAATGGATCAATACCGAACTATGGAACCTGCAGTCCAGCTTCTTTGTCTGGAGCAGGAAGACCGCCCGCTGGAAGAACACACACAGGATTTTCTCCAACTGGCGTGCCAGATGCACTACCCAGACCGCTTGCTCTGTGCATTTTACCATACCAGCCTGAGCGAGCGGTCAAAGGCACTTATTCCAGCGGGCGGTCCAAAGGAAGATTTTGCCGCTTTTGTGGAGTGGGTGCTGGTAAATAACAACTCGCCATTTACCATCGGCCCCGCTGAGGATGACTGCATTACCAGCCCCACTCCACCGCTGCCAGAGACCAGCCGAGAAGTTGCATGTGCCCACCGCTGACCATGGAGACCGGCCTGTCATGATGGACGAGCCCAAACCGAGAAAGAGGTCGGAAGGAGTCATTGCCCCGGAGCCTGTTCCACATGATGAGTCTAACCAGGTGCGTGAGCCGGCAATATCGTGCGTCGCAGAGGGAGTGATTGTGGAGCTCGAGGGCTGGGAGGATAGCCCTGCCTACAACTCCACTGCTGTGTGTGAGCTAAACAAGGCCTCTGGCTCTTTTATATTGAGGAACTCAAATAGGTGTTTGAGGTAGATCTTATTGACTTTTTTTGGTGACATTATCTCCACTGTTTCTCCAGTGCCACCTGTGTCTCCAGAATACCATCCCAACCTCCCTCTCCCACCTCCTCAATCAGCCAGTTACTCAACCCTGCCTCTGCTGCTGTCCTTCATCCCCTCGGCATCCCCTACATTCTGTGAAGACCTGCCCAGTGTCTTCAGGCCACCAGCTCCATCCAGCACAGAGGATCCCCTGTCTGCGCCTCCAGCCTCCTGGCCCATCTCTCCACCTTGGCCTGTCGACACTTCGGCACCACCTTGGCTCCTCCCTCCCTCGGCTTCACCGGAAACCCTCGGCCATACGGCTTCTCCAGGCTCCCTCGTCCCTCCGGCTCCGCCTTGGTCAGCCGTCGACCTGTCTACACCTCTGGCTCCGTCTTCCCCCTGGCTCCGCCTCCATCCTCTGTCCTACCGGCTCAGCCTCTGTCCTCTGGATTTCCAGTTCCACTTCGAATGCTCGTCGCCGTGGCTCCACCTCGGTCTCCAGTGCCATCGGTCTCCAGTGCCATCGGTCTCATGTGGGCACACTGGCCCCTCCTGCTCCTGGCTTCTAACTGGCTCCTCCCACCATCCACTCCCCCATGGACTCCTTGTGTGTTTACCCTAAACTCTTTTTTTTTTTTTCTCCATGCTCTCCTCCAGAGCCCCCTCTATCTTCAGTTGGACTATTTACAGTGCGAGGTCACACCTTTTTTGGGAGGGGGCGTTCTGTTACAAGTATTGTCTGTCTCCCATGTTTCCTAGTGTTTTTGGTTTAGACAGGGGAAAACTGGGTCACAGGACTTTCTAATTAGTCATCTCATTTACCCGTGTCCTGTTAATTATCTAATTTAGTTTTTGTTTGCTCTGTATTTAGACCCTGTGTTCTCCCTCAGGGGCTGTTTACACACCGCTTGCAACTAAAAATGTGAAACTTATGCGTTTTGGCCATTCGTTTACACCAACAGCAGAGTTTTGGGTGCCTGAAAATGCAAACTTTTGAAAATGGGTTTCAAAGTGCAAGTTTTTGAAAATGGTCTCTGTGTAAACAAACGCAATCTCTGAAGACGATGACGTCATGCACATGCGTATTATGTGTTCAGTCCACAGTGTTTCATCGCCATCAAATGGCCTGACAGTAGAAGACCCCGTTTGTAGTCGTTTTCGCGGATCCTTGTGAATGGGGATTGTTTTGACAATGGTGTCGTCTGTACACATAAAACTCAAAGGAAAACCTTCTCTGTTTTAAGCATATCGTTGTCGTGTAAACATACCCTCAGTCTTCGTCTGTTCTCGTTAATGTAAGGTTGTGTGTGAGTCTCCTGTTCTGATGTTCCTGATTCCAAGTTTATTCCATTAAATACCATTCTAATTGTTCTCCTTCGTCTTTGTGCCTGTTTCCACTACACGTTTTGTAACAGGAAGAGGCACATTTTGATTGCGTAAAGATTACCCATATAATTGAACTCTGTGTAGAGGAGTTCAGTCATTGTGATTGTCATTGCCATGTCTTTTGGTAAGAAACAAATAGGTTCCAACAGTTAAAGTGCTATTTTGTTGCAAACAAACTATTGCATTATTTTCCTGTTATCTCTGTAAAGCTGTTTGAAACAATCTGTATAGTTAAATGCTATATAAATAAATTTGACTTGACTATTAAAAATATTCATATCAGATGATAATATTGGTATGTCAATATATCAAGAGCGCATTCAAAAATAAATTATATTAACACACTGTATATCAAATAAGTGAACACAAAGTAATGATGTCATGCTGATCTCTCCTACTGCATTAATTATCTCTTCACATACCAGTGTCATGGTACCTGTGTGTTACAAAAATCTTTAATTTAATGTTAGGTCTTGCAGTTATAGTGTGAGTGTTAATCAGTTGCATTTTGGACATGTGAAAGAGGCAGGTTACCTCTAACATAAACCATGAAAGTCTTTGAAAGATTCTTATGGATATTTATTCCAAGCAAACAGTGATAGTTTGTGATCAGCATATGTTGGGGAAGGTGGCACTGTCACTGGTGTTGCCAACACAGTATGCATCATGTCTGAAAACACAGCTTTCAATGTCACCTTCTGTCAGTCAGCAGCTTGAGACTGGACGACTGTTCACAGCTATTTAACACATTAACAGACGTGCCAGTTTAGAGACTACAGCATCAAAGATCAGACATGACCTCAGCCGACTGTCTTTAGAAATGAGACTGTGCTCGCTGGGACGAGCCATGATTGATATCAAAAATTTATGGGAATGATGAGTTTTTGTACATAGTGTAATATTATGCTGATGAGGGGTATTTGCATTTATTTTTACATTTGGAAGATTAAATGTCCTAAATATTTGTTCAATATTTTACTATGCAAACTATATCAGGTCCTCTTTTTTGACTCTTTATAGTGATTAAAAAAAAAAAAAAAATCTGAATTGAGTTCTTCTAAATACGGTAGTAGTGAAAGTGGCAAAATTATTTTGATATGTTTGTTTGATTCTGCCAATTTACACATTCTTGCAAGTGGAGTAGGCTGAAATCATAATTAACTCTTTCTTTCTGATCATTTCAGGTAAGCTGCTCTTTTCTAGTCAATATTTTATTGAAACTATTTCAAAGGAATGTACAGAAACCCTAAGTTACACTTAAAAAAGTATAAATATCATTGAATTAGGTAAAAAAAATAATAAAAAAAAGAAGCATTTGTCATCTTATCAAACAAATGCTGCACAAGATTTTTAATCACCTTGCTTGAAAATGTACTTATTTTCTTTCTTTAAAACAACACTTGCTTTGATATTTTGTATGTAATGCAATAACTGAGATATATTTTAAGTGTGGTGTAAAGTTCTACATTTTTGAAGTCGAGAGTATGTGGCTCTTGTCTGTGAGTTTGGCCTTTCAAATGAATACTACATCACAAAATAAATTACAGAGAATGATGGGATGATGTATCATTGACTCGTAATTATTCATAACCTGTTGTGACTTGTCTGGACTTATGCAAACTTGAAGAACATTTTTTGTCAAGTAAGTTAAGCACACACTAAACTATTAAAAACAATACATGAAAAGTAATCTAACAATTGGCAGTTATGTGTCAACTAAATAAGTCACTTTGCTGTATTTTGAGCCAATAAGCCATACTACATCTGCATCAGTCAGCAAAATATACATATTCATTCAAATGTAAAATAAAAAAATATATAATGCCAGTATTGCCAAACATGCACAAATGTTAAGAACACTGGTTGTAACTGATAGGTCCAAGCCATTTGACATGATACATAACAGTCTTCCTGGGGCCTGTTTCAGAAAGGAGGTTCAACCAACTCTGAGTTAAAACTTGATCTCTGAGTTGACTTACCCTGAGATGGGAAACTCTGAGTTTTCGGTTACAGAACAGCTGAAATGAGTTAGTTCAATCAACTCTGAGTTGACCTACTCTGAGTTAAGCGCGTGCACCACAACTATAAAAAGCCATTATCAATGGAGCGCAGTCTGCGCAGATATTATGAGTCACCATGGCAACAGCGCCAGACATAAAGAGGTCTTCATATTTCTCACCAGTACGAACATTGTTACTGTAATTTTACAGTATTAGAACATTAATACTGTCATTTAATTAAAGGGACTACTCTTAATTCGTCTGTAATTTAAAGTAAAATCTGATGTAATTGCATTAGACTATAGAACAATTCTGCATATTTAACATACATTTTTAAAAGGTATATTTTTAATGTAACCTTTTCCCTCTACACACTTTGGTCAATTCAAGAATAATTCATGCAATTGTATATTGTTTATTTGAAAGCATTAAAAGTGCAGTTTCTTGTCACTCCTTGTATTGTTCAAATGGTTGAGGTTGATATGGGATTTAGTAATAAGTAAACCAATGCTTTCTAAAGATAGTCATTATACAATAATATAATTACATTGTTGAAGATGTCATTTGTAGTTAGTAATATAAGTAACTTACCCAACTGTTATAATATCAGAGGTGAAACTGGAAGAACAGTATGTTATTCAACCTCATTTTAATTTTCATGTAGGTGCAATCCGGCAGGCATTAAAAGAACATGGCAGCAGCTGAAAATTAAATATAAAAACATAATTCAAATCAAGTAAGGCTTGAGCATATCATGGGTGTAGGCTACCTGACTTTAAATTTGACATATTAAATAACTAAATAGCATCCAGTGTCTAGCAGTGCAGCAGCATTTTTGGCTGAGGGAATTCCTGGAGGGACTTCATCAGAGCCAGTCACTCCCGAAGATCCAAGGGCCTCATAAAATATAAGAGGTTTACATATGTGTTATTTTTTATATAGGCTATTTTAGAGGCCTACAGAGGTAATATTATGTGTCTACACATCAAACAATCTACACATTCTGATTATTTCACATTTTTATGTGGAGTAGCCTATAGAATCAATGTTTAAATCTAAATATAAACGGGTATTCTTATCTCTCCCCGCGCCCCCAGAGTGTGGAAGAACATCAACTTCTGTTGCACACATGAACACAGTTCAGTGATTTCCAGTAAATGCCACAGTTTAATTCTGTAGAATTTGTTTAGAACTACATTATGTAACTCTAATCTACTACTGTATTTTCAGTTGTAAAGGAGTTATATAGACTTCATCTTATTAAAAAAAATAGAAAAAAACTGCAGTAAAAATAGCGATATTTTATTTATTAATAAAATATTAATTTTATTAATAAAAATGTATACTGAAAGAATGAATAAGGTGTTTAAACACCACTTCTTCTTTAAAAAAGGGGAGGAGACCGATAGAAACTCTGGGTTTACCGAAGAAAACCTGCTCCCGACCAGGTTAGGTTCACAGAGTAAGTTACCATGGTAACTGACTCTGAGTATAAGTTACCTCTCTTTCAGAAACGGGCTTGACTTACTCTGCTTTCTCAGGTTTAACATACCTCCCATTCTGAAACAGAAAACCCAGAGTTTCCCTCATTTCAGGGTTAACATACTCAGAGTTTTCACTTAACCTCCTTTCTGAAACAGGCCCCAGGTGATATGGCAGTTTCATGACTACCACCAGAAGTGTCATGTCAATTCAAAATGACTGCACATACCTCTTCCATATTGTCACGTTATGTAAAATTAGGCTACTATATTTATACTGTGCAGAGCACACACATGAGTTTGGCTTTTCTTAAAAAAAAACAATAAAAAAAAAACTTTTTTGTATGTTATTGTGGATGCCATCTTTAGTTGAGTTGAATAAAGTGTAAAGAACTGAGAACACATGATAAAAGGTGGCAATTCAAATTAGGAGTTATTATCAAAATGGCAAAGCTGCTCACTCTGCAAGCTCAGGTGCAATTTTGCTTGGTTTATTAACATAAAATATAGGATAGGTAAAACCAATGGGATTCTTTTTTCATTCACAATCAATGTATATGTTTAAGGATTCCATTTAACCAAACTTTGTATTAACATGATTTTTCCCATCATCCTCTCTGACTACCACCTGTGCACAATCAACAATCACCACACCTGTCTGCCATCAGACTCATCAGTTCCTCCATAAAAGCCAGCACCAAACACACGTGTTGGTCAGGGGCCTGCTTCAGAAAGGAGGTTCAACCAACTCTGAGTTAAAACTTGAACTCTGAGTTGACTTACCCTGAGATGGGGGAAACTCTGAGTTTTCGGTTACAGAACAGCTTAAATTAGTTAATTCAATAGTGATGGCCAGATCGAGGCCTCGTGAAGCAATGAAACAGTTGAACCAAATGTGCCATATTGTTTCGAGGCTTCGAATCAATCCGACACCCGTCTCAACGGTGACACCTAGTGGTCACTTGCAGGTGTTGATCTGAAACAACCTTGACGAGCCATTAAAAAAATTTGTTGTTTTTTTATTATTATAATTTTCTAATATGTGAAGATTGTAACCTATAGGCTCCTCACTGTGCATAATGTTATTTTGGTCTTGCAAAATGAATATTAATAAAAGAAATCAAGCCACAATGTCTCACTTTTTTAGAGATTTTTATTCAAAAATATTAATTTCTCTGCTGTGGAAGGACTTAGACTACTTCTTTTTTTACAGATAATTTCTCCAGCCTTTGAAAGAATCCTCTCACAAGGGACACTTGTTGCTGGCATGCAAAGATATATATATATATATATGTGACCCTGGATCACAAAACCAGTCTTAAGTTGCACGGGTATATTTGTGGCAATAGCCAACAATACATTGTATGGGTCAAAATTATCGATTTTTCTTTTATGCCAAAAATCATCATGATATTAAGTAAAGATCATGATCCATGAAGATATTTAGTAAATTTCCCACCTTAAATATATAAAAAAAAATATTTTTGTGAGTAGATGCAGCACAATCGCCTATAGAAATGGACAACTTTAAAGGCGATTTTCTCAATATTTCGATTTTTCTGCACCCTCAGTTTCCAGAATTTCAAATAGTTGTATCTAGGCCAAATATTGTCATATCCTAACAAACCTAATATCAATGGAAAGATTATGTATTCAGCTTTCAGATGACGTATAAATCTCAATTTAAAAAAAATTACACATAAGACTGATTTTGTGGTCCAGGGTCACATATTAGGGCTGGGAATCGATTAAAAAAAATTAACTAATTAATTGCACAATTTCTGTAATTAATTGCAATTAATTGCGCTTCCCCCAAGCTTGTAATCATCAATATTTAAACTTAGAATCACCTAATTAAACAACACAGGAAAAAAAGGGAACAGAAAATAGCCCTATATTAAAATATTAAACATCAATATATCAATATATTATTCTTTTTCAATAATCAATCAACATAATCAATTTAACAGATTATTATTATTATTATTATTATTATTTTATTAATTATTAAAACAAAATATAGTCCTACAAAGCTATTATTACCAGAGCATGTGATCAGAGCAGGTCATTTTACCATTGTTGCCCAGCATGACTATACCAGCTCAGCAAACAGAAGTCAACAGAGAAATTTCACGTTACTTGAGTGGACTTTACTTTTCCAGTGCTTAGTACATGATTGAAGCCTTTGGGCCGTTAACGACAGAGCCGCCGACACACACACGGAACGGAGAGCTCGCCGCTGCTGGGCCATTAACGACAGAGCGAGCCGACACACACACACACACACACACACACACACACACACACACACACACACACACACACACACACACACACACACACGGAACGGAGAGCTCGCCGCTGCTGGGCCATTAACGACAGAGCGAGCTATGAGGTGTGATTTGTGCATTTACTTTGCAAACTAAGCAATCATCGTGTCAATCATCGCGTACCTTGCCGTGACCAATGACGTATGATATCGTGCGTGTGAATGAACGCCTGGATAACGTACGTGTGGATAAACGTGTGGATGAACGCCTGGATAACGTACGTGTGGATAAACGTGTGGATGAACGCCTGGATAACGTACGTGTGGATAAACGTGTGGATGAACGCCTGGATAACGTACGCGTGGATAAACGTTTGGATTAATTCTTAAGCTATATTCTATTATCTTTACTAATGTACCTTTTTAATTTTGGATATGATCATAACACACACGTTTTCATGTTTTTGTGGGTTGGGCAACAGTGTAGACACTATTAGTAATCAGTATAATAATAATTAGTATAATTATATATTTACCCAAGATTTAATATAGTAGGACTGCAACAAGTGTTAGCTATATTACTTAAGGCGGCCAGTTAGAAAAAGGTAAATCAATTAATTAAATCTTGCAGTTGGTATTTGACAGATTTTACTGCCTAAAACTAAACATTTAGTAAACACGTCTAAATGAAATGCCTAGGTTAAAAAAGGTGTTAAAAATGACCCAGAAACTAACCCAGTGATGTGTTAATATCACTGAACTATTGCTATGTTGTTGTGTTAGTATAGTTTTGACCAATAAATTTAACACAAATATAAATCGTTGGATTATTTGGCTAACATTTTGCATTAACCAGTATGTTATTGTTGTTGTTGTTGTTGTTATTATTATTATTATTATAGTCGTGTAAATACTTTTCAAGTTCAGTGCACTGACAATTCAGTTAGAAGTAGCAAACCATTTTTTTTCCCCAAATGTATTGGTTGCAATTGTTTTAATTTACAAACCAAGCAATGAAGACACAAAAAGAAACACGCTGAAGTCAAGTAAATGTAATTACAAACTCTCATAAGCTGACAGTGTGTTGAGGGAACACCTCCAGGAACAAACAAACACAGGATGAACGCCCAAAATGTAAAAAGGCAAAAGAACAGGTAGCAGTCTTTAATTGGGCTTGTTACGGTGACGCATTGCTGCCACATATATAATTTTTTTCCACTAAATTATGTCGTAATAACGAGATCTTATGTCGTTTTATCTTTTTTTCGTAATAACGAGATCTTATGTCGTTAAAACGACATCTTTTTCTCGTAATAACGAGATGCTTTGTCGTTAAAACGACATATTTTCTTGGCCTTATAAGGACATGTACAAAATATGCCTTTATCCACATAAAATTTATAGGCAATAATTTTTTATCACTTCAACGTTCAAAAATCTGAAGCAATAGCAGCCCCCAACGGACATTTATGTTAAAATATCAAATTCTGCACACACCTTATTAATAAACCATACTATCCAGAAAAGCAGATGAGCCCAGAATATGAACGCAACGCATTTAATTACACGTTAAGCCTTTTCCTCCCATAGAAACCTTTTATTATAAAGAAAATAAAGGTGTCTCAACGTGTCTTTCGAAGCCGGTGCACAGCAAATCCTTTAAATGGTATTCAATGTAAAAGAAAAATGAAAAACATAAGTAGGCAATACAATAAACAAATTATTGTGGCATTTATTAGCCCTCAAACAATATTTATTTTAAAGCCTAAACGAATTTGTTTAAAGAAAAACACCACCGTTGGGCGTTTATGTAGGCTAAGTGTTTCAGCCGCCCTTTTCAAACTGGCGCAAGAAAATGCAACATAATTTGATTAGTTAAACATGAAGAGGATTATCCGTCTGGCATGGCCGCTCGCTCTAACGTTAACCTAGATAAATGTTCGCTATTATTAAGCGTAGGCTATATCCGAGTGTTTGTGCGGAGTGTGGAGCGCGCACTGCATGACATAGAGGCGCCGGTGCCATCACTCGCATTTTCCTATCAACAGTGGAAACAACTTAAAATACTCCATCATTTCTGGTCATACAGAAAAGAATAATACATCAGTCGCAACTACTTTTATTTGTGTAAACTCACAACAAGAAGAAAACGTTGTGCTTTTGTAAAATAAAATAAAACGAACAGGGCGCGCTTTCATGATCTCCGTGAATTGGAGCGCGTCTCAAAAATGAACTGAAAAACAATGTAGACAAGCCTCACAGACATGAGAAATATAGCTATCTATATAAAGCTTATAAAAAATGTCCACCAACGAAAAAAATACGGTACCATCTGATTATGTAATCCTGTCCGTATGAAAGGCGCATCTATAGGCTACATTACAGCGGAGATGTATGGAGATATGTTTGCTGGCAGCCTACACGATTTAGAAAAGACTAGTTTATTAATAAACAGTTAAAATGCTTCGTTATTTTTTTCAGACACATTTATTATCATTAGCCTACTTTTGCCTGTGCTTTGCGGCAAGTTTTATGCATGCGCTTGAGCGCGGAATATAGGCAATAGCCTATGCAGCCAGGATTGAATATAAACGTGCGATTAGTCCTAATTGCTTAAATAAATGACTAGTCTAGACAAGTCTATGGCAACTCTAATCAATAGCCTACTATTTGACATGATTTAATTAGTAGGTAATTAGTATACAGCTCTTTACATTCAATTAGTTGAGTTAGCATAATTAGTTCAAATAAAGTTTAAATTAAGAAACTAACAATATATTTCTATAGCATTGCTTATTCCACCACACAAAGGACTGTTTAAAAGGTGACAATCCGGCATGTGAAGATTGTAGGCTGTATCTTGAAGATTTTTGTATTGTATTGTATCTTCTGTTATAAAGACGAATATTGACATTTCGTTAATTAAACAAAATAAGAACATAATGTTGTAAAAAATAAACAACTTAGGCTTCTGTTAGATGACTACTTTTTGTTTAATTATATCTCTAGGTGATAAAGATATAGCCTATTAACAAAAATAAATCTTATATATAATATATTATATTAAAAAACTTATAGGCCTATATAAAATATATTTTTTAAAAAGGGCCTCATTGATTAATTTGTTTAATTTGATTAATTGTTCGCCTCTGATTGGGGGCTGCTACTATTTGAATGTAGAAGTGTGATAAAGGCGTGATAGGCTTTCAATCTTATGTGGATAAAGGCATATTTTCTTATAAGGTCAAGAAAATATGTCGTTTTAATGACATAACATCTTGTTATTACGAGAAAAACATGTTCTTTTTGTATAAAGTCCCAAGCTGATCTGAATCAGATGATTCTGATTAAGGAGACATGCAGCATACAGAACAGACAGAGAAACCCATAAAACATTACGTTTAACAGGTAAATTAAAATCAGTCAATGACCAGTTAAAAAATAAATTAATAGGCTACCTTTATTTTTTTAACCTTACTTCTGTTTTTTATTTACAATATTACCTTTAAACATACACATAAATAAATATATAAACATATATAAATGAGATTTATTACTAATAGTGTGTAGGCCTACACTTTTGTACAACCCATAAAAACATGAAAACAGTGTGTTATGAATGATTATATCCCAAATTAAAAAGGTAGGCTACAATATTAAAGAAAATAGAATTTAGCCAGTGTCAGACGTTTATCCGGACGTTTATCCACGCGTACGTTATCCAGACGTTTACCCAGACGTTTATCCACACGTACGTTATCCAGGCGTTTATCCACGCGTACGTTATCCAGGAGTTAATCCACACGTACGTTATCCAGGCGTTTATCCACACGTTTATCCACACGTACGTTATCCAGACGCAAAGTAAAAAAAAATCCTTACACAGCTACGTCGTCGCCACGTCACCGCGCACTTTGAGCGCAGCTCCAACACGTGGCCGTGACGTCTAACGTTTCATATCTTACGTCTGACGCCTGATTACTATGGGATTTTGGCCAGACGACTGGCGAGCGTATACACGTTAGTTCACCTCTCAGTTTGCTTCGCGATCGCCAAAAAGTGCACAAATCACACCTCATAGCGAGCCGATCGACACACACACACACACACACACACACGCACACGCACGCACGCGCGCGCACGCGCGGAGCACAGAGGCGCCGACCTATGGCGCTCGCTTTGTGTCATTTCTTTCCTAACCTATGGCGTTCCGATCGGCTCTTTAATATGAATTTGTAACATGCACTCGTCTCAATGAACGTGATGTCTGCGTCTGCCGAACGTCTCGTCTGCGTCTGCCACATCACTCGTTCGTGTGCCGAACAGAGCGTCTGCGTCTGCCATAGTCTGCTGCAAGGGCGGTTTCCAGCACATTCCACACACTCATTCTTTATTATTTTTTCCCACTGATCTTCAGTTGTATTTTATTAGCAATTAAGTGATTTTACCTTGCTTATGTATAGCTTTTATTCCAAATGTTCATGTTAAAATATTTGTTTGCCATTGTTTCTTGTCAACATATCCTGATATTCATTCATGCACTGTAACTAAAAGAGATAATCGATCAGTTCATGTCCTGCTTGGACAGTAAAGAGTCATAAAACGGTGTGTCTATTTATTATTTGAATTTCTTAAACATTTCCAAAACTGTAAAAGGTTAGGTTATAAAAATAAAACATTCATAAATTATTTCATGAAAAACATTAGCCTACTGAACTCATTTATAGTTAGGTAAAAACGCAAATAATAATAATTCATTATTAATATGCAGGCTAGTCTAGGCTACATATGAAGAGTTCAGATGCAAAAGCCTCTAAGTGCCATCTGAAATTTTCTTCTAGAATGATAATTTTTTATCAAGCTTGTATATTTAAGTTCAATAATTTCACTTAAATGGCAATGCAAATTATCTATTAATTGTCATTTAAGTGAAATTACTTAACTTAAATATACAAGCTTTATAAAAATGACCATTCTAGAAGAAAATTTCAGATGGCACTTAGAGGCTTTTGCATCTGAACTCTTCATATTTAGAAGACGCTTTTATCCTAAATGGGAACAAAGCAATTCGTCAAATGTCAGTCATAATATAAGATTATCACATATAAACACAAGATTTTGACGCATATCCAGTGTTTGTGCGAAGTGTGGAGCGCGCTTGCTGCATGCCACGGAGGCGCGGGCGCGAACACTTTCCTATCAACAGTGGGAGCAACTTAAAATAGCCTGTAATAGCTGTAAACTCACAATAACAAGAAAACATTGTGCTTTTGTAAAATAAAATAAAACAATCAGCCGCATGATCTCCGTGAACTGGAGCGCGTCTCAAAAATGAACTGAAACAGTGTAGGCCCTACTGCCTCACAGTCAGACTTGAGGAATATACTTGAAATGGCTACTTTTAAATGAACAAGTTCAAATCGAAAGTGTCTTTCTCTCTAAGGCGCATCCGCAGCGGAGGAGATATGTTTGCAGACACGAATAAAAAATAAAAAAAACACTTTAAACAATTAAAACACACACACACACACACACACACATACACACACACACACACACACACACACACACACACACACACACACACACACACACACACACACACACACACACACACACATATATATATAAAGTGTGTGTGTGTGTGTGTGTGTGTGTGTGTGTGTGTGTGTGTGTGTGTGTGTGTGTGTGTGTGTGTGTGTGTGTGTGTGTACCAGAGTTTCCGCTAGAAAACAAGTGACCGGGTTTCGTTTTCCGGACATTTTGATGATATGCTGGTCAAAGATACTTAATTAGTAAAGTTGAGGAAAACTGGAGGCAGGCTATGCAACTTAAAAAATTACATAATCAGGCCGAATGCAACATGTTTATTAGCCTAACTTTCAAATAGACGAAAAAACAAACATTTTCTACTATGGTTCGTTTCTTCATTCGGATCTATTTGCGATCCATTCCATTCTAAACAAACAACGCAGTTTATATGCTTCGTCCTTGTTTCATTATTCATTAAGATAATAATTAATAAATGCACGCATAATTATCAGCGAAACTTGATCAATGTTGCAGATATGTTTTGCAATGCATGCACAAACAAATGCCTTTCAACTTATGTGTGCAAAATTCAGAATAAAATGAATGTGCAGCAATTTGTACAAATAGAGAGTCTACGTATACTATAAGTGTTGTAGCCATTAAGCTCATTTAGTTTAATATTTGTTAAAATATTATAATGTTATTTTTTTATTTATGTTGATTATGAAAAGTGAACAGCACAAGTAAGATAGGATGCGCAATATCGAGAGACATGGAGCGGGTCAGACATGATTTTGACCACTTAATTAAGTTTTGTTTTGTAGAAAGACTTTTCTGAAGTGAATTTCGTTTTGTATAAATTGTATCTTAATTTTAATAAAAAAAAATGTTTATCAACCGATTGCCTGGAAATATAGCAGACGATATAGGCCTAATCATGCAGGCGCCCGCGCGGTCACTTGCATTGCTCGTGAACTGGAGCGCATCTCATCCTAATTTAACAAAACTCAGCATAGGCCTCACAGACATGAAATATATCTTAAGAAAGCTTGAAATGTCTTTTTAACAATTTAAAACTAAAAGAAATAGGCTGCTCTCTGATTATGTAATCATGTGCATTTCTCTCTATAGGCGCGTTCACTACGGAGATGGCGATCGTCAACTTCATCTTTACAGCTGTTGTTGCTGTTAATAAACTAAAAATAATAGGCCTATAATTTTATTAAACAATAAATTAAATGAAATTGTAATTGTATTAAAAAAGCAACAAAAAAAATTACCTATGCTAATTACGCATTAAATTCAGGTTGGCTACTGAGTCGCTGTCCTCAGTGCCCAGAAAAGCGCTGAAACGGAGATGAAGGGGAAACCGTTCTTATTTATTTTTTGGCTTATTTTAACTGGGCCATCCAGTTTTCTGGAGGCCCACCTAATCAAAATCCTGGCGCCGCAAGTGCTTCAGCGGTCTGATATCAAGAAATAACAGACCGCATTCCACATTGGAATTCAACCAAGCCATGTAATAATGTTTAATAACTTTAAAACGGTAGAGCCTGTTCCTTTATAACATAGCCAAAGGTCGGTGTATTTTTGCTTTATACATTTTAGGCTTATTCTCAAATTCAGATTGTGTTGGGGGGCGGGATTATTAGGCAATTTTAATCGGACAATTTGACCGGAGAGATTTAATTTTGTCGGACATTTCAACGGAAACCCTGATGTGTACATATGTATGTCATTGTGATATAAAGAATATAAATATAAATCGTAGCCATATAGTTTAAATCTGAAAATACTGAACACAAAATACTGAGCATATTGTATAACATGTACTTCATTAACTGCAAAATTGTTAAGTGAATGCTTTTTACTGTAATTCTTATTTATGTAACAAACTTTATTTCCCAGGATTTAAAGATTTAGTGTAGCATTCATGATTATTGTGTGCTTAAGAGCAGAATAAAGGTATGGGTATTTCATGTGCTAGACAGGAAAAGGACCAGCATGCAGACAATACCATAGAATAAAGCATGCAGTCATACTCTGACTATTTAAGTCTATTATTCTGTTATTAAAAAATGCTACAAATGACATTACAAACTCTTCGTTTTGACATAAAAATCCATTTAAAAAAAATAATTCAGTCATACATTTTACTTAATATTTATCTTGTGGAATAACTTCCAAAGATGCATGCAGAACCCATACAAATCTGTAAGACATTTAAAGCACTGAAAATATTTTGCAAAAGCAAATGTATACTATATCGAACATTGCTCCTTTCAGAAATTGTTAATGCATTGAGCCCTTAATGTACAGGAATAAATGACCCAAGACTTACTGAAACTTCTTACAAGTATATCAAGGAGTGGACATGGCTAATGAGCAGATGAGTGTCCCTCTGCTGCCACCTACTGATGTTAGTGGTCATTTACTGCCATTTTTGTTTTAAGTGTTTGTTTTTCCTGCAGGTGAAAACAAGATGCATCCGTTTAAGCCTTTTACTTTATTTATCAGGGCTGTCAATTGTTTTGCCTGAGTTGGGTGATATATTTGTATGCTCTTAACATAGTAGCAAAAAAATTTGCAGTAGGCTATGACTAGGCTAGATTTAATAGAGTGCTAGGCTTTATAAAAACTGTAGTGTAGCTCTATTAAATAGTATATTTATGTTAAACTATTTTAAATTGAATGATTAATGACCTGTTCAGAATAAGTATAGCAGTAACCAGCAATCAGAAGTATGATAATTCATCAGGTGTGGTCCGCCGAATCAGCGTTTGATTGACAGGGTCGGGAACAGACCACACAATCGCACATCTGTTTAAAAGTGAAATCAACGCATATTGACCTCGTGGGTTTTTGTGAGAGGAGTTTGATTTTGAGAGAGCGGATTTTTGGTGATATAGCCTAGTGACATAGTGCGATTTGATTAGTTATAGGCTATTTAGGCTTACATTTAAATTTACACAACACATTGACTGATAGGCTAGAGACAGACAGAGTATAGGCTACAGTGACACATTAATAGATACATAGATATAAATATATATAGACAGCTACACTCAAAAAAATGCTGGGTTGTTTCTGTAAACAAATTGTTGGGTTGATTGTGCTGGGTCAAAAAGTTGAGTTGTTTGGGGTACTGTAAACACATTATTGGGTTGCGTATGCTGGGTCAAATGAGTTGTAAGGGGGTCATTCACAAATGAACCGCTGGTTGGGTTATTTTAACCCAGCAACTGGTTACCTTTTTCATTCTTTGCGGAACTTTCTGGATTCTTCTTCACTTCTGACTCGAGGAGCACACCACTCGACTCGGAGCAGGCAGTGTTTTATGGTAAGTTAATATGAATGTTTACCTATATTTTTAATTTGGTTGTGGTGGTAGCAGCAAGCTAATTTCACTGTTCAACATACAGTCTTTGATATGGAAGTGTGAGGGGTAACGTATTTATTCTGTGAAACATTAATTAGCCACAGCTAGCCGGTTAGAATTTTTGACAAAAAAAGTCTGCATCGTTAAATCCTTAGTTGAAATTAAACCAGCTATATCAGCAGCCTTTTTGAAAATTTAAATTCTAAATTCATCATGTAATTATCGTAGGCCTATTCATTGTGGACGTTGCGTATTTAAAAGTGAGAAAAGCGTTTTGTATGAAATCCCTACGCGCAGTTTCCCTCACAGGGCTCGCACGTAAAATCAGCGGGAAATGAGTCTAATGTAGGCTACGTTAGGCTAGCTAGTGAGTTGTGAGTGAAAAGTCTGCTGGCGTAGTTTTAGAAATACTCGTCTGAAGAAGTGACTGAGGTAAGTTCCAGCACAGTCTGCGTGTGTCTTCTGTAATGTCTTGAACCACCGTTTCTGCCAAAAAAAAAAAGGCTTTCAAGAGCTTGATATAGCCTTTTTTTTTAAGTAAATGTATGACTTTCAATCTTTATAAACATCGACTGAGGAAAGGAGAAATAAATGGACAGGCGCCAGTTTTGAGAAGAAAAGTATACCCGTAGTTGAACGAATGATCGCCAATATTTAAACCTTAAAAAATTGTAAACTTACATGATAGCCTACCCTACCACCATGCATGTCATCTTTCATTTTATTGTGTGCAAGTTAACATCTAAACGAGGCGATCATCAGCGCTGCCAGTCAGGAGATTAAGCAGCTTTGTGGGTTTGTGAGTTTTAATGTTAAAGACACCATATCAACATTACAGTAATATTTTACTTTTAATAATAATGTTTTATTTTAATGCCTTAATGTTGATAATATTTGTCCCAATTACTCTTTTATTACTATTACTATAATTCAGTTTGCAAATACTACACATTTTGTTTGTTTTTCACATTTGGTCATTTGGTAATGTTTGCAATAATTTTAATTGCATATTCAATAATAAATTGATACTTCCACAAAAAAAGCTTAACTTGCATGTCAGTTTTATAGCAAAACTCTAAGTGATTGTCCGGGAAGCAGACACACTCTGTCAGTTTAAATCTAGAAAAACGCAACTCTTTTACCTGGCATTCATATAGAACATTATACATTTCTATTATTCAAATCAGTTAAATGATTATTAGGCTGCATAGGCCAGCCGGAACCAGGGACACTTTCCTATAACACCTGATGTACTCATTATTTAATAAGAAAAATGGCCTCTATGCTAATGTATGTCTTTCTGTTCATTCTAAAGTTTACTGAAGTCAGCCGGATCCAGGCCGGATCCAGATCAGAAGGTGGACCTGCGCCTGGACCCATCCATGACGCATCCCTGAAGGGCCAGCCTTATCAGCCCTGTGAAGGCCTCATCGACACGACTGATCCTCAACAAATTCGTCTCCATACCGGTGTGATGACTCCAACTTCCAACCAGATGGAACTGGATAAATATTCTGAATGTTCGGATCCAATCTGACCTCTGACCTGTAACGCTGCCTGGATCATAATCATGCACTGTTCGCTCGTTGGCCAGAGGAGAACTGAGCGACTGAGACTGGGTTCTCCCAAGGTTTTTTCCTCCATTCTGTCACTGATGGAGTTTTGGTTCCTTGCCACTGTTGCCTTGGCTTTTGGCTTGCTTAGTTGGGGACATTTATTATATTATTAAAATATTCAACAATATTATTGATTTGCCTTAAGGTGGACGATGACGCAATTTTCTTCTAGAAACAAACTTTGTTGTATTATATTCATGTTACAGTATCACTGTGAAGCTGCTTTGATACAATCTGTATTGTAAAAAGCGCTATATAAATAAAGATGACTTGACTTGTGTAATCAACAGGTGAGGACCAACATGGTTGAATATTTACAAAATGAGATGACCGGTGAATTGCTGCACATTCTGTGCCTCAGGGATGAAATGAGGGGGACATGTCAGACCTTTGACATTGATTAACATTTGTATTTGATAAAGAAAAGTATTAAAGAAATGTATAAAATAAAAAATGAGATTGAAATCATACAGTGGCCTCTCTGGTTTATTGTATTACAGAGATAATAATTATTTTACATTCATAATATAACAAATATTTGTTAATGGTTCTAATTTTATTAAGGCAATGCAACAAAAAATAACCCAGCACATGAGTAAGACTTAACCCAGCAAGAGGGCTAATTTCACCCACTGGTTGAGTCAAATGAATGACCCAGAAATATGGGTTAAATGGTAAAACCCAGCACTTGGGTCAAACCAACCCAGCGCGTGTTCTGTCCAATAGTGACCCAGCGGCGTGGTTAAGGTTGGGTTATTTTTTAACCCAGCAGTTTTTAGAGTGTAGATTAATAGATAGATACATATATAGATAGATTATATAGATTATAGATAGATACATACTGTATATAGATAGATTATAGATACATATCTAGATACATAGATAGATTCATATAGATAGATAGATAGATTTGGATAGATAGATAAAATGGAGGCTCCCCAGAAGTGGGAGCATTTCCGTTTAGAAACCCCAAATAAAGTGAGATGTGTGTTTTGTGATCGGCAGCTAGCCTACTGGAACAATACATCATCCATGATGCGCCATTTGAGGAGAATTTGAAATTTGCCCAGAACTCATGATCCACTAACTTACTGGAAAGAGAGAGCAGTAATCTTTCCTCATTTGTATGTCCTAGCTAAAACATATCTTTGCATGCCAGCAACAAGTGTCCCTTGTGAGACGATTTTTTCAAAGGCTGGAGAAATTGTCTGTAAAAAAAGAAGTAGGCTAAGTCCTTCCACAGCAGAGAAATTTATATTTTTTTATAAAAATCTAAAAAAGTGAGACATTGTGGCTTGATTTCTTTTATTAATATTCATTTTGCAGGACCAAAATAACATTATGCACAGTGAGGAGCCTATAGGTTACAAGCTTCACATATTAGAAAAATACAATAATAAAAAAACAACAAATTTTTTTAATGGCTCGTCAAGGTTGTTTCAGATCAACACCTGCAAGTGACCACTAGGTGTCACCGTTGAGACGGGTGTCGGATTGATTCGAAGCCTCGAAACAATATGGCCCATTTGGTTCAACTGTTTCATTGCTTCACGAAGCCTCGATCTGCCCATCACTAGGATTTAGTAGTAATAAGTAGACCAATAGGGGAGAGCGGGGCACAAAGTAACACTTTTTGACTTTCTCAGTTTGTGTAAATCTATTTATGGTTCAGAGTATTTATTTTTTCCCACATTAATTTCCCACATGTCTAATTATGTGGTTTTGTTTTATTAATACAGCATATACTTTTTTCTGGATGTACCCCGAAAGAATGGAAGTGAAATGTGACAACATGCCCCATAGGTGGGGTACATTGTAACATGTGAGGGGCACATTGTAACATGACATATGACAGCTTAAAATGTTATCTGATCTAATAAAAAAAATATACAAGACAAACTAAAATATTTTCTAAATAAAATACAATTAAAAAACTTAATAAAATAATGGCAATTTTTAATAATTAAATATAAACTCATTTTTGAGTTTTGACTACGAACACATGAAAACACAGCTATACAACATAGTTCAAAACAAATAAATAATTAGTAATTTCTGAACATTGACTCTCAGTCTTTATTCACCTTTTTCTCATGTTTTCTCAATAAAATTAATAAAACTATAGAATATAATAGCATATTTTTAATAGGGGCACATTGTAACGCAGTGTGACAACATGCCCCGTCTGCACAACTGGGATTTAAACCCTGCTAGTGTCTTCTGCTAGTTAGCGAAGCATTAAAGAACTATCTCAACTGTTAAATAACATATTGGAGATTTGAATAATATCATCCATCCATCCATCTTCTTCCGCTTATCCGGGGCCGGGTCGCGGGGGCAGCAGTCTAAGCAGAGATGCCCAGACTTCCCTCTCCCTAGACACTTCCTCCACCTCTTCCGGGGGGACACCGAGGCGTTCCCAGGCCAGCCGGGAGACATAGTCTCTCCAGCGTGTCCTAGGTCTTCCCCGGGGTCTCCTCCCAGTGAGACGCGCCCGGAACACCTCCTGAATAATATCAGATTTGTCTAATTTTAAATAAACACAAAAAATAGAGATGAAAAATTAACTTAAGTAAGAAATTTACTTTAATAAATGTCTATGGATATCTTCCATAAAATGTTATTATTTTGGCGCAATTTTTTCTCTATATAGTGTTGATATGGCAACTAGTACACCAAGTTTCGTCATCTTAGCATGTGTGGAAGTATTTAAAACAAGTGTGTTACAACTAGCCCCGTGTTACGTTGTGCCCCGCGCTCCCCTACTTTCTAAAGATTGTCATTATTACATTAATCTAAATACACTGTTGAAGATGTCATTTGTAGTTAGTAATACAAGTAACTTACCCAACTGTTATAATATCAGAGCAGTGCAACTGGAAGAACAATATGTTATTCAACCTAATTTTAATTTTCATGTAGGTGCAATCCTGCAGGTATTAAAAGAACATGGCAGCAGCTGAAAATTAAATATAAAAACATAATTCAATCAGGTAAGGCTTGAGCATATCATGGGTGTAGGCTACCTGACTGTACATTTGACATATTAAATAACTAAATAGCATCCAGTGTCTAGCAGTGCAGCAGCATTTTTGGCTGAGGGAATTCCTGGACGGACTTCATGCCAGTCACTCCCGAAGATCCAAGGGCCTCATAAAATGTAAGAGGTTTACATATGTGTTATTTTTTATATAGACTATTTTTGATAATTCCATTTATTTTACTTTGGGCTGGGTTTTTTGTTGATCCCAACAGATTATGATGGTAATATCTGTCTTTTGGAGCCTCCTGTCCCAACAGAACCTCAGGCAGTTGTAAGCCTACTCAATACACCAGAAATTATGACAAATAGTGTTAATAAAGTGTACTCGACCAAATGCTCATCTTCACAGGACAATGGGGATAAAGAGTTTCTGCTGCCACAGAGTCCGGGGGTACCACACACAGGTATTCGCCGGCATTCTCCGTAGAAGATGGATTGTAAGAGACCTGCTTGTAGTTCATTTCAAACACCAACGCAAACTCCACGCAAGATAAAAAAAAAGAAAACTTGTCTCTAGTGCAACCAAAAGGGCAAAATTGGACTCAGACAGGCGTCGGAATAAGACGAGAGTAAACATAGGGACAGCAGTTGAAAAGTATTGACACATTTCACATAAATGTTCATCAGTGTGTATTGTCCCTGGCAAAATATCTACTAAATAAATCTGCACTACATGTAGTTTAATGATTTGCTATTCGATTAAAACATTTCAAATATCTTGAGTGTGATATAAAATGCTGATATATAAGTTAGATAATTAGACACAAATTTTGAGCAAATTACTGCTTAATTAGGATGTATTGCTATTGGAATATGCTACTTAGCAGATCAATAAAACAGGCTAAACCCCCGCAAATCTTCGGCGGATTAGCCTGTTTGGCTTTTATGGTAACGTCATAGTGCCATTTAATTGTTTATTACCTTGAGACAATTGAGTGTACTTTTTTGACCGACTGTGCTTTGAGCTTTTACAAAGTAACAACTTATATTGTTCATGAACGTGTTTCCATAATAATACAATCATAAGTGGATACAGTAAACACATAACACAGTTCAACATGGAGATAGATGGAAATAAAAAACGAAGTTTTCTACTACCCCCGTTTTTCCCTCACACATAAGTGTGTAATTTACTCAATTGCATTTCCTTTCACATATTTAAAATGACTTGCAGATTTATAACTTTATTACCTCTGAAGACATTATGATTGTAAACAAAAGATTTACGGCTGATGCTCCTTTGGTTATGAACAGCTCGTGCTCGTGCAAGCGTGCGTGTGCGTGTGGTCCATGAGCGTGCACATCTCTGGCTGCAGTTTCACTTGCCGCCAGAGGTGGCATAGTTCTGCAAAAACTCAGAATCTTGCTTAATGCACCTTTAAAAAAATAGAAAAAACAACAACAGTAAAAATAGCAATATTTTATTTATTAATAAAAGGTTAATTTTATTAATACAAATGTACTGAAAGAATGAATGAGGTGTTTAAACACAACTTCCTCTTTAAAAAAGGGGAGGAGACCGAAAGAAACTCTGGGTTTACCGGAGAAAACCTGCTCCCGACCAGGTTAGGTTCACAGAGTAAGTTACCATGGTAACTGACTCTGAGTATAAGTTACCTCTCTTTCAGAAACGGGCTTGACTTACTCTGCTTTCTCAGGTTTAACATACCTCCCATTCTGAAACAGAAAACCCAGAGTTTCCCTCATTTCAGGGTTAACATACTCAGAGTTTTCACTTTACCTCCTTTCTGAAACAGGCCCCTGGTCTTGTTGTTCTAATCTAGACTGAACTTCAACCTGACTTCCCACCTGTGTGATCCTGTCTCAGCGTCAGTCTTCTGTGAATCACTGTAATCCAGTATCCTTTTATCTCAGCAGCAACAGATAAGACCTGTAGCTTTCATGCCAGTTTCACTATAATGATCTGCAATCCAGAGACTCACCTGCTAACATCCTGTGTCATTCAATAAACTCTGTTCAGATTTTACCTGTGTCTGCATTCTTTTGTTCCATGACAATAACATAATGATTTGATATACCATTTTACTTTATGCAATATAGGTAAAATGGCCATAAATTCATGTCCTGTTCTATACACTGTTTCTAATTTGCATATTGTGTTCTTGTAATAATTGAGTAATAATTGGCAACATTTTCATAATATCTAATATTTCATTGAAATATTGATATATAATTTCTGTCCCTATTCACTTGTCTCCCAAAAATGCCTGAAAAACATGGTTTAAGTCCTGGTGTTCTCTACAGTGGACATGTATGAAATCAATGCCCTGTTTTGTAACAAAGTAAAATTTTAATTCCAAACATTTGTGTGTGTGTGTATATATATATATATATATATATATACACATACACACACACATACAAACATATACACCAAATGTTTGGATATATTAAAAATTATTCAGCCCCCCCTTGGAAATCAGGTTTATTGGCAAAAATTAGTTTGTAATTAACAAATCAAACAAAAGTTATTGAAATAGCTCAACACAACAAACGTTTCAAGTGGTTCCCCCAAGTTCAACTGAAAATGCTACTTTTAATGGCTGCAGTCTCAAAATTATTAAACCCAGTCATGACTATATATATAGCCTTACATTTTGTTTTAAGAAAGAGCCAAAAGAATGTAATTTGTCCCAGAACAATTTGCTTCATTATATTATCTAATGACAAATCAAGCTGCTATTTTTTTTTATTTAATTTTTTTTATTATTATTATTATTATTTTTATTGATATAAAAGACTCAAAAACATATGATTCCAGCAATTCAGCCTACATCAACAATGTTTCACAAGACAAATATCACACCTTTAGACAAATTGACAAGTCATAACAAGAAAAAAATTAATTAAATAAAAATAAAGAATATATATAAAAAAAATATATAAAAAATGTTTCCTCCTTTTTCCTAATTAGACATTCAGTATTCATATAATTTAGTAAACAAAGCCTAGTGGGGACATTACAGTATCAAGAATTTCTCCATAAATTTTAACAAAATTTCATTCTTTTTATTTTTAATTAATTTTAACGATTTCTTTAGCGATTCCATCTCGATTAAGAATAAATTACATTTAGGTATGCATTTTGCAAATTTTTGTTTATGGATGTAATATTTACCATGCAAGATGTAAAAGTTCACCACATATTCAAACATTTTGCTTCTGTGTGTGAAAGAACATATAACATCTTTTAGAGATAATTTATAATTCACCTTTCTTGGGGCAAAAAGAAAAGAGCTAAGGTCAGACCAAAATTGTAAAGATACATCACAATTGTAAAACAAATGAGCCAAGTCTTCCTCATGTACAGTACAAAAAATACATTTGTTGTCAATGTCCATGAATTTTGATAACAAAGCTTTACATGGGTAGATTTTGTGAAGTATTTTAAAGTGTACCTCTTTAACTTTATTTAGCATACAAAATTTATTTGGACTTGACCATGCTTCTTTCCAATGAATATCAGCGATTTGTGCATTCCAAAAAAAATTCCCTCTAGGAGAGATTTTATGTTTGGATTGAAAAATTAACCTGATATTTTTATTATTACAGGAATGAGAAAAAAGTTTGATACCATCAACTATTAACTCAGGAAGTTTCCTTTCGCTACTTCCAAAAGTCAGGTGACTTTTCATCAAATGTTTTAACCCATTGGGAATAGCTTTACAAATCAAGCTGCTATTTCCACCCCCAAATCATAGTTATGATGTCATAGTGCATCTCAACGTTTGTACTCTAGATGGAGACTTTCCTCTTTCTCACACACTGTGAATCACTGTAATCCAGTAACCTTTTATCTCAGCAGCAACAGATAAGACCTGTAGCTTTCATGCCAGTTTCACTATAATGATCTGCAATCCAGAGACTCACCTGCTAACATCCTGTGTCATTCAATAAACTCTGTTCAGATTTTACCTGTGTCTGCATTCTTTTGTTCCATGACAATAACATAATGATTTGATATACCATTTTACTTTATGCAATATAGGTAAAATGGCCATAAATTCATGTCCTGTTCTATACACTGTTTCTAATTTGCATATTGTGTTCTTGTAATAATTGAGTAATAATTGGCAACATTTTCATAATATCTAATATTTCATTGCTTTACAAATCAAGCTGCTATTTCCACCCCCAAATCATAGTTATGATGTCATAGTGCATCTCAACGTTTGTACTCTAGATGGAGACTTTCCTCTTTCTCACACACTGACACATGTTTGCACATGCTTATTATACAGCTGTGGAACAAACCATTTTCAACCACAGAGAAAAAAGACACTTAGGAGGATATTAAACGGTCATAAGCTTTATCAGTAATATGTGAATATATTTGAATAGATTAAATTAGAAAATGACCCACCCATGTGTTATTTGTACTCTGTTCCTTGTAGGACTGTGTGTTTGAAGAACACTAAACCAGCTCTGTGAGACACTCCCTCTGTTGATCTATTTCTAGACCAGTCTTGTTTAGACTCCTTTGTCTAGATCAGTTTCCCAATCTTTTTGTCCACCACCACAGCACCATCAGTAAAGCTTACATTCAGTGAAACTAAACCAGAAATGTGTTTGTTTAATATACATACATACATACATACATATACATATAGGCCTATATATATTAGTGCTGTCAATTTATGCAATGGAGAGTGTGAAGTGTTCCATAACTTTATTCAATTTCTGTATTAGGCTATCCTACACTCTCTTAAAGCTACACTGTGTAGGATTTTCTCCCATCTAGCGGTGAAATTGTTTATGACTACCAACTGAATATTACTTTCTAGGCCCTCCCATTCCGAGGGCTTTTTAACTCCTACGGTGGCCGTATTATTTCAAATCTGCCGGCAGTCGCGAGTAATCTCCCCCTCGCATTCGTCACGGTGCCACTGAGTGTCAAAACGCGAAAGGCGAATCTTGAATTTCCAGGTATGTCCCTCTTTGGCTAATGTATTTTCAAGATGGAAGTGCAACATGGCTGCCGCCATTCGAGCGACTCGCTCATATGTATTCTAAATGGCAGATTCTACGTTTACGAGAATACTTGATTAGTAGAAGTAATTACACATTAATGAGCACATATTTTGAAAGAACAAAGTGTTTTTTGCTAAGAATCAACTTAAAAAATTACACAGTGTAGCTTTAAGAAAAATGGTTCTAAATAGTACCAAATTAGGGTTCATCAGCTTGTAAAAATAGCAGAACCCTATCATAAATTCCATATCTCTGTTACTTTGTGGAGAAGAGAAGATGAGTATCCTTAACTCACACAACCAAAAACAGAAAAAAGACATGATTGTTCGGAAATGATTGTTACAATTTTTAAAGTTATAATTTACAGACATTTTAAGAAAGAAATCATTTACCTGTTAAGAGTGTGTTGAAGGTCTGTGTAGTTGTATAGCTGAGCTCCAGAAAATCAGTAATGAGGAGGCTTTACAGATTTGAAAAACAAAAAGGCGGGAATAAAGAACTCTAAACTCTAACACAAAGAACCATTTCAGCATATAAAGGGTTCTTCACGAAGATATGGTTCTAAATTGAACTGTTACTACTTGTAAAGAACCTTTAAAAAAAATAGTTTTTTTTTTTGTTAGACCTACCTAAAAATCAAGGTTACATGGGTCAAAAATATGAAAAAAAATAAAAAAATAAATGCATTTTGACGGCAAGTAAAAATCTGAACCAGTCTGATTGGGCCAATAAAACAACAACAACTGAGCCCTGATATATTGAAGGCCACAAGTAAATGTGGCATTTATTATCGTGTGTTTATGTGAAGATTGTTTTAAATTCACTTAAATTAAAAGTTATGTTATTTAAAGTCTAATAAATGTTAGAATGTTAAAACATGATAGGTTTCAATACTGTAATGCTGAATGCCTATAATTAACTGCTAAAATTGATATATATTTTTTTTTAAATTCAATGAGACATCCGTAGCACTATTTGATGATATTGATATTGGTATTGATGATACTGGCCTTCTTTTATAAAAAAGATGCCATTAAACAAATATTTAAAATATAGGCTAATGTCTGTATGTTGTTTCTACGTTAATTTGCAGATTAAATGTGAAATTATCACAATATAAAAATATATTAAAAACTTTAACATTATGTTTTATTAATCTCAATTAATTACAGAATTTTTTTTGACAGATTGACAGTACTAATATATATATATATATATATATATATATATATATATATATATATATATATATATATATATACATATATATATATATTAATATGTATAATAAGTGTTTTTTCTCTGTGGTTGAAGATGGTTTGTTTCACAGCTGTGTAAATATAATAAATTTGTCATTTCTGATACATACAGATTTAACAATGCAAAATTTAAATCTTCCCCAGACAGATTTGTGCATATTACAGAAGGATGGATGCAGTCTCTTTTCCACCCAAATCACATCATCATTACAGTTTGACAAACACTGTTCTTCAATTACTGTGAAATTATTCTCCCATGAAAGTTTACAAAGCCTCAGCCATGGAAGGCAGTGTCGCAGTGGGCATGGTGGCCATTATACCTGTTACTATAGAAACAGACCTTCTTTGAATGGCATATTTATTCTTCCAGAAGGAACTATTATGTGGTGTCATTATTATTATCACTAGTATGGGGTGTTGCCTGTAACGTTTACAGATCATTAGCTGTCAGCTTCTTCATTTAATAAACAAACATTTTTGCAAAACTTCAAAAACGTACAGTATACAATTCATTACGGTTTCTAGTTGAAATGAGCACTAGTGGCAGTAAAACACCAACAACTTTTAAACTTTTTCACACAAATTATGACATAAGGCTCGATTAAAGAGCTCCAAGACTTAGAAGCAAACAAACATGCCATTTGCTATTGTAAACAGTGTATTGGTGGTACATAATTTTCAAACATGATAGATCATTAACCTTTTAGTGTTCACCGGACATTTAATTTCTTAACTGCCATGATATTGTTACAGAGGCGGTTCCCGTTCCGTCTCCTCCGCACCACCTGAGGGATCCGTCTCAGGAATATAAACCACTCAAATCTCCCGAACTCAAATTCCCATCATGCCTCACACCTGGGACTGATTGCGCAACACACCTGCACTTCATTTACACACACACATAAAAGCCACTTCCACACCACACTTCTCTGTGAAGTCTTGATTTGCCCTGGTTATCACTACTGAGCGTTAGTTCCTGTGTTTGTGTTCTGATTTCTGACCTTGGACTGTTTACCCGTTTGCTGATTGTCTCTCTGCCTGGCCTGACTCGGACTGTGTATTGGATTCTAAATATTGCTGCATGCCCTGACCTCTGCCTGTTTCTCGTATGTTCTCTGTGTTCTCTCCATTGCCCTGTTTGCTGTTACTGACCCTGCCTGTACGACTATTCTTAATAAAGCTGCAAATGGATCCAACTGAGTCTGGTGCTTCGCTACAGATATGTAGGCCCACATGGAAACGAGTTAACATTTGAACACTTCCAAGGTCAACAAAAAAACTCATTTTCAGCAATAATTCAAAAGTCAATATTGGGTTTTTGACAAAGGAACCATGGTGATGCTAACTTATTTGGTATCACCTACCTTTAAATCGTATCTTTGACTTGAATAAAACCAGTGAAATCAGATTATCTAGATATACCTCATTAAGAACATAGGTTACCTGGCAAAATAAATAAATAAAATGAAACATTTTTAAAAGTTTCCATGCTCAGTGATTTACAAAAAATATTTCAAAATGTTCCTGACAGACTTTTTGCTATTTCAGAATGTGAGTTACTGTTATATGACATTTATCCATTATGCTGTTTAAGCCGGGTACACACTTAACGACTGTAAGGCCGATTATGAAAGTAATTTGATATTTACAACTGATCATGCCCAAACGTGCAGAGTCAGAGACAGTTGCGTTCAGTTGGTGTTTAAAATCTGCTCCAGTTGTTAGAAAGTCTGTAAGTGTGTTCAGTTCAGTCATAGAATGTTTCACCTCGTTAAGTGTGACATCATTAGTGTTTAGAAAAACATAGACAAAACATGGTGGCACTGACATCAGCAGACATGGGTCAGGAAGTGACTGGAAGTCAATGGAAAGTCCCCGTTATGAAAAACAAATATATGTGTGTGTGATTTTAAGTGTGCCAAAACATAGAGCGCACATGCAGGTAACCATGCAGTCCTGACTCAGGGGCCATTTACACAACACCGGTTTCAACTAAAAAAGGAAAACTTTTTATGCGTTTTGGCTGTTCATTTAGGCCTACAACGACAACAGCGTTTTGGGGGCCTGAAAACAGGTCAAATGGGTTTCAAAGTGCACGTAAAAAATGGTAAATGGACTGCATTTATATAGCGCTTTCACAGACCCAATGGCCACCAAAGCGCTTTACAATATTGCCTCACATTCACCCATTCATTCACTCACTCATTCATACACCGACGGCGGTGTCAGCCATGCAAGGCGATCCAGCTCGTCGGGAGCAGCTGGGGTTAGGTGTCTTGCTCAAGGACACCTCGACACTTGGTCAGGTGGAACCGGGGATTGAACCACCAACCTTCCGGTTTGTAGACAATCTACATGAACCACTGAGCCACTGCCGCCCACATAAAAAAATATAAAAAAATACCGTTATTCTCTCTGTGTAAAGTAAAAAATGCTAATTTGTCAAAACGGTGATGTAATGCATATCACATGATCAGTCAAAGTGACATTGCTAATTACTGGCCTGGCATGCATAATGCACCGTTTTTAGTCGTTTTTGCTGATCCGTGTGAATGGGGATCATTTTGACAACGTTGTCTTCTGTACGTGAAAAACACAAAGGAAAAACTTTTCCGTTTTCAGTACATTGTTGTTGCGTAAACGTACCCTCGAGAGAGACGCAATAGCAAATGAAGAAAGAGGAATGTTGGGAAAGAGAGACCTGCTCCACTCACTGCGCTATTCAATATTAATTTGAGAATCCCTTTAAACCAGTGGTCTCAAACTCGCGGCCCTACTTGACATCAAAGTTTAATGTTAG
The DNA here is from genome assembly GCF_965113295.1 of Leuciscus leuciscus. Lineage (NCBI taxonomy): Eukaryota > Metazoa > Chordata > Actinopteri > Cypriniformes > Leuciscidae > Leuciscus > Leuciscus leuciscus. The sequence goes on along the minus strand of NC_138736.1, from coordinate 20,761,071 downwards.
TGCGGCCCGCGCGTTGTTCTGCTTCCCAGGGCGTTTGTTGTCAATAGTTGTCATAGCCAACCGCGAAGTACCTAAGTATCAACATTAGTCACAGAAAAAATGGACGGAACAGAAAATATTTGCCATCACCCAGTTCCAGTCATGTCTCTCTCAAAATGTGCCGTGAAGAGAAAGGTTGGCGACGAGCACAGCCAATTTTAGGAAAAGTGGGAGACGGAAAAATTTTTTGTCGAGCACAGGGGCACCCCTACGTGTCTCATATGCACAGAGAAAGTTGCGGTGTACAAGGAATATAACATCAGACGTCATTACTCAACTAGACATGCTGAGGAGTATACAAAATACCAGGGAGATGAGAGAAAGAACCGGGTCGCCAATCTTAAAAAATGTCTATTGAGGCAACAAGATTTATTCAAGAAAGCAAAGAAAGAGAATGAAGCAGCAGTCGAGGCTAGCTACGTGGTGAGTGAGATGATTGCTAAGGCGGTAAGCCGTTCAAGGAAGGCGAGTTCATCAAAAAGTGCATGTTATTAGCTGCAAGTAAAGTCTGTCCAGAAAAGAAGGGTCGGTTTAGCAACATCAGCCTTTCAGCTAGCACAGTGGCAGAGCGCATTTCTGACCTGTCAGAAAACATATATGATCAACTGCGTGAGAAAGCCAAACGTTTTTGTGCATACTCAGTCGCTCTTGATGAGAGAACAAACAGACTGACACCGCGCAGCTCGCAGTATGTCCGTGGTGTTGACGACAATTTTGAAGTGATCGAGGAGTTGCTCGCTGTGATTCCAATGCATGGTCAGACCACCGCTCAGGAGATATTCCGCCAGCTGTGTGGTGCTATTGAGGATGCAGGTTTGCCATGGAAGAGGTTTGCTGGAATAATGACCGACGGAGCGCCATCAATGACAGGAAGGAAAAATGGACTGGTGGCACTTGTTCAAAGAAAACTGGAAGAGGAGAATGTGGAGGAGGCCATTGCTCTGCACTCCATTATCCATCAGCAGGCCCTTTGCGGCAAATGCCTGAGGTTTGACAATGTGATGTCTGTTGTTGTGAAATGCATCAACCATATCAGATCTAGGGGCTTAAAACACCGGCAGTTCCGTGCCTTTTTGGACGAAATAGAGTCAGAATATGAGGATGTGCTCTACTTCACAGAGGTACGTTGGCTCAGTAGGGGGAACGTCTTGAAGAGGTTTTTTGAGTTGAGAGCAGAAGTGAAAGCCTTCATGGAGAAGGATGAGTGGGTGGCAATTCCACCCATCGATGGCTGTTCCTGTGTTAAGTGATCCCAAATGGCTCATGGATTTAGCTTTTCTTGTTGACATCACACAGGAGTTGAATGTACTGAACAAGAATTTACAAGGCCAGGGGCAGCTTGTGAGTGCTGCCTATGACAATGTGAGGGCATTCTCCACAAAACTTGTGTTATGGAAAACCCAGCTCTCTCAGACAAACCTCTGCCATTTTCCAGCATGCAAGGCATTCATGGATGTGGGCACACCATTCAGTGGTGAGAAGTATGCTGATGCCATTATGAAGCTACAGGAGGAATTTGATCGCAGGTTTGCAGACTTCAAGACGCACAGAGCCACTTTTCAAATTTTTGCTGACCCCTTCTCCTTCGATGTGCAAGATACTCCTCCTGTACTTCAAATGGAGCTCATTGACCTGCAGTGCAATTCTGAACTCAAAGCCAAGTTCAGGGAGGTGAATGGAAACGCAGACAAGCTTGGACATTTTTTGAGAGAATTGCCACCCACCTTCCCTGAGCTCTCCAGGATGTTCAAGCGGACCATGTGCCTTTTTGGGAGCACATATCTATGTGACAAGCTCTTCTCCACCATGAACTTCAATAAGTCAAAGTACAGGTCCAGACTTACTGATGAGCATCTTCAAGCCACACTGAGGGTTTCAACTGTTTCCTCCCTCAAGCCAAATGTGTCTCAGCTGTGTGAGAGGAAGCGCTGCCAGGTCTCTGGAAGCAAGGAGTAGGCAAGAGAAGCCTATGTTCTGAAGAACCATTCATGTTCAGAAGGAAAGTTCATGTTCAGAAGGACAGCTCATGAAGAACCGTTCATGTTCAGAAAGGAATGTTCAAATTCAGAGGAACAGTACATGTTCAAAAGAAACATTCATGTTGAAGAACTGTTAATAATAAAGATTGAGAAGATTGGATCAGCTGTGCTCCTTTTTTTTGGAATACTTGAAACACTTTTTTTGTGGAATACTTGATGTGGCCCAGCCTGACCCAGACTCTACCTCCAGCGGCCCCGGGTAAGTTGAGTTTGAGACCCCTGCTTTAAACGTACCATTCAATTACTGAATTTCGTTGTAAATAGGATGCAAATTTAAATTTACGACAGTAGAAATAAACTAGCATGAAATGGAATGCAGTGTCCATCCATCCATCTTCTTCCGCTTATCCGGGGCCGGGTCGCGGGGGCAGCAGTCTAAGCAGGGATGCCCAGACTTCCCTCTCCCTAGACACTTCCTCCAGCTCTTCCGGGGGGACACCGAGGCGTTCCCAGGCCAGCCGGGAGATATAGTCCCTCCAGCGTGTCCTAGGTGTTCCCCGGGGTCTCCTCCCGGTGGGACATGCCCGGAACACCTTCACTGGAAGGCGTCCAGGAGGCATCCGGAAAAGATGCCCGAGCCACCTCAGCTGGCCCCTCTCGATGTGGAGGAGCAGCGGCTCTACTCTGAGCCCCACCTGAGTGACCGAGCTTCTCACCCTATCTCTAAGGGATCGCCCAGCCACCCTGCGGAGAAAGCTCATTTTGGCCGCCTGTATCCGGGATCTTGTCCTTTCGGTCATGACCCACAGCTCATGACCATAGGTGAGAGTAGGAACGTAGATTGACCGGTAAATCGAGAGCTTCGCCTTGCGGCTCAGCTCTTTATTCACCACGACAGACCGGTACATCGACTGCATTACTGCAGAAGCTGCACCGATCCGTCTGTCAATCTCCCGTTCCATCCTTCCCTCACTCGTGAACAAGACCCCAAGATACTTGAAGCATGACAACATCATCCGCAAAGAGCAGAGATGAAATCGTGTGGTCCCCAAACCTGACACCCTCCGGCCCCTGGCTGCACCCAGAAATTCTGTCCATAAAAATGCAGTGTGTTGTGGCCAATTCACTTTGACCAAATTTGCTCATCAAAAAAACATAAAAAAAACTCATTGTCATTGATGAGTCTGATTCACAAACTGCTGGTCTCACAACCTGATTCAAACTCAGTGACCTGCAATATCTCCAACAGTGATCAAACCCACAAACCCTTCAGAAGTCACTCATGTGGTGTGTTTACATTCTTTCACTGTTTGACTCCACAGATGAAACCATTATTGATGGAGTGGGGTAGAGCAAAAATCTCACTATATGATAATGATTATCAACAGAGGATGATCTGTATCTGTTTTGCTCATGTTTTTATATGCTTTTATCAAGTAGAGCTGTTTCAAACATATTTTTAGAGGACTGTTTTTGATTTTATGCGGCTTTGCTCTTGTATTTGGTCTCTTTTAGCCTTCCCTCCTCTGTATTTTAAGAAATTCTGTCTGGTGACTTCATCCTTTGTCCTGATTTGGATCACACACACACACACACACACACACACACACACACACACACACACACACACACACACACACACACACACACACACACACACACACACACACACACACACACACACACACACACACACACACGACACACACACACGACACACACACACACACACACACACACACGCATTGAGGGTCCCATAGCAATGACATCACCACAAGCTCAGAGGCAGTTTGGCAGCAAGAGTGGTACAGGCCAGTATATCACTTTTAGGTATATGCACAGTATACACTACACTACCAGTGTATAGAATGTGTTGAATAAATATCTATCTATATATAAAACTATACTTTTCAGCAGCCATTACTTCAGTCTTCAGTGTCACATAATCCTTAAAAAATCATTCTAATATGCTGATTTGGTGCTCAATAAATATTTCTTATTATTATCAATATTAAAAACAGTTTTTGTTTTTGTGGAAACTTTGATGGATGTGTTCTTGCTCAGCTGCTTTTACCGAGGATGCATCGAGAGGTGACTTGTGCGGACTTGAGACAGCCAGGTATCCCATGATGCATCTCGCACCAACGAGCAAGAGTCAATAGCGGAGGAGAAAACCTGCATACAAAATTTTGTTTTAAGAGTTTTTTTCAGGTGAGAATGTATTTGTTTAAAGCTCAAATCGGTGGTTTATTTATAAAGATAAAGATCCAGGTGATCACCGGGCGCTCGGCGCACATTTACCCCGCCTGGAACAGTCTTATCTCGGCTAGTCCTTCTGACGTTTACCGCTGGCTCTGATGTCTCTGTCGATTTTTGGTCTCATGAATCTGTAATTTGTTCCCGGGTAAGCTTTGGTTGAGGGCAAAGTGAAGTTTCATAACTTTATATTTATTTAACTTTACAGTTGTACTAGAGCACTGACTTTGTACGTTTGACCTAATTGTTTGCTTGTATTTATTTATTTTTGTATAACTTTATAGTTGGTATAAAGTATTGTTTAATACTTTATACTTATAACTGCTATTATTGATCATTAAAACTGACATTTAACAAAAAGAGATAGGGCTGTGTTTATTGTCATATCTCATTGTATTATACATGTACACTTGTACAGCATACAGTGAAAATAAACAGAGTAGCCTACATATGCACATTGTGGCGAGCAGGACGAGGCCGAGGGCCGTGGGAGGACGGCGCGAGGCCGGTGCCATGATTAATGATGAGTGACACCTGTCTCGTATCTCGGTAACACTTTACAATAATACGGGTGCACTAATATGCATTATTACATGGCTTGGTTGAATTTTAATGTAGAATGCGGTCTGTTATTTCTCGATAACAGACCGCTGCTAAGTATAACACACCGTTGCCATGAAAAACAGAGTGTTGCTATGGACGCAGGATTCTAACCGTAGAGACGGAACTGACTATTTTCTTTAGCAGAGGCAATACAATCATTTTTAAATCAATAAACTCCTTTTTAAATCAATAATTTGTGTCAAATTATTGATTTATTTGGTAGGTAGCCATGTAATAAGCGGGATAATGAAGAGCGAGGCGGTTGTTATTGCGAATACAACCCCTTCAGAAGTTCAGGCGGATTAACGCACTAATTGACACTATTAGTTAATAAAATAAGTTATTAAGGAATTAATACATTATGACACATTTAATTAATAACAATTCATATATAACTTAATCTATTAATCATTAAGAATCTTTATTAGTTACTGATACAGTAATAATTAATTAATGGTTTAGTTCTTCATGAGTCATACACTAACACATGATTATCTGTGCATTAGTTTAGCATTAATTAATGCATATTAGTGCACCTGTATTGTAAAGTGTTACCCATATCTGTCATGGAGGAGCGGAGGCATAAAGGAGGCAGTGAAGATCGAGAGAGGCCAGGCCTGGATTTATGTTGTGTTTTATTTTGTTATATGTTACAGCAGTTGTCCGTGAGGAGCTGCTGTCTTTACTTTAATTTAGAATTCGTTTATTTTTTTATTAAAGTTTTTTTTGAATATTCTGCGATCGCGGTTCCGCCTCCTTCCCATAACAACGAACTTCGTTACACACATATTGCCTGAACCACATATTAATGTTTCATATTTGTAAAAAAAAAAAAAAAAAAAAAAAAAGGCAGGGTTGTGTTTGTAACAAATCATCTCAAATGGGAAATATTAATAATTAATCAAAACTTTTAACGATCCTTTGTGTCAAGCATGATCGTTTGCATAATGTTTGGGTTGGGTGCTGATGAAGAAAATATTAAAGATTCCTCTAATACTAATATGTTGCATGTATTAACATATAATATACTCGATCATGTAAGTCATTAAAATACAGATTTGTAGATACCAAACTTGGTATGCAATCTTGAATATAGTCGAGTAATACTAACACATGCATTCAAGGGTTAGCTTAATACATAAGCAAAAAAACTATCAAAAGAATGATCACATGTGACCCTTAAGACCCTTACATAAAATTAATACATTTCTATGATATTATGGATATTTTATTACTTTTGTATAGTAACTATTTAGTGTTGTATTGGGTCACTGCATGTCCAAGGAATAGAGTACACACTTTCAACATTTTTCTTTATGCTTGCATGTTTTTGTCCTACACAGACAGGCTTGTGGTTTGTTGGCATGGAGCTGCCCAACACCATCTGTTCCTCCACTATTGCGCCTGGATACACATACACATTAAATTGATCCGCATTGCTCAGATGATTACATATGGACCATGCAGGGTCTTGGGCAGAACTTATGACAGAAATTAAGTGACACAGTAGACTGACAAAAAATGCTGTATAAATAATTACAGACAAGGCAAACATAACCATAACATATTTCTCATACTATTAGTTTAATAGCTTTGAGTATTTAACTTTATAGTGCATAACTCAGACACTGATTATACTGCAAAATTTGGGGCTTGCTTTCGAACTGGGCAAATAAGTAACTGTCTAAACACTGTCATATAGCATTCTCACAGAAAATCCTAGCATTGTGGTGGCAAAATTTGCAATGGGCAACCACTCACATTTTTTTAAATATTAAGATATAGATTCAAATGTAATAATATAATAAATAAATAATATAATAATAATTTAATAATAAATAAAGCTATAAATCAGTCAGATGTGGCCGACTCTGAATACACTTGTGGAGATAGATCAGTGCTTCGCTGTGCTGTGCCTGGGAACAGGAGATGCTAAATATATCCTAACATTAAACAGCTTTTTACAAAGCTTAAAATTCTACTTTTATCCTTCACTCCCAAACTGTCAGAGAGTGTGAAGAGCTAAAGAATAATCAGAAGCTATTTTCAGGTTCCCTGCCCATTTTCTAACAGACACAGATGCCACACTGAGACCATAGCATGGCCATTTATAATCCATTTGTATTTTATTTTACTTCAGACTTATTTGAACAACCAGTGTTGGGAAGGTTACTTTGGAAATGTAATAGGTTACAGATTGCAAGTTACTCTATTTAAAATGTAATGTAACTATTTCATTTACTTTATTAAAGAAATGTGACTGGTCACATTTTATTACTTTTTATTACATTTTAATTACTTGCTAACAAATGTTTTAAACTGTTATTCTCTAACATTTAAACCAGGCAGGGTTAACCTTACAGTAGTACTCAACACTGACTACTGTCAGACTTTCAAAATCCTTCATCACTTGAATTAAGATTATAATAATTTAATTTTAAAGCACAGCCACCACAAAATCACAAAACCTCTTTTTTACTTTGAGATCGTTCTCAAAATGCAGATTTATAATCATAACAAGAAATAGTTTAATAGCTATGATACTGTTTTTGAAATCAAATCTTTGCATAGCTATGTCAGGAAACACTGGCATCTAATAATATATATTTTCTGTCAAATGGTTCATAAATAGAATTGTGGCTGGTAAAGACGTCTTTAGCTAGCTAGCTAGCTAGCTAGCTAGCAAGCTAATTTGATATGAATGGAGATTAACATCGTTAAATAAACTACTGGACATTCACCAAGCAATACAGAGCTAAAATACATCTTTAATACACATTAGTAGCATTGTGTAACAGGCAGGATTAGGCAATACCTTTCTTTATTTATTTAATGACTGCTTACAGTTAACTGTAGGCTACAAACCCGCAGATGCTTAATAGTTGGCAAACATTTGCACTGATTTGTCATATTTGCTGTGTTTTCTGATTTCTGGAAGAAATGATTTTTTTAATTTGCAGCACTGGAACGTATTTGTATCACTCGCCATGGTGGCAACTCTCAGACAGGTTGTAGCCTAAAGCTTTAAAGGGATAGTACACCCAAAAATGAAAATTAGTCCATGATTTACTCACCCTCAAGTCAACCTAGGTGTATATAGCCGCGTTTCCACCGAAATTACCCGGAACAATTTGTACCAGGAACTTTTTTCCCAGGAACTTTTTTCGCCCCAGACCGGTTGCTTTTTGCGTTTACACCGCGGTCTAAAGTACCGGGAAGGTTTTTTTTTTTTTTTTTTTAAATAAACCTTTATTAAACAACAAGGCGTTACAGAATGTAAGAGAAACAGAGCACAGACAAATGCTATGTAGAGCAGTACAGAGTAGCACAAATCTTTTCAACACTTATATTAAATAGTACCGGGAAGGTAAACTGCGCGCAACTGCTCCTCCCAGTCTGCGACGGACAGTAATCAGTTTTGAGCGCCACATTTATAATAAGTATGGAGGAGATTCAAACTGTGCTGCAGTTATGTATTGGTTTAGGTAATTCACAAAACAAAATAGACGAGCACTGATACTAAAGCGTGTTCAGAAAGCTCGTATGCGTATAAAATTAGACAACGTATGTTATCAGTGTTATCATGTGAGATGCCTGGGACGAACGCGCAAAAAAAATTCCTCTTTCGCAAATAAGCTTAAAAAAAGCCCGAACCCCGTCTATCAATCATAAATAGTGAATAGTCTTGTAAATAGTTGTTTGTTACTAACCTCAAAGCGCTATTTCAATCCTGTTATAGTAAATTTGTAACATGGTTTGGAGTGCCTTGCAATAGATGACAATGTGTAAACATAATGACTCAATAATAAAAGCTGTGGCAGAAAAGAGACGAGCACTGATAAAGCGTGTTCAGTAAGCTCGTAATGCTAACGTTAGATATAAAATTTGTATGTTATCAGCTATTGCGGACATTGACCGTGAGATGGCTGGGACGAACGCGCAGAAAGTTTCCTCTTCCACAAATACCCTTAATAAAGCCTGAAACTCGTCGCCAGTCCACCAGTTTTTTTTATTAAATTCCATATTTGCAGACAGACAACTCTTACTGCATGAAGCCACGACACGAACCGCAATAGATTTTTTAAAAAGGGAGGTTAAAAATAAATAAAATGCTGCGTGGAATCATCCAACCAAAATGCGGCGTGAACGCAACCAATCAGCTTGTGCAGCGCACAAGTCCCACCCCTGAAAGTTCCTGAACTTTGAAAAAGTACTACCTCATGAGCAGGGACTATCGGAGGGGGAAATATTTACCCGGAACTTCATTTAGACCCTGGTTCCTGCGGTGTAAACACATCGAGTACCAGCCCAAAGTCCCTAGTTCCTGGGGAAAGTTCCTGCGGTGGAAACGCGGCTTATGACATTCTTCTTTCCGATGAATACAATCGGAGTTATATTAAAAAAATGTCCTGGCTATTCCAAGCTTTATAATGGCAGTGAATGGCTGTATATTTTTTGAAGTCCATCAAAGTACATCCATCCATGATAAAAGTGCTCCACACGGCTCTGGGGGGTTAATAAAGGCCTTTTGAAGGTAAGCGATGCGTTCGCGTAAGAAAAATATCCATATTAAAAACTTAATCGACTAAAATAACTAGCTTCCGGCAGATGGCCATACGCAACGATGTACGGCGAAAGAGAAACCCTTGACCTTGACACACAACGTAATGACGAACGCGGAAGCGCAGAGGATAGAGCAAAACAAAACACCAGTCACGAATTAGAAGTCTAAAATGGCAATTTGTTAAAGAGTAATGTCGGAGGAGCTTGAGTTTGTTCCCAGCCCTGTTTGTTTGAACCGCAAGAGGTGTCAAAGCTTACGATACTCCTATGTCATACATCGTCAAGTGTTACTCTTTTGGCGTGAGTCGACTTGCGTAGGCCGTCTGCTGGAAGCTAGTGATTTTAGTCGATAAAGTTTTAAATATGGATATTTTTCTTACATGAACGCATTGTTTCACTTCAGAAGGCCTTTATTAACCCCCCAAAGCCGTGTGGAGCACTTTTATCATGGATGAATGCACTTTGATGGACTTCAAAAAATATACAGCCATTCACTGCCATTATAAAGCTTGGAAGAGCCAGGATTTTTTTTTTTTTATATATATAACTCCGATTGTATTCGTCTGACAGAAAAATGTCATATACACATAGGATGACTTGAGGGTGAGTAAAACATGGGCTAATTTTCATTTTTGGGTGAACTATCTCTTTAAGCGAATATGTGGATTGATGTAATTGGCAGACGTGGTGCACTGCAAATTCAAACAAGAGAGCCAATTAAAAGCATCAGAATAGCATCGCTTTACTAAACAGCCTTTAACTGGCAGGAGGCATTGTCCACAACAAAACGAGGCAAAGCAACAAATTAATATTATTCAACATATCCTAGCTTTTTACAGAACATATTTACAAGTAACCCCCTTTGTAATCGTAAACATTTTCATAAGTAGCCTAACGGTAATTTAATTACAAATTTTTTCTCAGTAACTGTAACAGATTACAGTTACATTTATTTTGTAATTAAATTATTTAACGCCATTAAATGTAACTAGTTACTCCCCAACTGTGAACAACACACAGCATTAAAGTTTTCAACAGTGATGGTTTCAAAATAGCTTTTATAGTCCAACTGTGCTCAGGTAAAGGTATTACTCTAAATCCTCAAGCTGGAATATTTTTTAATGATGATATGATGAGTCACTTCCCTTTGCTCTGTGACATTATGCTTCATGTTTCAAATATGGAAAATTATGTAGTAGTCAGTCATGGCTAACACACGGGTGAAAAAAAACAGATGCCAGACTTGGCCTGTAATCTGTAATACGACATCAAATGACACCAGAAAACAAATCAAGTTTATGATCAATTTTATGTTTATGTTATCAATTTTATTCATGTAGGCAGTGTCTGACAGCCCACATCATTTGTTGCTTTCATGAGACTGATCATATTGACTGACACAGACACAATTTTATGACTATCGTAAATGATTGCAACATGGAAATTAGAAACATGGAAATCACTGTCTGCTGGTATTTAATGGTCACTCAAGTTAATTCATGCAGACACGGGTTTGAAGATAAAGGATAGAAAAAGAAAAGAAAAATGCTATGTCTTGTAATTATCTTCATGCACAAAAAGAGAAAAATGGCAAAACTATATTTGGAACTCTTAGACTTATATGTAGCCTATATCTCAAATATATTCAGCAAAAAAAAAAAAAAAAAAAGCTCCATGCTTTAACAAGGCTGTATAGACAAATTATTCATCAGAAGAAACTGTTTTGACTATTTTTATATATATATATATATATATATATATATATATATATATATATATATATATATATATATATATATATATATATATAATTGTCTTCCAATGTTGCCCACTGAATCTAAATAGTTGCACAAATGGCAATAAATAAATTCTTCCACGCATGGTTTTGTAAACTACATTATCCGGGAGTCAGTGAGCGCAGCCAATTGGCATCAAGAACATGATGTGACGACATAAATTCGACCCTTTTATGCGCGAACTTGACATGCATCGAGGCGAGAAAACGGCGCGAGGCTAGCTTTGTTTGTGATCAAACCTGGATCTTTTTGTCTGAAGGTAGGTGTGCCTGCATTATTATGATAAAATCGTTGAACAATTGGCAGGCTGGATATTCATTTATGCGATGTGTCCATTTGCGGAGAATTATTCACGTGTAGATTTATTATAGCATGCATGGTTTTATTTTTGTTAATGCATCAAGTTAATCTAACACTCGCATTTCAAGGTTTAAGTTAATGTTACCTGCATTGAAAGGTGTCGTGTTGATTTAGGTTGTAAGTAAACAGCCTATAAATGTTCGTTTGTTTTGGTATTTTGAAACCAATATTGAAAACTCACAAATTCTGACCTATATTTCGAAAAGTAGTCTCTAACTCATGCATTTGAAATGTGTCAGTATGCCCGTTTAATGCTTGGTCTCCATATGATTGAAACACCATGGATTCAAAAAGTATGCTTTGTTCTGCAAATGTCGTGTTTACGTGCATGTGATTTCATCTGCATTGAAGCATCGTTGTAGGTCAGAGTACCGCGCAAATGGAAGGCTTGCATGATGTTTTGTATGTGTTATTGTGTGATCATGGTGCTGTAGAAAGGGCAGGGCGGAGCTGTGCACGCGGTCCCGATTGACTGTCTTTGTTTGGATCTGTTCTCTCTGCGTTACTAAAAGCGCATTTGTTTATCCACAAAGTGCACTTATTGTCTTATTATAGCTTAGAAACTCATACAACGGATAAAACGTGTAACGTTATCGTTATACGATGTATGCCATTTTATGTGGTTTTCACACATGCAGGTAGAGTATTGAGGGGAGGAAGCTGTGCAGTGTGAGTGTTTTTGAAGAAAACGCGCCAGTATTTCCCGCGAAGTTGTTTAGCTGAAAATATTTGCCCGCCAAATTCACAACCTGTCGACAACTACATTTCTTAATTTGTTGTTTGTGGTTTTGTGGTTGTAACCTGCTGTTTGGGACTTAAGGGGGCGTCCTCAAATAACGAGTTATTAACTAATTTTCAAAAATGACTTTTTTTTCTTTTTTTTTTAAAATGAAATTCATTTTCAGCTTTATATAGAATCCATATAAGTCTATGGTATTTCCATTTAGATATATCCAAGTAAAAGTACAATATGACCAGGATGAAGGTGCAATAAATATTTAGCCCTAATGTTGCTGATTTTGTTTTCAGGCATACTTTGACCTGTATCTTCTGCAACAATGGCCTCTATAAGTGGTAAGATTCTTGTATTTACACCTGTAAAATAAATAAAAATAGGCAGGTGACATGATCTGGATAAATATGAGGCAGAGATGGTTCTTGAATTCTGCAGTTAACAAGTAAGCTTGTTTTCAGATATTCAGATTAAGGAGCTGGACAAACGTGCATCAGGTCAAGCTTTTGAGGTCATCCTTGGGAGTCCTGCTCCAGATGCCAAGGTTGAGTTCCCACTCGCCTCTCCAAAGAAGAAGGATCTTTCCTTGGAGGAGATCCAGAGAAAACTAGAAGCCGCAGAAGAGAGACGCAAGGTGCGTATCTACACATTGTCAGACATTTTACCCTGCATACAATCCATGCAATATTACATTTACATGACACGCATGTTACACAACAATAAATGTGTATGAGATTTTGTCCAGATGCAGAAAGTGCACTTATTGTTAAGGGGCATATATAAGTATATGGAAGGGTGTGATATGTGTTAAAGTATATGATATGTGCTACTTTCTGTTCAATCTACTGCTGGAGTAAACTTGGTACATTTAGCTTGAGAGAGTTATAGATAAAGATATTTTCTCTCCCCCCCCTTTTCCCTAGTCTCATGAAGCAGAGGTTCTGAGGCACTTAGCAGAGAAGCGTGAGCATGAAAAGGAGGTGCTTCAGAAAGCTCTAGAAGAAAACAACAATTTCAGCAAGATGGCAGAAGAGAAACTGAACCAGAAAATGGAGGCCAATAAAGAAAACCGTACAGCAATCATGGCAGCCATGAACGAGAAGTTCAAAGAGAAGGTACTGCAAATGTGATGCGGCTTTATAGCTGACTTTTATGTAATAAAAATAAGTAATAGTTTTTTTGCTTCAATTCAAGGACAAGAAGCTGGAAGAGGTTCGAAAGAACAAGGAAACCAAAGAGGTCAACTGTGAAGGAAAATGAAACTGGCAAATATAGGGGATCTTATGGTGTGGTGTTTTTTTTTTTTTTTTTTTTTTTGGGAGTTCACATGAAAGAAAAAGTTAGGTTTCATCATGGTCCATATTCAGAAAAAAAATAAATGCAGCTTTTGTTTTGTATATAGCAGTGGTTTTACACCATCAACTCTCCTTTTACAAATCTGTGAACTGTTTGGACTGCAGCTTTGTCATTGTCTGATATTAGCTGTCTTCAGAACCTGATAGGGACTCATGTATGATGTGCTTAAATCCTTAACATGCCTGTTACTGTCTGCATTTCTTGCTTTTTGATTTCACAAGGTTAGGAGCTTGGTTTTCTTGCTGTAAGCTCATGACTGTTCTTTGTACAAGTCTGATGTGTATTGGAGGGCTTTACATGTTGACATATTTGACGGTTGTCTTGTACTTAATAAAATAATAACTGAAACTAGTGTTTGCTGTGCTTTGGCTAACATAAGTTTAGAAAAAATGTCAAGTTGTCTTTCAGGTATTCTTACAGTATGGAAAATGAGCAAGTCTGTATTCAAGTAGACATCTAGAACTTAATATTACTTAACACTCAACCTAAAATCTGTGCTTAAATTTAGTATAGGACAAAGTTTTTGCTCATTTTAAAGCTTAGCAGAGAAGGCCATCTAAGTGTCATTTGGTCCCAAGGATCAGGTATAACATGGATTGTGTCTCCCTCTAGTGTAGAAAGTGGTGTTATTCCTCCCCCAACATGTTCTTCAACATTTCAGTTTGCAAAGTGTCCCCCTGCCCCCTAGTTCAGGCAAGGTATGGTTTAAGAAATGGGGCAATTCCAATAGTTAAGTGTTGTGATGTTCGTTTTGAATAATTGATATGATCAGTGAAGTATCAAGTGACCAATTAAGAGTATGTTAAATAGTTTATGACTTCAAACCATGAATTGTGGGCTTTGTATTTTGTCAATTCAAGAAACAAAGCGTTGTCGTCTTGGTCCGGCAGTGATTATAGCTGTAAACTTTTTTTAAAATATATATTTATATAAATTATTTTGAAGAACTTTGGACATTTTTGATGATTTATGAAACTGAAAAAAAAAAAGTCAAAGATGGTCTTGCTATCTAGATAGAGAGATAATAGATAATAAAAAGACTGGTGGATGTTAAGCACTTTACTCCATAGTTTTTAATGCTCTAGCCCAATTTGAAGATGAAGGAAACAGGCTATCCATTAACATCTGTACTGTTCATCTTTAGTAATCCGAGTCACACTACTGGGTATACAAATAACTGGCAAATTAGTTTATTTGATACAGTACCTTAAGAGAACCTAAATATTTACTTATGAATGTAAATCATAGATGCAAACATTTTTTTTAGTTTTAGTTTTTTTGGTTATTTGTTATTGCTGAGCTTTTCTTTGCACCATTGAAACTGTCTTCAAGTTTTTTCTTCCTTCATCTGTCTTGAAATGGTAAATTAAAATGCATTTGGATGTAGTTTTATCAATGAAAAACATAGGACACTAATGTAAAACTGAAGGAAATATTTATCTCTTCATTTATCTCTCTCTCTCTTTTTTTTTGGTGCCTGCATGTTCAGTATTTTAATAACAGCTTGATCCACTGGGGGAAGCATTGCACAAGCCCTTCCAGTCTAAGTGCAGATTATGTAATGTTGACATGCTGACAAAATGCACCACTCCAGTTCCTGACAGGACTGTCAGCTATGTTAATTTGGCTGCTGACATTAGCAACTTACACTCATTATGTCAGAATTTTATAGTGATTTGTTTCTTTAATGCTCATTGATGTGCTATAAAAGAGAATATAAGCATATAAAAAGAAATCACATTCCTTGCACAACACGAGTGTGGGTGTCTTTAAGGTGTAGCCTATATTCAATACATTTTCATGAAATTATTCTCCCTCAGTGGGGACAACACAGAGGTCAAAGTTCATGCAGACAATTTCTGAGGTCAGTGTAAAGTCAATGCTGCAACACCACTCTTGGATCGAGGTAGTCATGATAATGTCTGGAGCAATCCCAGCATTGAATGAACTGAAGGTTATAATCACAGCAAACTGTCACTTAATCCTTTTCTTAGTGCTTTTTTCCAGCCTATTTACCTTTCTGCCACTTAACCTGACAATAAACCTTTTAGATGTCCTCTCAAAAGCTGACTTTGTTGTGGTTTCTCTCTTTTGTGAAATCACTTGTCAGAGGTCTTTGATGCCAGAAATATTAGACTTTATTTTACAACAAAGCCAAGCATCTTCTGCAGAAGATAGCTCCAGACCTTTGCTCAGCTCACACATATATACCATACATCCTTTTCCAAAAATGGTAACACCCTATAGATATTTTGGGGTAAAGGTCTTGTACCATGTCACATACTAAAATGTAATTTTCTGCTGCAAGCAACATTCCATGGCTTTCTTCAGGCTTCCAAAAGTCAAACCAAAGTCACAGACAGGGGAAATAATAGTGTACAAATATAAACCCAAATTACTTATTTTCTAAATAATCAAATATTCTACATTCCCTCCTCTGGGGCTTATTTAAGCCCCACTTTCACTATCCTTTTCCAGAGTGCAGTTTCAAAATCCAGCCCCTCAGTTATGCTTCCTAGACTAGTGACTAAATTAAGTCCCCCAGTCTCCTTTCCAATGACTAGATTATGCCACACTCCAGAGGAGCATTGAGCCAAACATCACTCTCCATACATTTTGCTTTCTATCAGTTGTATTTTCTTTCTCTTTCTCTAAAGAGAGTAAAAGACTCGAATCCTCCCTAATAAAAAGAAAAAAAGAATAAAACATTGTTATTAGTGTGAGGATAAAATTGGTTCAGCATTGCCTGTTATTGTCACAGTTATGTAGAGTATGTCAAAAATATCAATCCATTATACTATTAAAAGTTTTCTTGCGGTGTAGATATATTCTTTGACCCAGATACTTTGCGCATAGTAGAGAGTCACCCTTGGGGAGGGGTTAGGCTAGCACATACAGGGTTTGGCTCATCAATCATCATCTTCTTTCTCATTAGAGGTACTTGAATCAACATCCAATGTTTGTAAATATCAATTTGGTTTATAAGCCCAATCTTAATAATATATGATTTGGTTGCCCTCTAAAATTAGTTTTCATTATCTTGATATTTCAGCATTTCTGTTTGTTTAACCGTAGTATTGACGACTAGTGATCTTAATATGGGAAGTACACAACAGAATAATAACCCCCTTTCAATATTGCAACTCCAAAAAACATTCCTAATTTAGCAAACCATGCATGCATGCTCATAATTCTCCAAACTTTAAATCAAGTTTTCCTTAACTTCTGCTCTTAAGCTTTTTTAACTTAATCATGCAAGGGCGTAGGTTTGGTCTCAGCTTTGGTGGGGACCGATAGTATAACTGTATAATCTCAAAATTGCACTCTCAGAAAAAAAACAACAACAAAAAAAATACCTGAGACTGTGTAATGCTGAACAACCAAACGTTTTATTAACATAATTTATTATGTAAATTAGTATTTAAACTAACACAAATACTGTCACAAAGAAACACTTTCAGAACTTGTGGAGCAAAACAATAAAAATAAATAAATAAAATAAACCTTTTCTATTATAAACACTATTTGCCCTCCAGTACCTCAAACATATACTCACACTCATGTTAATACCTGGGAATGTGAAATGCTGAACAACCATACGGTTTATTAACAAACATCACTATGTACGTTAGTAGCCTATTTATACTTACAAAAAACACTGTTGCAAGGAGGTAGACTTTGAGAACTTGTGGAGCAAAATAATAAACCAAAAAACAAAGCAAAAAAACATCTTCTTTATTCTACTATTTGGCACCCAAAATTATAACTCCATTATAACTATTATGGCTACTTTCCACATTTGACTGCATTTTCTTGATTCCTTCCTTTTATCTAAACTTTCCAAACAGATGCCTACATCTGTCATTTACAGATACAAACTGTTGGCCTACATTGTTAAGGTCCACTTTGTCAAGGGCCTCTTGATGCACATTTCTTTGATGAGGGAGTTGAATAGGTTCAATTCCCAGGGAATCTAGCATTACCACTGCCTTCTCAAACACCACGGCAAACTTTTCCTCACCCCTTTTTTCTTGAAGAGTTGAATTAACATAGTCGACAGCAGCTTGCATGTCTTTAATTGTTTGGGACTGCTTTTGCAATGATTTGTTTAAGCACTCAAGCTCTCCCAACACCTCTGATGCTACCAGCAGTCCAAGAACAGTTTTACCCTTCTGGAAGCGATCTAGGAGACCATTGGCTCTAGTACCAGTTTCAGGAGGCCATTTCCTCCAAACTACACAACACAGCCTCATTCTGGCTAAGAACTGTATCAACAGCTTGACCACGCACTGTCCACCTAGTTCAGTGCACACACAAATATCCACTTCAATGGCTAGATTACAGGAGGAGGAAAATCTCGAGCAAATCATGGGCTCTTTGAGATATTTAGCAAGGCAGGGAGTTGCCTTTTGAGGACATGAGTTTAATGAGGGTAATTTGTACCATCTTGTGAAATTCCTTGAAACCAGGGACCCTACATATCCAGTGCATTAACAGTAATGGCATGATGGTGGGCTTTGCTTCTCTTGTGGCGATTAAAGCATTCTACGGCATGTTTTCAATTGTTAAACCCATAAGAGCAAAAGGCAGAGTCATTTCTTGTATGCTTTGACACACTCTAAACCAGTGGTTCTCAACCTCTCCTGCAGGGACCCCCTGACAGGCCATGTTTCTGTTTTAACCCTGAAATGGCACACCTGATTCAATTAATTAAAGGCTTAATGAGTAGTTGACGTATTGATTAATTGACTAATTCCTACTCTAATAACTACTCATTAATTGAATCAGGTGTGCCATTTCAGGGTTAAAACAGAAACATGGCCTGTCAGGGGGTCCCTGCAGGAGAGGTTGAGAACCACTGCTCTAAACAAAGAACTTTCTGCAATGTAGGACTATACAGCCATGGATATTGACTAAACCACTTTGCCTGAAACCGTAACTTGTTTCAAATATCGTGTTCATTCTGTGATTTTGTTTTGCATGATCCATATGAATATGGAGTCAAAATAGGGCTGGGTAAAAACAACTTTCTCATTTTTACTCACTTCTTATTTTTATGAAGGAAATCAATTCTTAAATTTGAAGACTCAATCTTTTAGTCAGTCGTTTTTAGTTGATGAATGAACTGTTACGTTTAGGTTGAAGCAGAGGAGGAAGCAGGATCCAAGTGCAGCAGTCTTTTATTAAATAAACTCAAAACTTCACAAATACAAACGCAGACTGGAACGGAACTACCATAGTGCAACGATAAGAACTGACAAAGACTGAACCAAACACTGGGCTTAAATACACAGACAGACAAGTTTAAGAAGATCACAAGGGGGTGTGGCTAATAAGAAACACTTGGGGAGACTAATCAACATTAAACATAACAAGGGACTGCAAAACATGGAACAAGACTGGGGAACAGGAAGGTTGAAAACATCACATAGCCCCCCTCCAAAGAGTGGCTTCCAGACAAAAAGGTCCAGGTGGGAGGTGGAGCGGAGGAGGCGGTCTTGGGGGAGGGATGGAGGTCCAGGCTCGTGCAGGGAAACGGGACTAGGACATAGCAATGGCGGGCCTGGGTTGTGGAGCCTTGGCAGACCTGGGCCGTGGAGCGTGGGCGGAGCAGGCTGTGCAGGCAACCAGGGTGGAGCAGGTGGCCAGGGCGGCACGGCCTCTGAGGCCTTAATCAGGTGCCTACTGCCCCTCCTTAATTTTCTTGGGACAAGACTCAGGCGTAACGGCCATCTCGGGACAAGACTCAGGCGTGGCGGCCATCTTGGGCTGGAGCCGATGTGTGTGCTGCTCACACACATCATAGCTGTGATGACTATCATAAGTGCCATATCATCCAGAGCTGATGCTGGCTCAGCAGGCGTGGCGTGGCGTGGCGTGACGTGACCAGTCTCTGGCTCGGCAGGGGCCATGACAGGATGAGGCTCTGGCATGAGTGTGCTGGCGAGTGGTGTGAGCACTGGAGTTGCCAACATTAGAATGGGCATGATGTGAATTGGCTCAGGCTAATAAGTTATTGTGGGATTGCGGGGCTCCTTGTCCGCATAACCCACAGTAAAAGATGAGCCACTCAATAACAAGGCATAGTCAATAAATCCAGCTAGCGAGCCTCAAGGACCATCACAAATAAGTTTGGAGTGGTAATAATCATTAAACCTATAATAATAATAAGTCAGTAAGTGCAAAAACTGGAAAGTCAGTGAGGTATGCAAGTTCTAGGAAATCTCAGGTGTGGTCCTCAAGTGGTCGGTTACCTTGACAGAGTTGAGTGAGGCATAATGCTGGATCCATGAAGTGGTCAGTTCTTCTGTTACATTTTGGTTGAAGCAGAGGAGGAAGCAGGATCTAAGTACAGCAGTCTTTTATTAAAGGGGTCATGACATGAGAAACCAAATTTGCCTTGATCTTTTGGTATATAAGAGGTCTTTGTAGCATTAAAATGTCCTGCAAGTTTCATAGCTTAAGACGTCCTCCCCATTATAAACGAATCATTTATTTAATCAAGCTCTAAATACAGCTAATTCTGGATCCATGGTATGAAGTGACGTCACGGTACGAAGTGACGTACCAGTCGTTTGCATATGACCGCCTCCAGCGTAGACAACTACGCTTCAAGCGCAAGATAACTATGCCTCATTTCATCATCGCATCTGTCATGCGCTTCACATGTGTTCAGTCGACGTGCAGCGAGTGGGTCTGTTTACAATAAGATTGCGATGTCACAGATGTGCTGTTCCTGGCTGTGGACAAACAACATTGAATAATATACGCTGCTGGAAGTTCCAGACGTCAGGGGAAGATGGATGCAGTTTATTTTTTGCGGACGTCCCAGTCACGGCAGTGTTAATTTAAGCGTGTGTTCTCCACATTTCAAGGATGAGTGACAGTTGAGAACAATCGCAGTATGATGCTGGCTTTGGCAGAAAACTTTTGTATAAGATAAGGCCGTGTGGACTATTCTGGGCTCAACAACGACGACGCAAACTGTAAGCAATGTAGGCTATTTAAAACTTAAAACTTTTTTAAAACGTTAAATTGCAGTTTAATTCATTATGAATAATCACCGTGTTTTTACTTAGTTTAGTCTACTTATTGTTTTCATGACCATCATGTGCATGCCCCGTAGGCTATTAAAAGATGTAGGCTGTCAAACTGACAAAATAGTTTCACTTTCTATGTGGACGGGCTGATGCATTCTTAGTTGTGTTGATGGTTCATTTCCTCTGATTCCGACTCAAACATCATTGCAATCGCCATCGCCTCGCACGCATCACCCGTTACTATGGTAACGGTAAACACAGCTCCGCAAAATCCGCACGTTTTGACAAGGGGGCGTTAACAATTGATGCATAGGCACTGATGTTAGCCAATCATAACAGTGGGCGTTAACACTGAACTCTTAAAGGGGAAACACCCCCAAAACAGACTGTTTGAATCAGAGGATGAGAAACAGGGTGGGAAAAGGTCATAAATCACTCAATTTTAAACGTTTTTTGTCCAAAAAACTATAGTAATACTATAATTGCACCTAAGGGAACATAATAAAAGAAAAGAAAAAACCATGTCATGACCCCTTTAAATAAACTCAAACCTTCACAGATTCAGAACAACCACCATAATGCAACAATAAGAACTGACAAAGACTGAACTAAACACAGGGCTTAAATACACAGACAGACAAGCTTAATAAGATCACAAGGGGGCGTGGCTAATAAGAAACACCTGGGGAGACTAATCATCATTAAACATAACTGACTTAAGGGACTGCAAAACATGGAACAAGACTGTGGAACTAGTGGTGGGCAGATCGAGGCTTCGTGAAGCAATGAAACAGTTGAACCAAATGGTCCATATTGTTTCGAGGCTTCGAATCAATCCGACACCCGTCTCAACGGTGACACCTAGTGGTCACTTGCAGGTGTTGATCTGAAACAACCTTGACGAGCCATTAATTTTTATTTTTTTTATTTTATTATTGTATTTTTCTAATATGTGAAGCTTGTAACCTATAGGCTCCTCACTGTGCATAATGTTATTTTGGTCCTGCAAAATGAATATTAATAAAAGAAATCAAGCCACAATGTCTCACTTTTTTAGAGATTTTTATAAAAAAATATTAATTTCTCTGCTTTGGAAGGACTTAGCCTATTTCTTTTTTTACAGATAATTTCTCCAGCCTTTGAAAAAATCCTCTCACAAGGGACACTTGTTGCTGGCATGCAAAGATATTTTTTAGCTAGGACATACAAATGAGGAAAGATTACTGCTCTCTCTTTCCAGTAAGTTAGTGGATCATGAGTTCTGGGCAAATACGCATATTTCAAATTCTCCTCAAATGGCGCATCATGGATGATGTATTGTTCCAGTAGGCTAGCAGCCGATCACAATACACACATCTCACTTTATTTGGGGTTTCTAAACGGAAATGCTCCCACACCACAGATGTACGGCATCTCTTCTGAGCCTCCATTTTATTTATCTATCCAAATCTATCTATCTATGTATCTATCTATATGAATCTATCTATATATCTATATGTATCTATCTATAATCTATCTATGTATTTATATATGTATCTATAATCTATCTATATATGTATCTATCTATTAATCTAGCTTGCTATATATATTTATATCTATGTATCTATTAATGTGTCACTGTATACTCTGTCTGTCTCTAGCCTATCAGTCAATGTGTTGTGTAAATTTAAATGTAAGCCTAAATAGCCTATAACTAATCAAATCGCACTATGTCACTATATCACCAAAAATCCGCTATCTCAAAATCAAACTCCTCTCGCAAAAACCCACGAGGTCAATATGCGTTGATTTCACTTTTAAACAGATGTGCGATTGTGTGGTCTGTTCCCGACCCTGTCAATCAAACGCTGATTCGGCGGACCACACCTGATGAAACACTTAGTGAAACACTTCGAGGCTTCATTTGGCCATAGTCACGTGACATGGGTGTTTTGAATCACGCTTCGGATCAGTGTTTCGAAACATCTGTGCTTCGGGATCTCGCAAAGCTTCGGAACGACTGTTTCGCGTCAGCCATCCCTATGTGGAACACAGGTTGAAAACATCACAAGAACATTGTAGTGCACCTTCTATCCATTAAATCGCAATATGCTTTGTCATAAAGTTTTATATTTTAACATTTTTATCTATTTTATTACCAAATTTAACAATAAATACCATTTTGACATTTTTAATCTCGCGTATTGTAGCTCCTCAGTTCAAGCGGTTCTTAACTGAATACCATTTCACGAGTTCACATCTACATATAATTAGTACAATAAGTTTATGCGTATTTGGCGTGCTGTCCGGGGGGAGGGCTCCGAGCTCGGAGTTAGGCCCGAACCCAGAGTACTCCCCCCAGTTGGTAAGTGTAGATGGAACTGGAAGTGAGGAGATGGGGTGGAGGAGGGATGCTGACAAACTTTCAATGAACAGAGATAGGTCTGCTGTGAATTTATACTCTGTCATTGAGTTGCTTACTGATTAATCTCCAGCTGTGCATAATTTGGTTAATTATCTGAACCTGCTCCTCCCGAACTTTGTTAATAAAACATAATTTATTCCTTTTTAATAATTTCTAAATAAACTATCATGAATAAACTAATCATGTCTCATGTAATCACTCAAACTAAGAAAGCTTGAGAACAATGTTACATTTACCTCATAAAAGTCATTCAATAAACTCATTAGACAATTAGAAAAAATAACTCTAGAAAGTAACTTTTTGCACTATATTACATATTCATTATATGTATATTTATTTTTCTGTATATCTAAATAAATCTGACAATCTAAAAGTTTTTATATCCCATTTAAACCATTAGCATTATAACTTGATTCCAGTTTGGCTGAACAAAGTTCTCAGTTGCCTGAACTCATTTAGCTAATTGTGCAGTCTGTTGTCAATACCTTGAACCATTTCACATGGTAAAACACAATTTGCAGATCTCACTTAGACTTTTCAGCAAAACTCTAAACACATTCTCATTTTCAAAACACATTCTGCACTCTAATGCACATGTCATCCATACTGGTAAACACAAGTGGCAACAATCAAATACAAATAACACATGTCATTGATTGAACACAACCACTCAAAATTTATTTAACCCGTTTCAAATGATGCCCAAAGACAAGAAAAAGCACATTGATCACATGTTTACTCCTTTGATTTTTGTCCCTTTTAGTGTTGTATGCTGTAGTACAGTGCATTGTAGGCTGTATACTGTACAATTAACAAATTCTATGGCCCTGAACATTGTGCTTTCCATTTGTTAACAGTACTGACTGCAACAAAATGCCTTTTAATTCAATTTTCCTTATTCCCTCCTTGCGCAATGGTCAAAACCATGCACATCTGGAATGATAATATTCAATAGTGTTGTTGGTGCAACAATCTGTCCTTCATGTGAACGGCAAATATCTTTTTTGGCCTCCCTCTGGTACCATATAAATTGTTCGTAAGGGCCTGTTTGTTATTGAATTCGAATAACTTCTGGTTGTTGTCAGGATTACACCCTCAATCAGTCCTCAATCACCATCATCATTCACTCCGCCCACTCGTTCACTATCACCCGAGTTCTAATCACCACCACCTGGATTCCCATCACCAGCTCACCGTTCATAAACGGCACTCACCCCTTCAGTCCTCGTCTGGTCTCGTCTCTACATGGACACACAGATTCACCTCTCGTATCCTGACACTTACCTGAATCCCCGACCTTCTTCAGCCTGCTGCTGTATGCTTCTGATCCCAGTCATCATCACCTGCAAGAGAGACTTTGTTATTCTACAGCTAAGTCATCATAAACTGTCTATAATCTGCTTCCTCTAGGGATGGGGAAATGAAGCCTCATGAATCACTGAGGCTTTCTCCTGACTGTTCCGCGAAAAGATTCAAAGCTTCGAGAGTGTTGAGAACTGGTCGAGAACAGCGCTGTCTGGTGGTTATTTAAAATAAAGCAGCCAGAAGCCTGTGTTAGAAGCTCTGGCAGATGAAGCAACCACAACACACTCGATAGTTTCAATGTTATGTGTACAAATAAAAGCCTTACATGTTTGTGTTTGATTTGTTCATTAAATAAATTCATTTTCCCATTAAAGTGTGACAATAAAATATAATATAAGCTTATATGATTCAACAAGATTTAATGTTGGCACGCGCACACGGACACACACACACACACACACACACACACACACACACACACACACACACACAGAATAAGGACATTGTCTGATAGGATCATCTGTTATTAAATGTGCTTATGACACTTGTTACTGATAGTGCTTAACTGTAGGAATGACAGAAAGGTGATAAAGTTTTTAATTATATTTATTATTTTTGGCTGTTGCCATTGCTCTAAATACAAACCCTTCACCAAACACCAACACCCTATCCCTTCCCTCCTAAACCCAAATACCAACACCAAATTACCTAAAATCACCAAAAAGTGCAAAGATTTTACAAAAACAAAAAGACACAAAAACAACGAAAAAATTATAGCCTAAGTAGTGAAAAATAAATGTTGGTTATTTAAATGTAATATATTGATTAACTTTCAAAGTACAGCACTCTCCTCACAAACACATCAACCAGACTGAGGCAACAATGACTCGTTAAATAAGATCTGGAGTTCGAGCCTTCTGACACCCAAAGCGAAACGCGCACGTGATTGGACAGAAAGTGAGGCTTCGTTTGTCATCGATCACGTGACTCTAGTAAACCGATACACGCCCCGATACGGGGCTTCACTAGAAATTGTGTTGCTTGTGTGATACATGCATCGAAGCTTCAGTGCCATACGTAACATCACTAGCTTCCTTACCGTTATCTCTGGAACCGATCCATTCTGCTGAATAAATACATTATATACTTACCTTCCTGTTTGCTTCTTGTCTGAAACCTGACAGAAGACCAGACCAAAGATGCAGAATCCTTCGGATTCCGGAGAAGATCATCCACCGGCGAATCCACCTGCCGCCCCCACAACCAGCCCACAAACCGCATCACGATCTTCACTTCCGCGTTCATCGGCTACTTCGTTAACTGTCTCTGCCAGTCTCATGGCCCGACCAGCGACATTCACCGGTGAGGCGGAGGACTGCAGTGGGTTCCTTCTACAGGTATCGCTCTATTTCACTATGCAACATCAATTTACCAATGACTCAGCCCGTGTTGCATTCACCATCTCCCTCTTGTCCGGAAGAGCACTCCAGTGGGCGCAATCGCTATGGAATTCCATTCCGATGCAGTTAAGTCAACTGATAGATTCATTCAATACTTTAAAGAAGTTTTTGGCCAAGCAGCAGCCGATCTCTCCGTTCATGACCAGCTCTTCAATCTTCGACAAGGAAAATCTTCCGTGAGTGATTATGCTCTTCAGTTCCGTACTCTGGCGGCATCTAGTGGTTGGAACGAATCAGCGTTGATTACAGCTTTCCGTCATGGTCTTAATCCCAATATTCGACAACTACTTGTGGTCTACGATGACAGCATGGGTATTGAAAATCTTATCCAAAAGACATTCCGTGTTTCTCAGCGCTTATTTGCCTGCGATCTATCTGAACCCACTGTAAGTCTTCCGCCCTCAGTTCCATCAAGCACTCCTCCAGCACCCGAGCCCATGGAGATTGGCTCCTCTCATCTGCCTACTTCTGAACGCCAAAGAAGGATACTTCATCATCTATGCTTATATTGTGCTTCAGATAAACATCTCCTCAGCACCTGTCCAGTTCGACCTCTTCGTCCAGCGGTAAGCTCCATTCAAGTTCATCCTAAAATTGAAACGTTGAATCGTACTACTGTGCATCTCCTGACCTCCCGTGTCTCTGTCTCAGCACAAGCCCTCATCGACTCTGGCTCTGCGGGGAACTTCATTTCCCCAACACTTCTCCAAAAATTTAATCTCCGTAAACGCCGTCGCCAGCAAGATCTTCAAATTCACACCATCCAGGGTAAACCGCTGGGCAGAGGTCACATCCGGTATCATACTCCTACGTTAACTCTTCGCATTGGATGCCTGCATTCTGAGGAGATCTCTTTTATGGTGCTAGAGGAGTCCACCGCTGAACTCATCCTGGGACGCCCGTGGCTGGTACAACATCAACCGACCCTCCACTGGAAATCTGGTGAGATCCTGCGCTCGGGAGATAACTGTAAGTCATCTTGCCTATCTTCAATCAAGAAAAGTTCTTCTTCGTCTTCATCGCCCTCTCAGTCAAGATCCAAGGTTCCTGTCTATTCCACCTCCGTCGAGAGTCCCGAGGTTCTACAAGAGGTAGAAATTCCAGTGGAGTACCGGGCGTTCCAGGATGTGTTCAGCAAGAAGCTGGCGACCAAGCTACCACCTCATCGGCCATGGGACTGTGCTATCGACTTGCTACCTGGAGCAACTCTACCTAAAGGACGTGTCTATCCCGGAGCAGAAGGCCATGGAGGAGTATGTGGAGGAAGCGTTACAACAAGAGTTCATTCATCCATCTACCTCCCCTGCCGCTTCGAGTTTCTTCTTTGTGGATGAAAAGGACGGAGGCTTGAGGCCGTGCATCGATTACAGGAACCTCAATTCTCAGACTGTCAAATTCAGCTATCCCCTTCCTCTGGTCCCAGCAGCTCTGGAACAGCTGCGCGGAGCCCGTATCTTCTCTAAACTTGATCTCAGGAGTGCCTATAACCTCATCCGTATTCGTCATGGAGATGAATGGAAGACGGCGTTTGTGACCCCATCAGGCCACTACGAATATCAGGTTATGCCCTTCGGGCTTTCCAACGCTCCCGCTGTCTTCCAGGGGTATATGAATGAGATCTTTCGTGAACACCTAAATCGTTTTGTCATAGTGTACATCGACGACATCCTCATCTACTCATCTACCCTCTCAGAACATCATCAACACGTCATCAAGGTACTGGAAACATTGAGAAAACATCAACTGTACTTGAAACTGGAAAAATGTGAGTTCCACACCACCACCGTTCAATTCCTGGGCTACTGTCAGGATTACACCCTCAATCAGTCCTCAATCACCATCATCATTCACTCCACCCACTCGTTCACTTTCACCCGAGTTCTAATCACCACCACCTGGTTTCCCATCACCAGCTCACCGTTCATAAACTGCACTCACCCCTTCAGTCCTCGTCTGGTCTCGTCTCTACATGGACACACAGACTCACCTCTCGTATCCTGACACTTACCTGAATCCCCAACCTTCTTCAGCCTGCTGCTGTATGCTTCTGATCCCAGTCATCATCACCTGCAAGACAGACTTTGTTATTCTACAGCTAAGTCATCATAAACTGTCTATAATCTGCTTCCTCACCGTTATCTCTGGAACCGATCCATTCTGCTGAATAAATACATTATATACCTACCTTCCTGTTTGCTTCTTGTCTGAAACCTGACAGTTGTGGTTCTATAAGCACTACTTGATATATATTTAATTAGTCAATAGCATATTGAATCAAGTCATAATCTTATGAATTAACATTGAAATCGAATATTTGTTAATACCCAGTGTTAATACTTGCTTTAATTTCAACTGTAGCCTTAAATTAATTACGTATACCCCTGTATTGACAAATTGCATTCGAGTACTTATTTGGATCTATTTTAAAATGTCTTTTAGTTCTATTTTTATTTTCCTTCATGAATTGTCTTAAAGCTGCAGTCGGCAAGTCTGGCAGATTGGATCGATTAGCCAAAATTTTGAATGTTTACAACTCTCATGCCCCTCTCCACTACCAGCGAGCACCCTCCCATCGAGGTCGTGCTCATCAGTGCGTCACTGTGCGTGTGTACCTGATTTTCTGTGAACGCGTCCGTCTCTTCAGCATCTATCAACACCATGGACTCGGAGGTAGGCTGCCCTGGCTAATCTATCCATAGATAGCAATAACCGAGGAATTGGAAGCTTGTTAGTAGATTTTCTCTCCGCCATCACGCTTCATGCAATCTCCAGGCGAACTTCAGGCGTGGCGTGTGCATGTGATATTAACGTGCGCGAGTGAGGGGGGATCTGTGGCGTGTGCACGACCTGTGATTGACAGTCAGATCTCACACCCCCCTGCGCTGATTGGACCCGATGATCCGGGAGCGGTGGATTTTTGCAAAACAAATAACACGCTCCAGGTGGAGTTAGAAGCTCGGGTTTTTTTCTAAAACCATCTTATTTATGTTGTTCTGTCGGATTATAGTGTCAATTTCCCTGAATATGATCAAAAAAATGTTGCCGACGGCAGCTTTAATTCCCACTGTGCTATGGTAATTTCTTGAATTAGTTGTTACCATTCATTATTTGTTTCTTTTCTAATTTCTCATTATCATCGTTTTACGTTGCTTTGATATATTTTTCTCTTCAATACATTTTTGTTCTGGTGGGGTTATTACAGTTTTTCCCAATTGCTAAAACACAAAAAGTGAATGCCCAGATCAAAGCGTCAAAACCGTACCGTTTGCATGCATGTCTTACACACAGGCACCAAATGAATAAACACATTGTAGGCATTGCACTGCAAACAATTGTGCAACACACGGTGCAAAACACTACACACAGAGTGTTGTATGTTACACACGTTGGAAAATGAGGAAACACTTTGCATACAGCACATCCATTCAATAATAAAAACTAGGGCTGTCAATCGATAAAAAAATTTAATCGCGATTAATCGCATGATTGTCATGAGTTAACTCGCGATTAATCGCATTTAATCGCACATTTTTTAATTTGTTCTAAATGTACCTTAAATTAATACTTTTCAAGTTTGTAATACTCTAATCAACGTGGGCATGGATAAATATAGATGCTTTATGCAAATGTATGTTTATTATCGAAACCATAGTCAATATAGAGCATAAGGACGAGACATGTTTCAAAGGTCATAGATGTTTTTCAAAGAACTTGTTCATGTCTATTAGACACATGTAGAAAGAACAAAAAAAAAAAAACAGGTTACCATTACTTCTCTTTCTTTGCACTGAGCAATTTACTAACACAAACATGTTTAGATTTTGCATGACAGGGCAGCTCTTCTGAAAATGCTAAATGTACATTTATTATTACATTGTAGTTTGTCTCTCTCTGTGCCCATTTTGATGAAGCTAAATTCTCAATAAAATTGTTTTCATTGGTATATTTTACTGTTTCTGTTGTCAAACAACGGAATGAATTTGAAATGGTGACTGAAACGCGACCCATTAAGACATAACCAGCTCTCCCGTCCAAGATGTTAAGTTAATCTGCACAACAATTCTGATAATCGAGCCGTCGTCTGGTGAAATCAAATTCACATAAGATAAAGACAATATCTGTGCTCTGATTTCGGCTATAATTGTAAAATTAGTGAAGCAACATAATATCTGTGCTTAACTGAATTAAAGCGCTGCTCCTCCGCGCGAGACGCAGAGAGAGAGAGAGAGAGAGAGAGAGAGAGAGAGAGAGAGCGAGCGAGCGAGCGAGCGAGCGCGTGCTGAGAGAGCAGGCTACCGGTAGATTCTCAGAAACTAAATAAGGTTTGGGCGCTTTGTTGAAGGGAAAAAATCGCTAAAGGGGTCTGCAATGTCGCTAAGTTGGCAACACTGTGTATCTCCATTTCTCCAACTAGAGGTTGGGCCACGGGTCAAACAGAAAATACGCGCTGCGTTAATCGCGCGTTAAAAAAATTAGTGCCGTTAATATGATTTTGCGTTAACGCATTATTAACGCGTTAACTTTGACAGCCCTAATAAAAACACATGCGACAATAGCAACACCCCCGCACACACAGTAAAACTTAACCGGTAATTGAACACCAATCAGTCACAGCTGTAGCACTATAAATAGAACTCAGGTATGCGCACCTGTCGTCATACAATTGCGAATATGGAGGCCGAAGGACCAAGGGGAAGGAGAAGACGAGGAAGAGATGGGGGAAGAGGGAGAGGACAACGAGATGGGGGAAGAGGGAGAGGAGATCGAGGAAGAGATGGAGGAAGAGGGAGAGGAGAACGAGATGGGGGAAGAGGGAGAGGAGATCGAGGAAGAGATGGAGGAAGAGGGAGAGGAGAACGAGATGGGGGAAGAGGGAGAGGAGAACGAGATGGGGGAAGAGGGAGAGGAGAACGAGATGGGGGAAGAGGGAGAGGAGATCGAGGAAGAGACGTGGGAAGAGGGAGAGGAGAATGGCACCAACCTGAACGGGAACCAGGCAGACGCACAACTATCACTGACGACATCAGGGCCACTGTGGTGGACCATGTCATCAACCATGGCCTGACTATGAGGGAGGCCGGGCAGAGGGTCCGGCCCAACCACAGCCGCTTCACGGTAGCCAGCATCATTCGGACATACCGACAAGAAAACAGGTATGTCCTGAATTAACGCCAAAGGACTGCACAGTACCCACACAGCAAATTGTCTAGTGTTAGTGTAGATTTTCCAGTGTTACAGTAATTTAACACTTTTACAGTGGTTTACATATAAACCCTGGGGGAGTGTTAATTTGACTGTAACTCTGAGAGTGTTAAATTTGCGTTTTCAAATTTGCTGTGCATCAGCGTTCTGGCTGAATCTGGTTATACAGTATTTCACCACGTACAGTATGACAGTACGGGATGGGGAACAGAACCTAACCATCGACACTAATCATGCATTGTTTGCAGAACTGCCAGGCGACCTGCCGTGGGAGGGAGGCAACGAGTGTTCACCCATGCCCAGGAACTGGCCGTTGTCAACCTTGTGGTGGCAAACAACACCATCACCCTGCGCCAATTGCGTGAGCGCATCCTCGAAGACCAGGCAATTTTCCACAATGTGCACAGTGTCAGTACGACGACACTCGCCCGGGTCCTGCGGGAACACCACGTCAGCATGAAACAACTTTACAAGGTTCCATTTGAGAGGAACAGTGTTGCAGTCAAGAACCTTCGCTATGACTATGTGCAGGTGAGTGCCACAGTACCACTACAATGGCAGTTGTGTGTTTACATGGATATATACCTTGCAGTCGCCCCCCTTCTGCAAAAAAAAAATACTTAAAAATCTTGTTCCATTGGCAAAAAGGTCCCATTTATCTTGTTTTTATGTAAAATAAGCTAACCATCTAGATTGTTTTACCTGAAAACAAGATAAATTTGACTTTTTTGCCAATAGAACAAGATTTTTAAGACAAGATTTTTTGCAGTCCACTGCCAACATTTTGGTGATATCCGAATGTGTCCAACCCAATCCACAGTCATTGTGCGACATTGTAGAGGCAGTACCGCTGTATTCAGGAACACAATAGTGACATTTTGGTATATGCATGTTCTGTTAGACTGTCCTGGCCTTCGATGCGGCAGCGCAGCAACATGAGTACATCTACATAGATGAAGCTGGGTTCAATCTGGCAAAAACCAGACGTCGGGGCCGGAACATCATCGACCAAAGGGCCATCGTGAACATCCCCGGGCAGCGCGGGGGCAACATCACCATGTGTGCCGCCATTAGTGGTCAAGGGGTCCTCCATCACTATGCCACCCTAGGACCCTACAACACTGCACACCTACTGGCATTTCTCGATGCACTACATGATGTGGTCACACAGGACAGACCAGGGCAGCCCATGTTTGTTGTCATCTGGGATAATGCCAGTTTCCACCGGGCTGCTCTGGTCCGGGACTGGTTTGCCAACCACGACCATTTCATGGTGTTGCACCTGCCCCCTTATTCCCCGTTCCTAAATCAGATCGAGGAATTCTTTTCGGCATGGCGGTGGAAGGTCTATGACCGCCTACCACATGTACGCGTGCCGCTCCTGCGAGCGATGGAGGAGGCATGTGGGGACATCGAGGTGGGGTCGATCCATGGGTGGATACGCCACACACGGAGATATTTTCCCCGTTGCCTGGCAAGGGAAGACATTGCCTGTGATGTGGACGAGGTGCTGTGGCCCGACCCCAATCGACGACGAGATCCCTGACATGGACCTGCAATAGAAACACCTACACCAGATGTTCAATACTTATAGTAGTTCTGCACCTGTACACTGAGTTTTGGTTGTGGAAATAAACACGGTTTACAGACTACAAATGTAGGCAGTGTCTTGAGTACAGTTGACCTGTGTGTTGTGTTTGCTTTGACTGTTTATATTGCATGTGCATGTGTGTTTCCTATCGATCCGAAGAGGGCCTTTTCAAGTTAAAGTGTTACGTTTTGATTGCAGAATGTTATTTTGCATTGGCAGTTAGATGTTGATCTCCAAGTGCTGTGTCAAGAAATCTTGTGTGTTGAGTTTTGACACAATGAGCCAAATTTTTAATTTTGTGTGTAAGCAATTGAAAAAAACTGTAAGTTGCTACTAAGTCTATTTAAGGGCTGAACATTCAATTGTAGGAACGTTTGGTAGACTCATTCCTTTCACTCTGTTAATTCTCTCTTCTTTGCATAGCTCCTTGTGAACTTCCCACATTCTGCAACCTTTCATTCCTGTGTTTCTGGTCAAGTTTGTCTCCTTTTTCAATTCATTGACCCACATCTGCCCAAAATGTTTTGATCATTCTGTTAGCCGTCTTATCAATCATTACATCTTTGACCAGGGTGACTCTTTGCGAGTCGTTGCAATGGGCTTTCCCTCATTGGCAAGGGATGATCATTGCCTGCATGCCCTTGATCCCTCACTTCCTGTTGTGGGGGGTTGCTGAAGTTGGTTGGTGTATTTTAAGTTGAGGGGCATGGACTCAAATGTCACTTTGCTGATCAATGCACAAGCCTCTTCTGAGATTACAAAGCACAGTCACTGGTTCTTTATGTTAGAACCGTCCTGGAAATCTTCCTGGAATTGAGCTACTGTCATCTGTGAATGAAACCTTATTTATTTCTGTTAGTGACAACAACATGTATTAAATCATCTGCTCATCTG
This sequence comes from Leuciscus leuciscus, assembly GCF_965113295.1. Lineage (NCBI taxonomy): Eukaryota > Metazoa > Chordata > Actinopteri > Cypriniformes > Leuciscidae > Leuciscus > Leuciscus leuciscus. Next base: position 20,727,490 of record NC_138736.1, on the reverse strand, counting down.
GCCCATTGTCCTTCTTGGTGTTACCTGTGGAATGGTCATGTGGGCCGAGTGGTGTCCCGGCCCCTTTTGGGGCTTTCTGCTTTCATTAACAGCGGGGCTTGAATCCATACATTCCCATTTGTTTTTCATACAATTTGGCTTTTTATCATCATATGCAACATTGCAACTTCTTTACATTTTTCTCACAATACATTTCAAATGTACTTTTTACAATTAGTCAATTCAACTCAGTTATCTCATTGTTTTGAGTCCCACTATCAGCACACTATTTATTAGGCATTTTGGACAACACTCAACCCACTTTGCTACAAGACAAAAGTTACAAGACAATATTTCATACTTTTGACAAAGAGTCAGCTCCATCATGATATGCTGAAACGAAAGTCAGATGTGTTATGCACTGCGCAAATGTGGCACTGTGTTTTCCATTCTTTTTTTCTGTTTTCTATTGCCACTACCATTTCGAACAGGAAATTTAACTAAATCCATCCATAGTCATTATTTTATTGGGCACAATTTGCCCTGTGGTCCCACATATTAAATTTAGATACAGCTGTATTGGCAAAATAATTGATTTGCCTCAGTGTCTCTTCAAACACCATCTCTCACTCATTCATACTCAGTCACTCCCCCATTGGCCATCATACATTCTTGTGGCTGCTTCAGCAGGTTGTGCTCTAAATGTGGAACTTAACATTTTGGCTGAGGGATGCCACAAGGTTTGATCAGGACAACACAACTATGTCAAACACTATTGAGAAGTGTCAGTGATCATAAGGTTTAGTTTAATGTCACCGGGTGAAAACCTGGCAAATCCAAAAAGATTCCTCATTGGTTCTAAATCTGGCTCTGTTGAGTGTTGGCCATAACGAGCGCCAGCTGAAGCAAATCAGCTGCGCTTCATTGAAGCATGTGCTCAGGAAAAGGAGCATAAAAAGGGAGTGTTTGAGCAGTGTGGAGGGACGGGCAGGCAGCAGTGTGTGTTCTGACAACGGTGGTGAAATAAGAAGGCTGAAGGTTTAATGCCGGATCGGAGTTCTACTGTGAGATTCCCCGAGGCATGCTCATTTAGTGAGTTTTCTGAAGAAACCACAGACAGCAACGCAATGAAGTAAGGGAGAGAGAAAACCACTGCAGGATGTTGAGTGACTCACCGAGGAAAAGTTAAGTGCACCCTTCCATTTATTACCCGTTGAGAAAACCACATTTGAAGATTGACCATCACCAGTGTGCAACTAACCTTTGTTTGCGGGCAGTGTGTGTGATCTTGTTGACAGAACGAAGCGTAGTAACTGAAACAGCTGGGAGGATCGTTGATGTGTTCATGCTGATCTTCTGAAAACATTATTCCTCGAGTCATCCACCTTACAGAGAGAAGAGAAACGAGTCGGTTAATCACTGTGGAGATGAAGTGAGTTTGCAGTGTCTGAAAGAGTGAAGCGCACACGTGTGAAGATTTATAAGAGTGATTTATGCACAAGTGTGGTGAGATCAAATGACTGCGTTTCCTCTGAAACTTTGATGGATGAATATTGACTTATGACTGTGAAGATTCTTTCAAATTGATCTGCCTAAAGCTGTGTCCAGGCTCCCACTTGAGTGTATGGTGGGAGGAAAGAGCTCAACGCACCCCGAGTACCACACTCCACGAGCACTGTCTCTCACGTCCACGAAAGTCCAGTCTCACGAACTCTCCCAACGACGCCGCTCTGCTACGCACGGAACGAGAGTAAAGGCGGGTAAATTACCACAGTCCTGTCTCACTTGTTATTGCCTGATCCACCGTCACTGTCTGTCCCTCAGAAGAGGTGAGGAAGCTGCTGTCATTCGATCGGCTGTTCCATGAACACGTCCCCAAGCCGAGTCTGAGCACCGTCACTGTCTGTCCCTCCGAAGAGGTGAGGAAGCTGCTGTCATTCGATCGGCTGTTCCATGAACACGTCCCCAAGCCGAGTCTGAGCACCGTCACTGTCTGTCCCTCCGAAGAGGTGAGGAAGCTGCTGTCATTCGATCGGCTGTTCCATGAACACGTCCCCAAGCCGAGTCTGAGCACCGTCACTGTCTGTCCCTCCGAAGAGGTGAGGAAGCTGCTGTCATTCGATCGGCTGTTCCATGAACACGTCCCCAAGCCGAGTCTGAGCATCGTCACTGTCTGTCCCTCCGAAGAGGTGAGGAAGCTGCTGTCATTCGATCGGCTGTTCCATGAACACGTCCCCAAGCCGAGTCTGAGCACCGTCACTGTCTGTCCCTCCGAAGAGGTGAGGAAGCTGCTGTCATTCGATCGGCTGTTCCATGAACACGTCCCCAAGCCGAGTCTGAGCACCGTCACTGTCTGTCCCTCCGAAGAGGTGAGGAAGCTGCTGTCATTCGATCGGCTGTTCCATGAACACGTCCCCAAGCCGAGTCTGAGCACCGTCACTGTCTGTCCCTCCGAAGAGGTGAGGAAGCTGCTGTCATTCGATCGGCTGTTCCATGAACACGTCCCCAACCTGAGTCTGAGCACCGTCACTGTCTGTCCCTCCGAAGAGGTGAGGAAGCTGCTGTTATTCGATCGGCTGTCCTAAGAACATCTTCACGAGCCGAATACTTACCTGCTCTGTCCGTGGGGAAAGCTGAAGGCGAGAAGCCTCGGTCCGTCCTACTGGTACATTTCGACGAGTCCAGGAAACGAGAAGAAATTTCTGTCTGTCCCATAAGCACCTTTCTGACGAAGTCGAAAAGACGAGAAGAAGCCATTGTCCCACCCACGAGCCAGTAGAGAAGAGGAATATTTCCCCCCCCAGTTCCTCTTCCCCAACCGGGTTCCAGCCACGAATATTCTCAGCACTGTTTTTATTCTTTTAAATTAATAAAAGACCTACCTTTAAAAGTCATCCTGTTGTCTGCCTCTGGTGTCTGCTCCTCCGGAGTGTGGTAATTGTCCCTCGGCCCTAACATCGGTTACATAACTTTTGGCGTAAGTCGGCAGGGTTACCACTCGGAGTTGAGCGGCCAGAGGACCCAGGATGGCGGACGAAGATTTGCCAGCTGCCCGACAACCAATGGCGTCTATGTTTATGGGAGTCCCGTGGGCCCAGAAGTATGGTGGGTCTGGCTCAGAGTTAAGTTTAACGGACTGGAGAGCGCAAGTAGAATACTTGGCCGGACTGCAAGGGCTCCGCGAAGCCCAGAAGATACAATTCATATTGAATTCGCTTGAGGGGGAGGCGAAGAGGGAAGTCCGAGCAGCACCTGAAGCCGTCCGAGCCACCACACAGGCCATATTTGAATTCTTGTCTGGGCAGTATGGTGATTCCACTCCAGTGGCAGTGCTACGAACACAGTTCTTTAACTGTAAGCAGGGACCTGGACAGACTCTACGAGCATTCGCTCTGCGATTACGAGAGCAGTTCTCTAGACTGAAGAGTCGAGAGCATCATGGACTGGGTGAGGAAGAGACACTACTCAGAGATCAGTTCCTCTTGGGGTTACGAGAAGGTCCAATACGACAGAGTCTGAGACTGCAGCTTCGAAGGGATGCCGCCTTGACATTCGAAGATTTACGTAAGGAGGCCTTAGCCCTGGAACAGGATCACCACCAGACCGTAGAGACACCGGTGTGTATGGCTACAAGTGGAACGAGTGCCCCAACACAGCCCGAACTGACAGACTGGAAGCAAGCACTACGTGCAGAGTTGATGAAAGACGTCCGGGAAGAGATGGCCGAATTCTCAAAATCCATTCTTGGGGAACTCCGCCGCGGGCGGCCAGAGCCCTTGCCTCTACCTCGGGAACGGTCGTATTCTGACGGAGGGAGGGACCCGGGAAGACGCACCAGCCGCCCGTCCAGTTCCAGGTTCCAGTGGGATGAACAGGGGCGTCCGATCTGTAACACCTGCGGAGAGTCAGGACATTATAGCCGCCAATGCGGCTCCCGACGGAACTCGCAGGGGGGTTTTTAGAACGACCGGCCACTGTGGGTCAAGTGGTCGGGACCCCCCGGATGGACCCTCCCGTTAATCCAGCTCCACGAGATGGCTTGGTGGGACGTTGCCCCCTCGTGGAGATCAAAATCAATGGTGTTACTGTTCGGTGCCTGGTAGACACAGGATCCCAGGTTACCATGCTTGCTGAGAGTCTGTCCAAAGATCTGTTCGATGCTCATCACTTACCTGAAGCTGAAGTCCCCTGGCTCACCCTGCGAGGAGCAAATGGCCTGAACATCCCCTACATCGGATATCAGGTTACCAACTTCGAGATCCATGGCACCACGATCCCACAAAAGGGAGTCGTGATTGTGCGAGACTCCTGTCTGGGGGGACATCGAGCCCTGTTGGGGATGAATGTGATTATGGACTGTTGGGAAGAGCTGTTTCGGGCTGGTCCTCTCCGTTACACCTCCGCAGCCGAGAAGAATGAGTGGGAGCGTGTTGTGACCGACTGTCGGCGAGTGCAGGTCGCAAGCTCCCAACGAGATTGGGAAGACGTTGGTCGGGTAGCCTGTCGCTATGCTGTCTCTGTCCCTGCCCAGAGCGAGGCTATGGTCTGGGTTCGGCTTCCAGGGCGGGCCTATGGCCCCGAAGATTGCATCCTTGTTGAGCCCCACTGGGAGTGCCAGACTATTGAAGTCGCTCGGGGGTTAACAGTAGCCCGTCGGGGCCGAATTGTAGTCAAAGTGAGGAACACGAATACTTACCCTGTTCATCTCTACCGGCACCAACGACTGACCCGTATCACGCCAGTAAGCCCCCATCAGGTGAGGGAGGAGCAGGAGGTCCACTTCTGCCAGGTGAGCGCAACAGTGGTCGAAGTCGGTTTGGCAAGGGAAGAGTCTTGCCCTGGTCCCGCTACACGAGGCATGCCGATCCACCTACTGAGCGAGTCCCTGCAGGGGGAGGGCCTATTGGAGGAACAAACCCGCCGACTTCAGAGTTTACTGGCCAAGTGGCAACACGTCTTTTCCACCCATGATGAGGACTATGGGTGCACCGATATAGTCAAACACGCTATACCTACCAGAGACGCTCCACCCAGTCGAGAGCGGTACCGTACGGTACCCCCGACTTTATATACAGAAGTCCGTGCCTTATTAAAAGGAATGTTAGGACGTGGAGTCATTCGAGAGAGCAGCAGTCCATGGGCCGCCCCAATTGTCCTAGTCCGTAAGAAGACGGGCTCTTGGAGATTTTGCGTAGACTATCGCAAACTGAACTTGGTGACGAAGAAGGATGCCTTCCCCCTGCCCCGGATCGAGGATTCCCTTACGGGGCTGACCAACGCCAGCTGGTATTCCACCTTGGACTTGGCGAGTGGCTACTGGCAGGTGAGAGTGGAGGAACAAGACCGCGAGAAGACTGCCTTTACCACCCCCTTCGGCCTGTTTGAATGGGACCGTATGCCCTTCGGCCTCTGCAACGCCCCTGCGACCTTCCAGAGGCTTATGCAGCGATGCCTGGGAGGGCAGCTGATGGACTCCACCCTGGTCTATTTAGATGATGTGATCGTCTATTCCCCCGACTTCAATTCCCACTTGTTACATCTGGAGCAAGTCTTCCGGGCAATGGAGCGGTACGGGCTGAAGCTCCAACCAGGGAAATGCAAGCTCCTCAAAAAGGAGGTTCAGTTCCTGGGGCACCGAGTGAGCGCTGCAGGGGTGGCCGTCGATCCAGAGAAGGTGTCCGCGGTGCAGGGTTGGGTCCCACCGAAAACCGTGAGGCAGGTGCGATCCTTTCTGGGATTCGTCGGCTATTACAGGCGTTTCATAAAAGACTTCTCAAAAATTGCAAAACCCCTGAATCAGCTGTTGGCCGGGGCTGGTGTGTCACGGAGCCGGAGTTCCCCCACCATCACCTGGAGTCCGGAGTGCGAGACCGCCTTCCACCGACTTAAGCAGGAGTTGTTACAGGCCCCCATTCTGGCTTATGCCGATTTCACCCAACCTTTCATCCTCTACACCGACGCTAGCAACAGCGGATTGGGAGCCGTACTAGCCCAACGACAAGATGGAGCGGAAAGGGTCATTGCTTACGCCAGCCGGAGCCTCCACCCTGCTGAACGGAACGATGCTAATTACAGCTCTTTCAAAATCGAGCTGTTGGCCCTGAAGTGGGCTTTATGTGAGAAGTTTAAGGATTACCTGTGGGGAGCCGAAGTACTGGCGGTAACCGATAACAGTCCACTGGTGCATCTCCAAACCGCGAAGCTAGGGGCGGTGGAGCAGCGGTGGGTTGCCCAGCTCGCCAACTTCAACTATCGGCTACAATATCGACCAGGCCGAGAGCACATAAATGCCGATGTCCTGTCCCGATTACCACCAGCTAGAGAAGGGGGAATGCCAGGGCCAGAACCAGAAGAAGGGCTGATGGTGGGAGTAGTGGAAGCACCTGGAGCACGAGCGGAGGGAGTACCAGTAAGTTGGGGATGGGACCCCCGTCGATGGAGGGAACGGCAAGAACAGGATGCAGGGTTGGCTACCCTACGTACCTACCTGGAGCGGAACGAACTCCCTGGGGCGGAAGAACGACGGGAACATCCGGGGAGAGTAAGGAAGCTTCTGGGGCAGTGGAAAAGATTGAAGTTGCGAGATGGTGTGATCTGCAGGTCCGTTCTGGACTCCAGGACCCACGAGCTGGTATCCCAAGTGGTGGTGCCCGAAACCCAAATCCAGCCGTTGCTCCAGGCCTATGTCACTACTGCGCCGGCACTTCTTTTGGAGTGGGATAGAAGAGTCGGTGGGGAGGTATGTACAAGGATGCCCCCGTTGTACGCTGTTCAAGTCCCGGCGAGACGTGAGGGCCCCCATGGTCTCAGTGAGACCTAGAGCCCCGTTACATATGGTGGCTATGGATTTTTTGACCTTAAGTCGCCCTACCGATCGCTACCAGAACATCTTGGTAGTCACCGATTTATTCACCAAATATGCCTGGGCCATACCAACCTTAGATCAGACCGCCACCACCACTGCCAGTGCTCTATGGAGACACGTCTTCCAGCCCTTTGGATGCCCTGAGACGCTCCATTCCGACCAAGGGCCGAACTTTGAGTCCCGTGTCGTCCAGGAGCTATGCAATCTGTACGGATGCCGGAAGACCCGCACCACGCCTTATCACCCACAGGGGAACGGGGGGTGTGAACGTTTTAATCAGACGCTCCTGAGTCTGTTAGGGACATTGGATGCGGACCACCAAGGGTACTGGAGGGACAGTCTACCGGCCCTGGTACAGGCCTACAATAACAGTATCCACAGCACAACGGGGTATGCCCCTACTTACCTGATGTTTGGGAGACATGTACGTCTGCCCACGGATCTGCTGTTGGGGACGGCTCCAGCTGAGGCCCCCGCCACCACTACCGAATGGGTACATCGACACCACCGCCAACTCCACTCTGCCTATGACAAGGTATCCAAACATCTCGATGTAGCAGCCAAGAAAAACAAGCGCTTGTACGACCGCACTGCCCGAGAGGCCCCTTTGTTGCCCGGAGAACGGGTGCTGGTGCGGGATAACCGGCGCCAAGGGAAGGGGAAACTTAGCGACCGGTGGGAGACCACCCCCTACGTAGTGGAGCGACGGCAGAGGCCTGACCAGCCCGTGTACACCATCCGTCCCGAGGGTAAGCCCGGCCCCGTGAGAGTCCTGCACCGAAACTTGCTGCGCCCCTGCCCCAATTACCCGAGACAAGAGCCAGAGGCACCAGCGCCTGTGGCCCCTGCACCCCCTTGGGTGGGCTGGGCTATGATCCGTAGAGCCCCCACTCCGGAGCCAAGAGAGGAAGAACCCGCTGCCCCAGCTCGACGCTCCCAACGGGAGACCCGAGGAGTACCCCCTGCAAGATACGGAGAGTGGGAGTCTGAGACCCGTTCTCGGGACTAGAACGGATCCGGTGGGGGAGGGTGTCACCGGGTGAAAACCTGGCAAATCCAAAAAGATTCCTCATTGGTTCTAAATCTGGCTCTGTTGAGTGTTGGCCATAACGAGCGCCAGCTGAAGCAAATCAGCTGCGCTTCATTGAAGCATGTGCTCAGGAAAAGGAGCATAAAAAGGGAGTGTTTGAGCAGTGTGGAGGGACGGGCAGGCAGCAGTGTGTGTTCTGACAAACGGTGGTGAAATAAGAAGGCTGAAGGTTTAATGCCGGATCGGAGTTCTACTGTGAGATTCCCCGAGGCATGCTCATTTAGTGAGTTTTCTGAATAAACCACAGACAGCAACGCAATGAAGTAAGTGAGAGAGAAAACCACTGCAGGATGTTGAGTGACTCACCGAGGAAAAGTTAAGTGAACCCTTCCATTTATTACCCGTTGAGAAAACCACATTTGAAGATTGACCATCACCAGTGTGCAACTAACCTTTGTTTGCGGGCAGTGTGTGTGATCTTGTTGACAGAACGAAGCGTAGTAACTGAAACAGCTGGGAGGATCGTTGATGTGTTCATGCTGATCTTCTGAAAACATTATTCCTCGAGTCATCCACCCTACAGAGAGAAGAGAAACGAGTCGATTAATCACTGTGGAGATGAAGTGAGTTTGCAGTGTCTGAAAGAGTGAAGCGCACACGTGTGAAGATTTATAAGAGTGATTTATGCACAAGTGTGGTGAGATCAAACGACTGCGTTTCCTCTGAAACTTTGATGGATGAATATTGACTTATGACTGTGAAGATTCTTTCAAATTGATCTGCCTAAAGCTGTGTCCAGGTTCCCACTTGAGTGTATGGTGGGGGGAAAGAGCTCAACGCACCCCGAGTACCACACTCCACGAGCACTGTCTCTCACGTCCACGAAAGTCCAGTCTCATGAACTCTCCCAACGACGCCGCTCTGCTACGCACGGAACGAGAGTAAAGGCGGGTAAATTACCACAGTCCTGTCTCACTTGTTATTGCCTGATCCACCGTCACTGTCTGTCCCTCAGAAGAGGTGAGGAAGCTGCTGTCATTCGATCGGCTGTTCCATGAACACGTCCCCAAGCCGAGTCTGAGCACCGTCACTGTCTGTCCCTCCGAAGAGGTGAGGAAGCTGCTGTCATTCGATCGGCTGTTCCATGAACACGTCCCCAAGCCGAGTCTGAGCACCGTCACTGTCTGTCCCTCCGAAGAGGTGAGGAAGCTGCTGTCATTCGATCGGCTGTTCCATGAACACGTCCCCAAGCCGAGTCTGAGCATCGTCACTGTCTGTCCCTCCGAAGAGGTGAGGAAGCTGCTGTCATTCAATCGGCTGTTCCATGAACACGTCCCCAAGCCGAGTCTGAGCACCGTCACTGTCTGTCCCTCCGAAGAGGTGAGGAAGCTGCTGTCATTCGATCGGCTGTTCCATGAACACGTTCCCAAGCCGAGTCTGAGCACCGTCACTGTCTGTCCCTCCGAAGAGGTGAGGAAGCTGCTGTCATTCGATCGGCTGTTCCATGAACACGTCCCCAAGCCGAGTCTGAGCACCGTCACTGTCTGTCCCTCTGAAGAGGTGAGGAAGCTGCTGTCATTCGATCGGCTGTTCCATGAACACGTCCCCAACCTGAGTCTGAGCACCGTCACTGTCTGTCCCTCCGAAGAGGTGAGGAAGCTGCTGTTATTCGATCGGCTGTCCTAAGAACATCTTCACGAGCCGAATACTTACCTGCTCTGTCCGTGGGGAAAGCTGAAGGCGAGAAGCCTCGGTCCGTCCTACAGGTACATTTCGACGAGTCCAGGAAACGAGAAGAAATTTCTGTCTGTCCCATAAGCACCTTTCTGACGAGTCGAAAAGACGAGAAGAAGCCATTGTCCCACCCACGAGCCAGTAGAGAAGAGGAATATTTCCCCCCCCCAGTTCCTCTTCCCCAACCGGGTTCCAGCCACGAATATTCTCAGCACTGTTTTTATTCTTTTAAATTAATAAAAGACCTACCTTTAAAAGTCATCCTGTTGTCTGCCTCTGGTGTCTGCTCCTCCGGAGTGTGGTAATTGTCCCTCGGCCCTAACATCGGTTACATTAACACTGTTGTTATAAATCCTTTTTTCTTTTTACAAATTCTAATAGATTAAATATTTTAGAATAATAGGCCTAAGCATGGTGCAGTTGAGACAGAGACAGCCAATTGTAATTTCTCAAATGCATTTAGTCATTTGTTGGTCTCATTTTTCATATTCTTTTTGTTGAGCAGCTTTAAGAAGAAAATTTGAGATCTCTGCATAATCTTGGATCCATGGCCAATAACATTTCTATCTCACTATCCCAGTTTTGACAGTGTTTGTGATTTCATAATTTGTTTTTTTATTCAATCTATCTCTAGATAAACAAAATGGAGTGACCAGTATCGTTGTTTTGCCAACAATAATAATTATTCTTTGACATTTTGTGTCTCTTTTTCTTAGCCAAAGAATAATTTTATCATGCTTTTAGCCCTATAGTTGTTTAATAATAGCCCTCAATATACACCCACTTGAGTCAGTCAATGTATTTTCTTTTTCATATAGGGCTGGACTGGTACCTACTGTACCTACTTTTAGTAAGGCAAGTTCTTCGTTGCAGGAAATAGCAAGCTATTTCTGTTTTTTTCAATATGAAGCAATAATCTAACTTTGATTATCTGAGTATAATACAGTTAAATAATTTTCCCTATCATAAAATCAAACTTCAATCTTTCTTTTATATTGGCATGCTAGGTTCATGAATCAACAATTTCCATTTACTACAATTCTAAGATTGCTGTAAATTATTTGTGACTGTTGAAGCTTGGTCACTGCACAAGTTATTTTTGTTAACACAAACTTATTTATCTGCAATGGAACAATTTTCAGGGATAAAACAGGGATAACGAGTTACAAATTTTAGACGTCTTCAGATATAATATATTAAGAACATGCAATCTTATTTATATTTATATATTAATATATATTATTAGGCTACATTTATTGAATAAATATATATCTTTTAACTTATTTTATACTACAATAATCTACAAAGTTACAGTTTTTCTCGATTGCTTAAACACATTTCTTGAAACTATGCCTCGTATTCTCAAAACAGTAAACACAAATCCATAAAGTCTCACCCAGTTCCCCAAACATCCTATTTTCATGTCAAAATGAATCTCTACACTCAAAACCATTCACTCTTGCTGAAAAAACAAACTTTGCCCTCAGACATCACACACAAGCCCTCACAAACACACACACTACAACATAGTCTTACACACTGGTACAATAAATTCATAACAACATTTCCAAAACTGGTAAGTTATGTTGCTTGTGGTTCCCCCCATCACAAACCTTTTCACACGATGAACACAAAAGACACAACCAATGGATACATTGGCACATTTTTATTAATTCATGTACTACAACACACACACACACACACACACACACACACAAATTCCCTGTTTTAGTCTTTTTTATTTATTTATGTTCTCCGTTAAAAAAATATTTATATTTACTTACAGTTTTTTTTCAATTGCTAACATCCTTTTTCCAATCTGTAGTCACATTTTCAAAACTCTAAACACAATTAGCACAACATCTGTCTGTTCCCCCTGCGCAAAGTTACCTCCAGATGACGTAGTTTCAACGGTGTGCTTGTCCGTCCTATGTCGGTATCAGGAGGGTGCAGACTGTGACGCCAATCAACGTATTTTTCCGCCGTCTACCGAACTTCCTGTATCGACTTCCACAGGACTTCTGTTTAAGGGCTAAATGTAGTCCAGATATGGTCGTTGTGGACGTCTCATTTTGGTCCCCTATGGGTGCAGACTGTAACGCCAGACGACGTCTTTTTCTGTCGTCTAATGATTGTCCTGTACTAACGACCAGAGGACCTCTGTATTCGCTTTTGGCTAAGCCACACCCTAGAATGTAGATTGACCAATCACAGCGCAGCCAAGAGCGAGCTCCGACAGAGGCCCGACACTTTTTCACAGCGCTCCATTGACTTTAACACAGGAGTCTCATATTTTTGGTCTCGGCAGACTATTACCGTCCAAAATATGGTTAAACGTTGTGCCTGGGGCATTTGTAACACAGATACGCGTTTCCCAGAGAGGTTGGAGGGGGGTGTCCGTTTTTTTTCCCTTCCCAAAACCGAAGTCAAATCCTGACAAGTGTCGTCTTTGGATTAAACTGTGTGGACGTCCTCACAGTCAGCTAAACCCCTCAAGGATCAACAAGCACACTTTTGTGTGCTCTAAGGTACATTTTGCTTTTAACCTTACTGTGAAGTTATACTAGTTAGACAGTTTTATGCTGTTTTAGGTTATGATTTTGGTTCTCTACCCTAATTAATGAAGAATCAAGGTGCTAGCAAGCAAGCTTAGCGAAAGTTTAGTTATCACGTAAGTCAGGATTGTATGTTTTGACTAGCGGCTGGATGTTAGCTAACTTTGTTATTCAAGATACAAACACCTAACGTTACTGTTATAGACACGCTGTTGTGGTAGTTTTGAAGGTGACTAACATTACCGCCATCGTGTTGCCACACTACAACAATATTTTACATTACTATTTCAGCATTTTGTCAATGGGGAACCAAGTCCCGAATTCCCAAATCCAGTCCCTGCTATTCATGGTGAAGGAAGTGCAGTCAAAGGTCGAAGACTGCCGACTAAAAAGTAAGAGTTATAATAAAATAATTAAATTGCAGAAAGAATATTACAGCCACAACACAGTATCAGAATAATATCAAACACTTTAATCAATTTCACATATATTTACAGAGGCATTTCCACAGTATCAGAATAATATCAAACACTTTAATCAATTTCACATATGTATTTACAGAGGCATTTCCACAGTATCAGGCTCATCAGTGCAAGATACCACATCAGAGGAGTTGTCCATGGTCATTGAAACAGGTAAGCTACAGTTCATGTGACTGTTGTGGACTCTCACTGCACATTGTAGGGAGAAAGTACTCAAAAAAGTAACAGTCAAGTTTATCTTTTATTTTCCTCCACATCTCAGGATCAAACCAAATTCGCTCCAGGTGATAGTCACTTTCACATAACACAAAAAGGTCACACCATGGCATCCCAGTTATCCCCAATTGTCCCATGATTTGGAAGTAATATTCGTGTGTACAATTGAGCCTGTAAGTGTCATCACTAACCTGTTTAAGGTACTGGCAATCGGTGTAACTGATTTTCATTGGACATTTAATTTCTAGAAGACCATAGGTTTCATTCTCACCACTCTTAACCCTTCTGTCAGGGGATGTACCCAAATAGGGGGCGTTAGGGTTGATAACAAACCCACACACTTGAACTTCATTACCAGTGATGACCGCATACTGGGCTGCAGCGGCTGGCTCAAGCTCCAGGCCTCTCTTCATGGCTTTTGTCATAATGTTCTTCTTCTTCCTCTGCATGATGGTGGCAAGTTGTTCAAAATCGGCTCTTCTAGAGAATATTCTCTTGAAGGAGGATGAGGTTAGGCGAATAGAGCGGACATGATGCCAGATATTGTTGCTACTCTGCTGTCTGGTGTTTTTCTCAAGTGCCTCTGCCTCAGGTTTTGAGACTACCATGGTACTGAACCTTTCCATCTGCACTTCATTAAGGGCAGTACAGAAAGAGCCTGGCTGTGGTGGCAAAGGGAATGCTGGGAAGTCAGTGGAGTTTGCCTGGGAGGATGCTTGTGAAGTGTTGTCCAATAGTGGGAGCTGTATGCAATGAAGAAAAAAAAAAAAAAAACATTTATTATTTACATTATGTTTCCTGTTTCCATGTTCCATGTTTTTTTTAAATTATTATTATTTTTTAACTAGGCCTCATTTTAATAATTTCATTGTTATGTTTTTACACAGAAAACCAGATTCACACAGCAGACCAGATTCACACAGAGGATCCACACCAGGATCGCACAGAGGACCAAGAGGAAGTAAATCGATTAAAAAGGCAACTTGCCGATAAAGAAAAAGAAAATGCCTTGCTGAGGGAAGAGATTAAAACTTATCAAGCATCTCACCCACTCACCCACACCACACCCACTCAAGCTCATTTACCAACTCACACCAGAGACTATATCTAACTGCAGTGTGCCTGAGTACTTTAAGTACTGCACAGGTTTTAATTATGATGAGTTCAACAAGCTGTGTGCATTTTTCAGGATACCCAGCACTGCAACAGATACACAAACACTTAGCCCTGTGACATACCACAGAGTAGATCAGCAGATCAACCTCATGCCTTTACGACAACAGTTCCTACTCGTGCTTATGAAGCTGAGGCAAAACTTTGATCTGAAAGAGCTGGCCTTCAAATTTCAAGTTCCAGAACGAACTGTTAGTACTTTATTCAATTCATGGATTGATTTCATGTATGGTAGACTAGGCAACATGTCTATTTGGCCACACAGGGACAGGATAACAGAAAACATGCCTGACAACTACAGAGCAGAGTTCCCAACAACCTTTGCAATTCTTGATGGTACAGAGATTAAGATAGAGAAACCAACATCACTGTTACTTCAAAGTCAGACTTACTCAAACTACAAATCTGCCAACACACTTAAATGCCTTATTGCCTGTGATCCTCGTGGCGCCATTATCTTTGTATCCACACTTTACACGGGATCAATCTCAGACCAAGAGATATTTAGACAATGTGGAATCAAAGATTTACTGAAAGGTCTGCTTCAGTGTGGCTACCTTAAGGCAGGTGATGGGCTCATGGTGGATAAGGGTTTTCTTATTGAGAAGGATGTAAAGGAGCTTGGGCTTAATTTGAACATTCCCCCCTTTGCCAAATCAAATAGTCAGATGTCAGCTACAGACGTTGAGATGACAAAGAAAATAGCCAAACACAGAGTACATGTAGAAAGAGCCATAGCCAAAGTGAAGAAATTTAAAATGGTTTCTGGAAGGATCCCTAATGTCAGGCTTGGAAACAAAAATCATGTATGGTTTGTGGTCTGTATGCTGTCCAATTTCCAGCCGAACATTATAAAAGCATAGGATCCAGCTCAATGATCTGTCTGTACACACAGCTAAGATAAGCTCCTGAATTTGAATGTTTTTATGTTTTAACTGACATTGTTGATAAATCAATTACTGTGTTATTATTGTGAATGAAATCAAATGTATGTTGGCTATGTGACTGTAATAAAATGTCTCCCTGCAAATGATAAGAAATGAGTCATTATCTTTAACAGTTTTACATCTGCTTTACCTGGTAGCTCAAGCCACTTCCAAGAGGGTACTTCTCCTGACCTATTACTACATCTATCGGGGGTTTGCTTGCTATGTAGCACATAGGTGTCCCTGTCAGCTCTCTCAATAACAACAAATCCTGATCTGTTACCTCGGAGATGGCCCTGTGACATGGAAAAGTCATACATTTCTACTTATGTCAAGTGATCTGAAATACAAAATACATTTCTGCTTATGCCATGTGCTCTCAAACACATACATCAAATTAAAGGGATACTCCACTTTAAAATGAAAATTCTGTCATCATATACTCACCCTCATGTTGTTTCAAACCTGTATGAATGTCTTTCTTCTGCTGAACAGAAAGGTAGATATGAAGAAGAATATCAGTAACCAGACAGTTTCTGGTCCCATTGACTTCCATAGTAGGAAAAATATATACTATGGAAGTCAATGGGACCCAGAAACTGTCTGGTTACTGATATTCTTCTTCATATCTACCTTTCTGTTCAGCAGAAGAAAGACATTCATACAGATTTGAAACAACATGAGGGTGAGTATATGATGACAGAATTTTCATTTTAAAGTGGAGTATCCCTTTAAGTTGGTTATTATGGTGGAAGGACACAATGGGATAGCCAGCCTACATGGTGTTAAAAATCAACATATATATATATATATATATAAAAAAAAAAAAAAAAGACTATGCACAAAATTAGAGTACAAACTGGAATAAATAAATGCTCGACCTTACAATTATCCATATGGATTGCAGCTACTTGGACAATCTTTTGAAGGACTAGTTGTGACTCACCTGTCATTGCTGTATTGGCAGAAGATGGATCTCCGTTTTCGTTCCTTCTTGGCCCTGGCCACAACGACTGCTGTCACAGGCTGTGGTGCTACTTTGGCACCTCTTGGCTTATGCCATTGTTGAGGTAAGCTTGTGGAGGACTGGACATGCACCGTGTTTATATTTTGTGCCTTGCAGAGATCCAGGGTATGGATAAGCCCGATGATGTGCGCGCAAAACCCTGTGGAGCTAACCAAAACATCACCTTTTCAGCTAATGTTAACGTTACCTAGCATAAGTTACCGGTTGTTGATACGCTAGCACACGCTACTAATAAATACAACGTTATACTCGCGTAGTCCGTTTGCTTTGTAATAACGATTATAGAAGTGAATAGAGACCTACCCAGCTTTGCATGAACAGTGTTGCTCCTTGATATTGTTAGTCCCAGCCTCCGTATCGATTAGTAGGATATGCGGTGGTTAATTTTTTGACTGTGACCGGTATGCTTTTGCCTCTATTTGGATGCCGCCTTTTTCCTTGCATTTCACCTGTATGTCCTGAATATAGCCTTCGAACGCATATTGTAGCCCCTTTTGCCTACTTCTATCGGACACTTTATTTGCTGCTTTATAAAAGTTTGCTAAAATTTCAGCAGGAAGAGCTGTCACAGCAAAAGCCATGTTGATACCAAACCAGAGCTCAGATGAAGTTGTCGGACGTAGCAACAGTAACTAAGGGGGGCGGGGCTTAGCCAAAGGTGAATTGGGCTAAATATACTCCAAATGTGCACTGTTAGCAATTGATGTAATTTTTACAATAAATTTTACAACAACATGTTGTATTCATGTTTTTATTGTAAATGCAAATGCATGATGGGAAATTTATGGACAGTCCTGTAATTTTATTGTAACTACACTGTAGAAGCATTATTTTACAGCCACCGCATAGCATTGTGGGATCGCTGCTGTTTGAATTTTGAAATTGAGCGGCCAACGGTAATGTTACCAGAGAATCAAACATTTTTGGAAGAAGAACACATCTCAGGTATGAAACGTTAACATGAAATCTATTTTATAAGTATATGGATATATTAATACCGTTGATTTGAGTGAGTGCTGCTGATTGTTTCGTTTGGTATATTTCAGTAACATTAGCTTCAGTGACGTTCGCCCCGAGTCGACTGAAAACAACCTGAACTGACCGCAGTGAAGTGGCGTCTTCTTACTCAATCCATACGGAAAAGGAACCACATGCAGGTGTAAAGGTACGAGATATTCACAATTTTTCGTTTGGTATATTTCAGTGACATTAGCTAGGCACGTTAGATCCCTATAACGTTAGCTCAACTCGCCCCGACTCGACTCGCTCACTCCCGGTATAAACAACCTGAACTGACCCCAGTGAAGTGGCGGCGTCTTGCTCAATCCATAAGAAAAAGGTAAGCTACCACATCAGGTACAAGACACTAGATATTCACAATGGAAAAACAAACATGGTGAGTAGAATCGAGTCGAGCTGAGCTTGTAACGTAACGTTAATGGAAAACCACCACAATGACGATAGCTCAAATAAAGTTATCCCAGACTGTAAAAATAAGCATTAACGTTAGCCTGGTAAGCTTCCTTAGCTCAGGTTATTATTGCATTGATTACACTTGCTACCGGACAGGCTGTTGTAACGTTATTAGGACTTCTGTTTTGCTGTCTTGTAATCGGGGGTCTTGAAGTCGTGGTTTGCACACTAGCATAAACGTAGCTTGTAGATTTTATGGTCACTGAATAACATTACTTAACTTACAGAATTAAACAAAGATACCAGGATTGTAATTTAATTAATATTTCAAATAACGAGATTGAAATATGGGCTTTAATTAAATGACAATGTTGGTATCTTCATTTAATTCTGTAAGTTAGCTATAACGTTAACTGTGATAAAAGCTGAATATAGCATCTGGTATGTTCAGATGTTATAACTTTACTTTGTGCTTGGCCTGTCACAGTTCTGTCACCTCGGTCTGGATTTTCTCATGGGTTTGTGACAGGGCTGTGACACGCCCGGTTTGTCATGTGTTTATGTTCAGTCTGGTCCTGTGTGAGCACATGAGTGTCTTGTTGTTTCTTGTGCCATGTGCTCTCGTCTAATTGTCAACCCCGCCCATCTTGTTATCTCGTTATTGGTTTATTTCCCCCACCTGCCTGCCTTGTTACCTCTTTTCTTTGTTAGTCTATTTAATCTCCTTGTGTTTGCTGTCTGGTGCCGATTCGTTGTATTGTTACGTGTTCCAGTTTGTAGCCTCTCATTTATGCCTAGGGTTGGAGTTTGTACCTTTCCAGTTTGGCATCCGAATAAATCACTCTGCATTTGAATCTACGTCTCTTGTCTACTTCACGTGACATGGCCAACCAGGGTGAATGAGCAGGCATGTAAGCTGTCTTTATATAAAATAAACTGCGCGTGCGCAACTTAAACCAACCAGCATCGTCATTAAATATTTTTAAGCCTGGGTTCTGTGGAAAGGCTTTCACTGCTCTCTTTGTGTTCAGAGAAGGCAGCAAATTATCAGTAGCATTAAAATCAAGTTAACCATTTTGTTTCTCAAATTATATGTGGCTGCCTGGCAGACTGTATGGAATATTAAAATAATAATAGATTTGTAATTGGTATTTGTTGTGTGATTGGTAATGTTTACATTTTGTATTCCCTAGCCCTCTGCCACAGCTGCTGATATCCAGAGAGAGACCCTACCAAGCACACCTTGCTTAACTGTACAAGGTATATTCTTCCCTTGTTTTGTTAAAAGGGTAGTTCACTTTTAAATGAAAATTACCCCATGATTTACTTACCTTCAAGCCATTCTTTCAGACAAATACAATCTGAGTTATACAAAAAACAACAACAAAAAAGACAGACACATCCAAGCTTTATAATGTTAGTGGATCAGTTTGAAGCTCAAAAAAGTGCATCTATCCATCATAAAGGAGCTCCACGCGGCTCTGAGGGGTTAATAAAGGCCTCCTGAAGCGAAGAGTTTGTGTAAGAAAAATATCCATATTTAACACGTCACAAAGTAAAATTCTAGCTTACGGCCAAACAGCCATATGTAGTCTACTTGCATTGAAAGTGCAACTTACGCAACTTATGACGTCAGAAGTAGCGTAGTGTGTCATGGCGTAGTGTAAATATCAGCAGTACGTTGCATAAGCTGCGCTTTAGAGTAAAATCTGTATGTTATTGTTCTTTTGGCCGGAAGCTAGTAATTTTACTTCATGTAAGAAAAATATTAATATTTAAAACTTTACAAACTCATTGCTTTGCTTCTGAAGGCCTTTATTAACCCATCAGAACTGTGTGAAGCACTTTAAAGGGATAGTTCACTTTGAAATTAATTTTTGGTATGTTTTAGCTTACCTCAAGGGCATCCAAGATGTAGGTGTCTTTTTTTCCGCAGTAGTTTCAATTTTGATATTTTTAGGTCAAACCGTTCTTGTCTGTCAGTCAAATAATGCAGGTCTCAAAACACAAGCACAGAGTCCAAATTAAAACAATTCCCCGTCGTCCAAATTAAACAATTCCCCATCGTAAGTACACATTGATGGCCTAAGACACAAAACGAGCGGTTTGTGTGAGAAAACGAACAGTATTTATATCGTTTTTACCGCTTATACGCAGACATGTCCAAGTGATCTGATCTGACGTGTACGCAGACTGGTGCATAGATATATACACACTAGATGTCACCTTGTCTACGGCAGTTCATTGGAACGAATGTCTTTAAGGCGACATCTAGTGTATATATACCTATGCACCAGTCTGCGTGCACGTCAGATCAGATCACTCGGACATGGCTGCGTATAAGCGGTAAAAACGATATAAATACTGTTCGTTTTCTCACACAAACCGCTCGTTTCGTGTCTTAGGCCATCAATGTGTACTTACGATGGGGAATTGTTTAATTTGGACGACGGGGAATTGTTTTAATTTGGACTCTGTGCTTGTGTTTTGAGACCGTGACCATAGACCTGCATTATTTGACTGACAGACAAGAACGGTTTGACCTAAAAATATAAAAATTGAAACTACTGCGGAAAAAAAGACACCTACATCTTGGATGCCTTTGAGGTAAGCTAAAACATACCAAAAATTAATTTCAAAGTGAACTATCCCTTTAATGATGGATATATGCACTTTTTTGAGCTTCAAACTGATGTTGCAATCCACTGCCATTATAAAGCTCGGAAGCATCAGTGTAACAGGGCGAACAAGACGTGAGGCGTGCGGATCCATGTGCAAGCTTTTATTTATAAACATGGTAAACAGGTATGGTACGGGCAAGACACAAGAGAGATCCTAGGGCAAGCGTGGGTCTACGATCGGTGAACAATATCCAACAGGGCAAGGCAGAGAGATAATCCAGGTACACAAGCAATGATCCAAACGAGGGGCAAACAGAGTCTGAAGGGCAAGGCAAAGGGTTAATCCAGGAAACACAGGCAGATATCAAAACAGGCAAGGCAAGATTTAAAACAACTGAGTGGGCTTCGTAGAGTAGCTGTCGCTAGGATATGCGCTATACAATACTCGACGATCACAAAGAGAATGTCCAAGGCTTATAAAGAGTGTGTGATTGGGTGATAGTGATTGTGAGATAGTTCTCAGCTGGGAGCGTGATTAGTGTAATCAGCTGTGTGTGTTGTCCGTGCAATGGATGATGGGAAATGCAGTCCAGTGTGCTGTGTGAGATTCAATATGATGGAGAAGCGACCTCTGGTGGCTATCGGGCGGAAGGCCACAGACCAGATTCGTGACAATCAGGGTGTTTATTAATATAACTCTGATTGTAAATATATTGTGAATTTTATCCGTTTCTAGGTCAGGATTTCTTTTTCAAATGGTTAAAATGTGCATAAAAAAGTTGGATGGAGACCCAGCTATTACTGTTAAGTGTCTGTTCTATGTTCTAAGTTGGTATTCCCATGCAGGACATTTATGTGTAAACAGAAGAGTCTGACGGACATCAGTTTAACATTACGACTTTCATTAATTAATTAAATAAAACATTTTGAAGTGTGGTTAAGGTATTTAGCAGATGCTTTTGTCCAAAGCGTCATTCGATATACAGTGCATGCATACAATGACATTATATATTTACAAAAAACAATGTAAAAGCCAATTCTAAATGTTAAGTTGTTAATATTAAATAAATACATCAAAATCATTTTCGTTTATGAGAAAGTAGGAATAGGTTACTTTTGTTTTTTACACAGTATTTGTCATTATTTAACAGATATGAAAACTTAACTTTTTTTCCTCTCTCTCGGTTTTCAGAACTTTTTGTGGAATCAACTCCCAGACGGGCTGCAAAGCAGAGAAGAGATACGGGCTCAACGCACCTGTTTACACCCTCCTAAGAAAACAGTTTTTAATAAAAGATTAAAAAGATATCATTGTGTTTTTAATTGCCTAATACGGATAATTACAGCATTGTATTGTAATATTTACAAATAACAGGATATATACAGTACATTGAATTACAATATAATATTTTAATTCTGTCCTGTAAAAATACAGGAAATTCCTGGCAACTGAGTTGCAGTAAATATACAGTAAATTGAAATAAATTACAGCATTTTACTGTAATTATGCTACTATAATCACAGTAGCACTGCTCTGCTGTGCAAAGGCAAAAGACCGTAACTTCGTTTTTGGTCGAAAATGAGTTATTTATATTTTTGGCACATTCAAGACTTCCTTTATCATGTGGATGAGTATCTTGAATCAATTCCGTTGTTTTTTCGAGAAAATTAGTTGTCTTAACAGTAACTTCCAAAAGCCCATGAGAAACAAAGGCAGAACACCGTAACATCAGTTACCGCTCTTTGGCTTTGTTTTGGAACGCTCAAATTGAGTTACGGTGCTCTGCCTTTGTTTAGCCGCGCGTCAATATGAAGTTACTGTGCCGGTGTTCTATAAAATAATGCTACCTACCAGATTGTATGGTTATCATCCTTTGTTTTAATGTCCATTAAAATTAAAATGACGGTGTAGCCTGTGTACTTTGTACAGCTGCTGCCATCAGTCCCTGTAACTTCTGATGTCCTCAGAGCTTTGTCCTGCATAAACGCGGTCAAAAGATTTAGTATGGTCTGAAACCGCTCCATCGACAAACGTGCGATAGCAGATGAATACAACCAAGAACTAAAGCCCCGCCTCACCCAGTTCAGGTAGCGGACCTAGTTGAAACACTCATGCATCTAGCTGGCAGAGTGCCAAAACTTCGCCGGCGACTTCAGCCCCGCCCTAAACACGGTCGAGCCAACGCTGGACTAATATATCTTTGGAGGTATTTTGTCATGTCAAATGTATTAATAATGCCATCAGAATGCAACCAAAGCACATGATAGCAATAGATGGCTATAAATAATTGTAAATCATACAAAATAAATGCCATGATCACTAGATTTTATACAGGTGTTACTATAATGATTTTGTTAATGGTGATCAGCAACCAAATATTGATAATGTGGAAGTTACTGCCTTTTGCCTTGGCATGACTTCTCACTTGGCATGACAATACAAAGGCAGAGTACAGTAACTTAAAAATAGTGGTCAAAAGTCAAGTTTGAGCTCATGATTTTTTTATGTATATAATTGTCATTACTAAAACATCTATTTGCCAGATTTCCAGTGTCCTACCTATAATTAATTTGGCGGGACAACTAAAAATCTTTAAAGTCATTTTTCTCAGTTCCACACTCTAGCGACTTTAGGTCTTTTGCCTTTGTAGGGCAGTGCTGTATAAATACATTACTTTATTGTAATCGTAAACAGTAATAATCCTGTATATTACTTGCTGTAAATTTACTGCAATTAGTTGCCAGGAATTTCCTGTAAAATTACAATACATTTTTAACAGTTTGGTCATTGAGGACTTCCAAGTTTGGTACCTTGAAGGTGCAGACTGTGACGCCAAATGACGTGTTATTTAGTCGTTAAACAAACGTCCTGTATTAACGTCCAGAGGACCTCTGGAGGTGCAGACAGTGCTTTTATACTGCACTGTTCATAACCTTTGTCTCATTTCAACTGTTCCAGTTCATTTTTCTGTAGCTTCATTTGATTGCTTCCCTTACCACCACATTACTGGAAACACATTCCAATCTAGCCTATTCCATCCATTTCCAGTTCAAACCTGCCTCTGAGCCAAACAAAACTACAGGAAAATTAACTGGTACAGAAAACAGGCCCTCCACCCTCTGGAAAGGGATAGGCATACAGTTATGCACAGAGGTTTAAGAAATCAATTCAATCCCCACTCATTTTTATTTTTTATTTTTTGTAAATATTTTTGGAAATACACTTCTTTGTGGTGCGTGTTTAAGGTGTTCTGAGGTGAAAGTTCTAATGGAGTCCTCCGTAGCAGTTTGGTCGAACTTCATAACTCCATCTGCACAAGTACAAAAACACACGTAATTACTATCATACAAAGGCACTCTGCAGTCATACATCAAGTCCCTCATTCTTTTTTTATCTGGCCTTACCTTGTAGTGCTCTGTATATTTTTGTGTTTCCGAAAGGCCTCTTGCCTTTTTGCCCCCTCCACTTCATATTAAAAGATGCCATTGCGGCATTAGAGAAGAGTCTAAAGGAAAATAATTTACATTTAGAAATCAATAGGAGAAAGTATGTTCTGTGGCCACAAACACATACACAAATAATATTCTGCATACACACAGTCATGTCAGTCAGGGGGGTTTATGATGAATGATGTTAGCTGCTACTTGTTAAGCTTCGGTGCAATGCGAAAGTTGTTTTCAAAAGTAGGCTAACTATGGCCAATGTTTAGCTAACGCTAGCTGATGGAGATGCACTCCCTACCCCACAACAGGTTTAGGTAGGCTAGTTTAAGACAATAACGCTAAAACAGCTAAAATTAGTAATGCATAATTTAACATAAACTTCACTAAGTTGACCGAATCTACCTTGAAAACAAGGATTTTTCAGATTTATCTCTTGCTTGAAGTTGCTGCCGTTCACTTTTCCTGTGGTGTTTCCTGTGGTACTACCATACCGCAGGCGGGACTTCCTGTTTCATATATATATGCGGACCAATTCCGGACGTCATCACGACGTGCAAACTACTTCTGCTTTAGACCTAGGCTACTCATGAATCACGTTGAAAAACAATGTTAATATTTAACATAAAAAAATGCATTCACGAAGCTAAGCATGTCAATGATTAATGCCTCAGTCAATCAAACATTTCCCTACATTCATTGTTCATGTCAATTTCCTTCACCTGTCTTAGACGTCCACATGGCGTCACAGTCTGCACCTTCGGGGAACCAAAATCTGACTTCCAAACATGACGTAGAAAAGACCTCATTTGGAGGTAACTTTGCAAACCTAGATCATGTCAATTTCCTTCACCTGTCTTAGACGTCCACATGGCGTCACAGTCTGCACCTTCAGGGAACCAAAATCTGACTTCCAAACATGACGTAGAAAAGACCTCATTTGGAGGTAACTTTGCAAACCTAGATCATGTCAATTTCCTGCACCTGTCTTAGACGTCCACATAACATCCAGAAAATTACCTATTCCGGCATTCAAATATTGAACATTATATTGACGTCCAGGTGGGGTCATGGTTAGATGTCCAAATAGCAGACCTAGATTGCACGTTGCATAAAGGTAAAAAATTGGTCTTGGACCGACTGACGCAATATAGACATGATCTGCCTGTCCAATAGACGTCTGATGTTTAGTGGGTTGTGACCATACCATTAACACAATTCATGTTGTTTTCACACAAAATGCAGTCAATTAACACGTTTCTAGAATGCTTACATTTTCTTTACATATAAGCATACTTAATACCAAAATCATGGATCTTTATAGTCTTTGTTTACAAATGCTTAAACGCAGCATGCCAGAAATGAAGACCTATTCTTCCAAACCATAGATACAGTATAAAGCCTATACTTCTGCAACAATATCAGCTCAAAAGTATTGAAACAAATATTTAAAAAATATATTCAAACAGCTGATAAGCATTTTTATCTCAATCTGATTCCAATCTCAATCAGAGACATAGCCAGGTGTTGAAGACTTTCCATTACATGGACATACACAATGAAAGGGCAGTCTTTGGATTGGTTTTGTTCAAAGTGTTACGTCTCCCCCTTAATCTAGGGGTAAATAGGGAACGACGAACAACATAGTGGAGAGACTTTGAGGATCTCCAGCTCTCCAGTCCCAGATTCACAGAAAAACAAACAAACAAACAAGTCTCAATTTCGAATGGTGTGTCTGCCTTTTATTTAACCTCAGCAGGAGTTATAACATAATAATATAAAGTAAAGAAACACATTACAAATAAATCCAAACAAAAATATTACCTCGGGAGGAGGGCCCAACTCAATAGAAAACAAAAATACCTCTACCTAAAAAGGGGATAACATATACCTTTACAAAACAGAAAACAAAACGAAGTCAAAATCTATTGAGCAGTCAGTACTGTTAACAAATGGAAAGCACAATGTTCAGGGCCATACAATTTGTTCATTGTACAGTATACAGCCCATTGTTCAGTATACAGTATACACTGTACTACAGTATACATTACTAAAAGGGACAAAAATCAAAGGAGTAAACATGTGATCAATGTGCTTCTTCAGGCCAGGCCAGAGCACTTTCGTCGACCTAAACGGAATTATATTGTTATATTATAATTATACAGGAATCTGAACTGGCTTATATTGGTTGTGTCACATCATTTGAAACTGGTTAAATTAATTGAGTGGTTGTGTTCAATGAATGATATGTGTTCTCTATTTGTATTTGATTGTTGCCTCTTGTGTTTACCAGTATGGATGACATGTGCATTAGAGTGCAGAATTTGTTTTGAGAATGAGTTTAGAGTTTTGCTGAAAAGTCTAAGTGAGATCTGCAAATTGTGTTTTACCATGTGAAATGTTTTAAGGTATTGACAACAGACTGTACAATTAGCTAAATGAGTTCAGGTAACTGAGAACTTTGTTCAGCCAATGGGTTTTAGTGTTTTAGCAATTGAGAAAAACTGTTACTGATCATAAATGACATACATCGAAGAATTACATTATCACTCACATTGTCACCACACACGAAAGACCGCAACCTGCTCGTCTGGGCTTGGAGAGCGGAACAACCTCAAACGCCGCGATGTCTCTTTTTTTCCTCAACGCTCTCTCTGCTGCTTTGTATTAGACTCCTCAGGATATGCACCAATCAGTGCGCGGCCAGCGCTCACAGGTAAACGAGCACAGGTGGTAGCCCTTAATCCTATTAATCAAAGACACACAATAAGAAAGAAAAAGAGAGAGAGAAAAAAAATACATATGCACATAACATACCCTTGGTATGTAACAGACACACAATGAATACGTCCTTGAACGTAACCCCACCAATACATTTTTCCTTTATTCCCCCAATTTTTGGAAAAACAAAAACAACCTTTCTTATGGTTCAGCACACATCACCCTGGACAGCGCATCCGCTACAACATTTTCAGTGCCTTTCAAATGTCTAATATCCAGGTTGTATTCCTGTACATTTAATGCCCATCGCATTAAACGCTGGTTGGCATTACACATACGGGAAAAAAACGTCAGAGGGTTATGGTCGGTGAATACAATAATGGGCACACTACTACCTCCCAAATAAACTTCAAAGTACTGGAGCGCCAGCACTAAAGTAAGAGCTTCCTTCTCAATTATGCTGTAGTTACTTTGGCACCTTGAAAACTTTTTGGAAAAATAGCACACAGGATGATCAATATCCATATGGTCCTCCTGTAACAATACTGCTCCTGCCCCAGATGAACTCGTATCCACATGCAGCTTAAATGGGCGGTGGAAATCCGGAGCCTTAAGAACGGGTGCGTGACACAAAAGATCTTTAGCAGACAAAAAAGCATGCTCGCACTCATTACACCATACAAATTTCCTCTTATCACTGAGTAGATCAGTAAGTGGGGTCACAACACTGGAGAAATTTTGACAGAAATTTCTATAATACCCACACATTCCAAGAAAACGTCTCAAACTCACGTTTATTAGATGGAGATGGATAAGTTATTATTGCAGAAACCTTCGCTTCTACAGGTCTCACACTTCCTTGACCCACCTTCTTTCCCAAGTATGTCACCTCTGCTTTCGCAAATTCACACTTTGCGAGATTTACAGTCAGAGAAGCATCTGACAATCGAGTAAACAATAACTCAAGATTAGTCATATGTTCTGTCCAACTGTCTGAATACAGCACCACATCTATGGCAAGCCGTTTTAACATTTAATCATTTAAACCGACTAGTCTCTATTTTCATGCTACTAGTACTTATTTTTTAGATACTAGTATCTATTCCATTAAGTACTAGTACTTATTCATTAGCTACTAGTGTTTATTCTTTAGGTACTAGTGCCTATTCTTTAGATACTAGTGCTTATTCTTTAGGTACTAGTACTTATTCAATAGATACTAGTACTTATTCATTAGATACTAGTACTTATTCATTAGATACTAGTACCTATTAAATAGATACTAGTACTTATTCATTAGTTACTAGTACTTATTATTAGATACTAGTACTTATTCATTAGATACTAGTACCTATTAAATATATACTAGTACTTATTCATTAGATACTAGTACTTATTCCAATAGTGACTAGTAACTATTCTTTTGTTACTAGTAACAAATACATTTTTTTGCCATTGACTTCTATAGGGATCTGTCATTCAGATATCAACTATTCAGTTCTTACTAGTATGTATTCCAATTGTGACTAGTACATATATATTAGATACTAGTAGTTATTTATTAGGTACTAGTACTTATTTTTTAGATACTAGTAACTATTACTAGATACTAGTATGTATTCAATAAACACTAGTACTAAGTCATTAGATACTAGTACCTATTAAATAGATACTAGTACCTATTAAATAGATACTAGTACTTATTCATTAGATACTAGTACTTATTCAAAAGATACTAGTACTTATTCATTAGATACTAGTACTTATTCATTATATACTAGTACCTATTAATTAGATACTAGTACTTATAAATTAGCTACTAGTTCTTATTCAATAGATACTAGTACCTATTTATTAGATACTAGTATTTATTCAGAATGTTACTAGTAAGATTTTTTATTTTACTAGTCACAACTGCTTTTTTACTCGTCTTATGTTATGACTAGTCAGAACGGCCACTGGATAGTTCAATTAAAAATCTTACTAGTAAAATAAAAAATCTTACTAGTAACATTTGGAATAAATACTAGTATCTAATAAATAGTTACTAGTATCTATTGAATAAGTACTAGTAGCTAATTTATAAGTACTAGTATCTAATTAATAGGTACTAGTATCTAATGAATAAGTACTAGTATCTAATGAATAAGTACTAGTATCTAATGAATAAGTACTAGTATCTATTGAATAAGTACTAGTATCTAATGAATAAGTACTAGTATTTATTGAATACATGCAAGTATCTAGTAATAGGTACTAGTATCTAAAAAATAAGTACTAGTACCTAATAAATAACTACTAGTATATAATATATATGTACTAGTCACAATTGGAATACATACTAGTCAGAACTGAATAGTTGATATCTGAATGACAGATCCCCATAGAAGTCAATGGCAAGGAAAGGAAGGAAATTATTTGTTACTAGTAACAAAATAATAGTTACTAGTCACTGTTGGAATAAGTACTAGTATCTAATGAATAAGTACTAGTATCTATTTAATAGGTACTAGTATCTAATGAATAAGTACTAGTATCTATTTAATAGGTACTAGTATCTAATGAATAAGTACTAGTATCTAATGAATAAGTACTAGTATCTATTGAATAAGTACTAGTACCTAAAGAATAAGCACTAGTATCTAAAGAATAGGCACTAGTACCTAAAGAATAAGCACTAGTAGCTAATGAATAAGTACTAGTACTTAATGGAATAGATACTAGTATCTAAAAAATAAGTACTAGTAGCATGAAAATAGAGACTAGTCGGTTTAAATGATTAAATGTTAAAACGGCTTGCCATACCACATCATCTATATATGCATCACACTTCAGTACATCAGATAAAACCTTCTGCATAAGCCTTTGAAACGTTGCAGGAGCATTTCGCATCCCGAACGCAAGGACAGTATATTGAAGAAAGTTGTCGGGTGTAACAAAGGTGGACATTTCTGAAGCCCGTGGTGTAAGAGGCACCTGCCAGTACCCTTTTAACAGATCTATCTTTGTCACATATTTGGCCGCTCCCACCCTATCGATACAATCTTCAATGCGAGGCAGTGGGAAAAGTCAGGTGTTGAAAGATTATTAACTTTCCTATAATCCGTACAAAAGCGATATGTGGAGTCTGATTTGGGTACTAGCAAACATGGGGAGCTCCATGGTCTCTGACTTGGTACGGCTAACCCATTTTTTAATAGATATTCTACCTCGCCCTTCATAATTTCCCGTTTTTTGGGGGATTCACCCTATACGGATGTTGTTTCACTGGGGATGCACTTCCCACTTCAGTGTCATGACTCTTCTTTTTTTGCTCTCAACGAAGGCGGTCGCATTTTCTTACCCTCCTCTCCCTTATCTCCCCTGCTTTGCTTCTCTCGTCTCGTCTAGTCTACTTGTACTTTGAGAGACTCTCTCCGCACTGTTCTCCAAACTAAGAAATTATGGATTTGATCAACTGGTCTCTCAACGCAATTGACACCATCTTCTCGACGAGAAGCTTGGGTTCGGGGGAACCTGACTGCCCTGCCGGAACGTTCGCAGCTGGCTACACGATGGACGCGTGGGAGAGGTGGCGGGTCGTGTGTCTGGCGGCTCTTTCCGTGGAGGACATTGAAGACATCTACCTATTCGGAACCATGATAACAGGTTTTCTGCTGTTTGGATTAGGCATTGCCCTGGTTTATCGAGGAATTAAGAAGACGGTGACAGCTGTCCAAAACCCCATAAGGCTGCCCGTTATGATTGAAGCAGTGGGCAGAGCTGTCAGCACTCAGACTGTGACTTTGGTGACTTTGAACCAAAATATGGATAACATCTTGGAGAAGCTTACAGCTTTGCAAAGGCAAATGGATCGTTTCGGAGACCAAAATGGACCAGGGGCTGCGTAAATTGGAATGCAGCTACTCGTCCCAAGACCAAACAACCCCAATCTTATCTGCTTTCGGCCCCCCTCAACCAGCACTGGCCTTGGCCGAGGCTGCTGCTGGAACTACAACTCCCCCCGTGGAGCACTGCAGCGTGACGCTCTTGCGTTCCTTCCCCCATCCCCCACAGACACCTGCTGATTGTTGACTCTGTCTGGGACCTGATCAAGGCTGTCTCCATAGCAATTGCTGTGTCGCAATGACATCCTGCGGACTGAGGCTAGATTAGGATGCCAGACGCAGCGGCTTTCCAGGCCTACACATACACGCACTACATATATACAGATATGCAATCACCACCCCATACCCCCATCCCTCGCCTTCGACGCTACATACCACCAGTCTGGCAGGCGGGTCCGACCAGCGCCGAAGAATGGCTGCAGGAACCGGATGGCTGCTTGTTTGTGCTGGGTTACCTCCATCCCCAACTACCCTCCCTTGTTGCAAGTCTTGTGTGTTCATGTTGTGTACTGATTATGTGCCAATGTTGCTGAGGTGTTTTTTACTGTTCCCAAACTGGACTCCTTACAGGAGCGTAGTCTGGGGGTGGCCTTTTTTTTCTCCTCACCTCTCCTCATGTTATGCTGTATTCTTTCCTAAAATGCTCTGTCTTCCTGTCCTGTCTACCCCCTTGTCATATTGTATGTATGTTTGTATGGACAGGTTGATGGCGGAATTTCGCTGGTACTTGTGACTAGTGACCAATAAAGCTATTCATTCATAATACAGATGTTCTGCTAGGCACATCTAAAACAAGTGAGGGAAAAGTCTGGATCAAATTACACACGTCCTCATACTGTTTTTCAGATAAATGCTAGAATTCTTCAGATGAGGGGTAGAAGTTTGAGCAACACCATCGTCTTCTACAGCACAAGAGGCAGTTATGGTGACCGCTGAAGAAACCAATGGCACGTCTACAGACGGAGCATTTTTCGGTTCCCTCTCCACATATTCCTTAAGCATGTTCACATGGCAAACTCTAGTTTTTCGCCGACGATCAGGAGTTTGAATAACATCAGTTTCACTGAGCTTTTGCTCAATGACATATGGTCCTGAAAACTTGGCTTGCAAAGCATCACCAGGCACTGGCAAAAGCACAAGAACAGAGTCACCGACCTGCAAATTGGGCTTGTATATATATATATATATATATATATATAAAATATATATATATATATATATATATATATATATATATATATATATATATACGTGTGTGTGTGTCTGTGTCAGAACTTAACTGTGTAAATTTCCCCAGCTATGCTGTGATGGTGCAGCTGAAAAATTAGGATGATTTGGCAGGCTGTGTGTATGATTAGGCATGTAGTTGTGAGGTTCCACGTGGTATTGAGGTGCAAATTGATTAGTAGACATAGGCCTGGGCATTTGATGCTGCTCATCCTCCCAGTTGACAATGAGTGACATTAATTTGACTTTTAATTGCCCTTTATTTACCGTTATTTTCCTCATCCCGGGTGCCAAACTCAATAAAAAAACGTTCATCAGGATCTTCATGAGGCATTGGCTGCTGAAGAAATGTGTACAGCTCTGAGGTGGCCACTTGTGCAGCTGACCTCCTCTTCTTTATCTGACCTCCTCTTCTAGGTCTTGATGTTGCATTTTCTTGCTCGTCTCCTGTCATGGTGTACTCTCTCTCACTTCCTTTTTCTCCTTCATCTGTTGAATGTTCTCTGTCTTTATTTTCTCCATCATCATCTTGTTCTTCACATGCAAATTCATTGGTGTGACTGTAGTCATCCAAGTTGCTCCTTGTCCTGTGGAAAACAAATAATAAAATACCCTAAATTAAATTATAAAAATGCAATGTTTGAACTAACATATGACAGAATGTTGTAGTTTGATAACAAATAATCTTACATTCTTGGCTGAATATATGGCAAAAGGAATGTCATACAGTGGTAGTATTTCCATTCCTTTTGTGTAGTTGCCCCTGAACCACTCGGTGGGCGTGGTCTGCTTGTGTTTCTCACAAATGTGTCTCGTAGATTTTTCCACTTGGACTTTAGTGTTTCATAATCTGTAAAACAAACACAGATGCATTATTCACAAACTCTAACATCCTTCGGATGAGACGTTAAACCGAGGTCCTGACTCTCTGTGGTCATTAAAAATCCCAGGATGTATTTCGAAAGAGTAGGGGTGTAACCCCGGCATCCTGGCCAAATTTGCCGATTGGCCTCTGTCTATCATGGCCTCCTAATCATCCTCATATTCTGATTGGCTTCATCACTGTCTCCTCTCCACCAGTAAGCTGGTGTGTGGTGGGCGTTCTGGCGCAATATGGGTGCCGTCGCATCATCCAAGTGGATGCTGCACATTGGTGGTGGTTGAGGAGATTCCCCCCTTCTATGTAAAGCGCTTTGAGTGCAGAGAAAAGCGCTATATAAATGTAATGAATTATTATTATTATTATTATTATTAACAATGTGTTTTTTATTCACAGGTATTTGGCAACAGGAGACTCGATGCACAGTCTGGCGTACTGCTACCGTCTCGGAGTCCAGACAGTGTCCGACTGTATCAAGGAGACATGTAGGGCCATTGAAGAACAAATGTTGGCAATCTATCTCCCAAAGCCCACAAAGGGAATGTGGGAGGACATAGCTTTGTCCTTTGAAGATCGGTGGAATTTTCCCAACTGCATTGGGGCACTAGATGGGAAACACATCTACATCACTGCTCCGCCAAAATCTGGATCCCTTTTTTACAATTATAAAGCCTATTTCTCAATAGTTCTCCTTGCCCTTGTTGACACCAACTATAAATTCATCGCAATCCAGGTTGGTGATTTTGGAAAAAGCAGTGATGGAGGGGTCTACAGCAACTCCACACTAGGCAGAGCAATGAAGGAGAAGACACTGAGTGTTCCTGAGGAAAAGTGTTTGCCTGGTGCTGAGGACCTGGGAAGACTTCCCTACGTGATGGTTGGAGATGCCGCATTCCCTCTCAAGCCCTACTTAATGAGACCCTACCCAGGGAAGAATCTAGAGAGAAGAAAGGCAAATTTCAATTACCGCCTCAGCAGAGCCCAAATGACAGTGGAAAAGGCATTCGGCATACTATCCTCGCGCTGGCGAATTTTTCACAGAGACATTAACTTGATGCCCGAGACCACAGACACCATGATTGTTGTGACATGCATTCTGCACAACATGCTGACACACCCAGGTGAAGCAGAACACTGGCTCAGAGAGGCATCTGAAGTTGTGTCCTTGAGGGGGCTGACTGAACGCTCCAACAGAGGAAGCCTGGAAGCATCAAATGTGCGAGAGAAGTTTGCAGATTACTTCAGCTCTCAGGCAGCATGTTTCTGATCAATACATTTGAAAACACCCAAATGTAGTTCTTGGAGACGCTCTAAAAATGTGTTGTATCAAACACTTGGAATTGATGCAAATCTGATTGCTGTAAACTTCCATGATTTACTCTTGTGGTATCTTTATTTAATTTCTCTGGTTCAGAATCAAATGGTTTAATTTCTGCTGAACTGTTTTGTACTGTCTTTAATCCATGCACATTTTGGATATATCTCTGCCACTAGCTTATGATTTGAATCAGCATGGGAAAACATAATATGCTATGCATTACACAGTACATAATAAAAAAAAATATTGACCTACACGCCATGGTAAACTACCATATGTTAGTTCAAATCATTAGTAACTATTAACATTGCATTACACATATATATAAAATATAGGTCAGTACAGAGAGATGTTAAAAATGTAGGCTGTTGGTTTGCTTCTCCACGAAAAGGGTTGCTAACTAGAGAAGCTGCACTGAGGACAGTGTATGCTATGTGCCACAGGTGAGTATTTCAGTAGATTGTCTGGAGTGACACCCCTGGATACAGGGACACAAATCGTCATGCCTATTCACTCTACTTTACATTGAAAATAAAGCGGAATTTTTTTTTACACAGGTTGATGCTTCATTAGTACTATATAGCTAAATGCTACATTCATTCATTCATTCATTAGCTGTAGATGAAAGTCTAAACTTAACTTACCATGTGTATTCAATGCTTCAGCTATACTTCTCCAGACGGAATCCTTTTTCCTGATGTCTTTGTGGAATTTGTGGGATTTATCGTAGAGAATTGAATGCCTTCGAACTTCGGCGTCGCGTCGCATGTAGTTAGGACCGCATTTGACGGCGCAAAATACGCGTTGTAATTACAAACAGCGTAAAAAACGCGCGAAATACGTAAATGACGCCGTATTCGACGCGTTTTAGTGTGCATGGAAAGCGCCGCTTTTTACGCCGTTCATCTCGCCATATGACGCCGTAAAAAATGCTGTTTTGGTTGCACAGAGCGCAAGTTATTTTATGTCGTTTTGATTATAGTATAATGAGACACGCCCACTGATTTCCACAGCCAGTAAGTTTGAACTGTTCTCTTCCAATCAATGATGAACTGAGTCAGACCAGACCAATTCAGCTGGGATCATTTGTGGTAATCCAATTCTTATGCTCCTAAGGAGTTATTCATTTTATGGAGTTATGGATTTTATCCTGTTTTTTCTCCGTTCACAGAAGCGCTACAGGTGAATACGATGATGAATCCTATTCTGCTGCTGCTATTTTACATGCAGGCTAAAACTAAACCCCTGGGAAAAAATATTGGGTATTTTTAATGGGTCACAGTCACAGACACTTTACAAATTTTAATTTTACATAATTTTGTCGGTTAATGAATGAAAAAAAACCTCGAAATGAATCCAGTTTGTTGATAAAAAAATAAAAAAACATTTCTAATTTCCGTTTAGTTTAAGTTTTTCAACTAATAGTTATATTTTCCTTTATTTCAGGTTCAAGTCCTAGAAAAGTTAGGTTTTCCATTGCAGACCGAGCTGCATGTCACAGATGAATCTGGGACAGAAGTGGATGCGGATGTGTTTGAGGAGCTTTTACAAGCAGGGAATCTTACCATCCATGTGTCCACAGAAAAGTCTACAGGTAAGACTTTGCTCTGTTAGAGTGTTTGTTTTTCAAAGTTCAATTAAAGCTGGACTAGCCTGTTGTGCCCTAATATGCTTGACAGTTTGGTTGTCAAGCCTAAAAGAAGTTGTTAGAGGTTCTTGAGCAAACAATAGTATTTAAAACGTGTATGTTTCTTTTAAATGTCTTGCAGTTGTGCTTCATCAAGATCTCTCACATTCTTCGTCAGACGCTTGTGTCCGACACATCATCCTCTGTGGTGTCTGATTCATCAGATGCATCAGTGATTCTTGATAGAAACAATGAATATAAAAGAACCCACATTGAGCAGGAATCAGCAAATGAGGTATTGGGGAATTTAAATTAAATTTAAATTAATATATTAAATTAGTTATTAATCCTCAAACACAAAGATTCTGTAGAAGAGCTGTGGTTTTATAGCAGGAATGTCTAACATTATGACTACCTTTGTGATTCTTCTTCATATTTTAGATGGTGAGAAACGTTCTCCAGTCTAAGCCAGGGGGAGAAAAAATCTTGCACGAATATGACAAAACAAAGACATTGACGGATGCTACACGGCGACAGATGGTAAACCTCCTGGTTGCAGACATGATGAAAGTACATGGGTAAGTATACCATGTTGGTAATACTTTACTTGAAGGGGTGTGCATAAGACTGACATGACACCTTCATAATCATGACATGACACATGTCATGAATATGAAGGAGGTTTTATGCATCTTTATGACAACTGTCATTAAGTATCATTCGCTCAATTATGACATTTTTAATGCAAATATGACATTGTTTGAGATGTCTTTGTTATGACAACTTGACATAAACCAATACATCAAAAACCTGTCAGTGTCTTTGTCATGACAACTTGACATTACCAAGACAACATAAATTGTCTTGTCCTCAACTACAGTGGTACAAATTGAATTTGTCATTAAAATGTCACTTTAATGACACATTAAATTTGTACCACTGTAGTTGAGGTCAAGAAAAGTATACATGACATAGTTATAATGGCCTCATGACAGCCAATGTCAAAACCAATCACATGACAGTTTAATACGGAGGTGGAGATTGTCAAAGAACTGCTCTATAGAGGTGAAGCTGAGTTTAAGACTGGAAGCCGCAGAATTGGGAGAGGAACCAACTGAGTACAAAATGGTGTCATCTGCATAAAGATGTAACAATATTAGCTCAAAGGGGAAATATGAATAATAATCCATAATTACCAATTATGATTAATTATTAATATTTGGGTCAGTTAATTAGATTAAATTTGAGGTAAGCTAAATTAAAGGTATAGCGGAGGATCTTTCCAAATTTTAGATAAGACCCGCCCTCTCCACTTTTTGAAAAGTTTGATTGATTCACCAGAATGATTGACAATTAGGAGGACCAATAGTTTAGACTACCCACCAGGAAGTAAAACATCCTCCGCTATAACTTTAATATTACAATCAATTAATCAATTCCTACGAACTCTTTGATTATTCATTTATTCTAA
The DNA here is from genome assembly GCF_965113295.1 of Leuciscus leuciscus. Taxonomy (NCBI): domain Eukaryota; kingdom Metazoa; phylum Chordata; class Actinopteri; order Cypriniformes; family Leuciscidae; genus Leuciscus; species Leuciscus leuciscus. Next base: position 20,690,897 of record NC_138736.1, on the reverse strand, counting down.
GAAAAGTGTATCTTTCATGGTCACTGAAAAATAATTATTCCTTAGCATGTACAGCACTTAGAGCATGTAACAAGATCAAGATCGTAAAAGGGACGTTGTATGCAAGCAGAGAATCAGACACCAAATCCATATTGTGCACAAGTTTTATTAACTAACTCACAAACATAACTAACACTAAACAAACATACATACATTCATACATACATACATACATGCATAGGTAAAAGGGTGAGTGATGTGGAACCGGAAGCAGGAAATAGAACTATGGAAAATATCTATTTAACTATGAAAAGAACCATCAACTTATCATTTTCAGAGCACCTCATTAAATTGATACTTGCATAGTCTGCAGTGGATACAATTCTTGAAGTGGTTGAAATTTGAGTTTGTTGATGGGTCCGTGAGTGTCAAAAGCTTCTCAAAATGCACCTATGTCCTGTCCGAAAACCAGATTGCATGTCAAATAATGTATGATTTTTATCCAGGAAATAATTTAACTGTTTTTGGATAAGCTTGGGAAAAATTATGTTTGATTTCCAATCAATAGGGAACTCAGAGAGCTGTAGGGACATGTTAAATAGTCTTGTGACGGAAGCGGCAATAATGCGGGCTGCTGCTTTTAAGAACAAAGGATCAAGACAATCAAGGCTAGCAGATTTGTTTGTATTCAGCTTGGTGAGTTCATCCTGGACTTCAGAGGTGGAAAGAGGCGTAAAGGAGAAGCCACTGTTGCTTGATGGAGAAAGTTGGAGATCTGCTGAGGTTGTAACTGAAGTGTCCATTGAGACTGGCATTGAAACTGTATGGGTTGCATTAATAAAGTGATGGTTTAGAAGTGAGGCCATCCAAGACTTTTCAGTAATAATAATGTCATTAAATAACATAGAAATTGGTAAATGAGGGGAAATAACTTTATTTTCCATTACCTTGACTGTTTTCCAGAATGCCCTAGCATCACCCATATGAAAAAAACCTGCATGCTTCATGTACAGCAACCATATATCTTTCTTACTTAAATCGGCCAGAATTACCTTCTGTGTTTCATCTAAGGCCAATACATGTCCTATACAAAATCAGACCGATTATGGCCACTTTCATACTAAATAGCACACATACAACTTGTAGGGGATTTTTGCATTATATGAATACTGTGAAAAGTCTTATATGAGTTTTACATGACAAAAGTATGCAAATGTGTATGGTATTAGTAGAAAATAACTGATATTCATATATAATTCATTTAAAGTTCTTATATTGAATCATATGCTAGTCAAATTAAAGTCATATAGAATTTATACACATTTTGTGTCATTTGTTTATGTGTTTCATACAGATTTCATGTTTTGATGACCAACATCTGATTCACTTATATGCAGTTGGCAAATTTTTAAATTGTACAGTGCAGAAGCTGGTTCGAGGATGTACTGTCAAAATATCACGGACCTTTATGAGGACTGTTCATTTTCCTACAGGATTTGAAAGAGCAGTTGAAAAGCAATGCCATTGTAAGACTGTGTATTTACATTAATTGTGAACTGTCTGGTTTGTGAACAAATCATAACATATTATTGCAAATGAACAAAGTTGAGTCAAATATGTTTCTAGAACAGTGATTAAAATGTTGAAAATTGGCTGGAATATATTTTTGTATATGTGACGAACTCTGGTGGTGATGCGCTCTAAAAACTTTTAATATGATTTACTAATTTTTTTTGGTGAAACATTTTTACACTTAGAATATTGATTACATTTTTAAGCAGTGAAATCAATTACATACACTATTAACTGAGTAAATGTAAATAAAACAAATTAAATAGATCTGAGTAACTGCATTTGGTACATTAACAAATACAATTGAGTAGAAATAATTTGGGGGAAAACATGTAAAACAAATGTTTATGAGTAATATTAACTGTGTTTATATGCAAGTAATATTAACTTTTTTATTTCCTCTAAACCTTTGTAAAAATATTCCATACAACCACCATTATAACTACATGACATTGGCCTTTATTGTCGATGAGTAGCCTACAGCAATACAGCATATTTGATACAATTTTTAACACGTATACAATATTGCCTACATTTTAACTCATGTAACAAACATTTTTGAAGTAAAAATTAAACATTTAGGCCTAAACATTCAAGTAATTCAAGTGTAATCAAACCTGCAAACAGGTCTGTTATCCAATATCCACCGGATCAGTGCTGGTTCCCGTGCCGGAGATGGACACGGGAGAACTTCTAACTTTGCGGGTGAACTTATAACTTTAGACCGCCGTCCTGCGTTTCACTTATAGCCGAAATATGCTGCGACGCGACTGACTCCATAACCTGCCAATAAACAAACAGTGCACAGTTCTGAGGACATTTAATCATCCAAATTAGTTATATTCATTATCTTTAGGAATATAGCCGTGTGTTTTTTATGCAAGGCGTTACAATCAAGTGAAAAGACAGGCGCGAGTCGACACTCGTTTAACTCGTTTAAGGTGAGTAACATTGCGTCTCTGTATGTTCTTTCGCATTAAATAAAATGATTTAAAGCACATTAAACGAGGCACTGCCTGTAAGTGGAATTTGATTATTCTTGATTATGGCATTTTGTATGTTTTTGAGGGAGTGCATATAAAAGTGATTGTTTTCGTAGTTCTGCATTATATTGTGTGAACACTTTGTATTATTTTCTCCTGTTGTACATTGTTGGACTCGACACCCACATGGAAATAACCTATATAAACATATATGTTTTAATATAGGTTTTGATATAGGTTTTTAATATATATGACATATATAAAATTGGCCGTTTTCCTATATTATATGTACATATATGCACATATATGCACCTATATGTTCACCTATATATGCACCTATATGTTCACCTATATGTTTACCTATATATTAGTAAAATTATTCAAATCCATAGCTACTAGGCCTACACTGTAAAAAAAAAAAAAAAAAAAAAATCCCGTATACAAACGGTAAATCTCTGGCAGCAAAGTTTCCAGACGGATTCCGTTAAATTACAGCAAATAACAATTTCACAAAATTACAGGCAAAAACCGTGAAAATACAGAATTGACTTTACAGTCAAAATTAATTAAATTACAGTACATTACTGTTGATAATGGCTTATTAAACCGTGGAAAAACGGATACATGATGTCAAATTACATTAAAAAAAACATTTAACTTTCAAGTTAAACTGAAAATTTAGGGTTTTATAAAGTTATTTTATAATAATATTGTCTATCTACAGTAATTATCTTTTAATATATAGTTTTTCTGTGTATAATAACTATGAAGTTATGTATAAAAATGCATTAAGTACATAACTTCAAATACAAAGTTTGTATATTTACAGTTTTAATTTTTGCATTTCCAATTTCACAACTTTGACCAATCTCTAATTAAGTACTTAATAATAGCAAATGTACAGTCAATTTCTGTTAAATTAATTAAACGTATAAGTACAGAATACCTGCACATTTACAGTATTACTCATTAAACAAACACTGAACATCAAGATATGTGAATGATAGGAAATACAATCTTAGTATATAATTTAGAACATGTAAAAATATCTACATTAAAAGGCAATTGCTGTATGCCTTTATACTCTAATATAACTTATTTTACACATTTACAATTACATTTTATCCAAAGTGACTTAAAAATGAAGAGAACAATAGAAGCAACAAGTGCAGTGACAAGTCCCAGTTAGTGTAGCACAGTACACAAGTTTATTTATTTATTATTAAAACAAAGATTTAGTATTATTGGGTCAAGTGTTTATGAAAAGATGGATCTTTAGCAGTTTCTTGAAAATGTGTTGAGTTGGGCAGGTAATCCCACCAGCAGGGAACAGTCCAGGTAAAGGTCAGTGAAAGTGATTTTGTGTCTCTTTGGGATGATGGCATCCCAAGGCGCCGTTCACTTGCAGAACACAAGCTTCTGGAGACACATCAGGGTATCTGCACAATTTTTAAAGTCAAATTTAAGGCTTTTTAAGACCTTTTTAAGACCTGAAGAAATCAAAATTAATACCGTACATTAGGGGTGCGCAATATTGACAAAAATATGTCTAGATATTTTCAACGTTTTGTTGATAATAATTAGATGATATTTTACTGATTGTGTTTTTGTACTGGTACCCTGGCTGGTTTAGGCCTGTTGTTGACAGCAGACCCACGAAGATATTAATTTTTTTTATATTCTATGCAGTGGTCAGTTCACAGTAGTGACCGAAATTAACATTTTTATTAAGGGGCAATATTTGCCACCTTAAATTGATTTCCAGGAAGCCTGGCTAACGTCAGACCACTTTCTCTTTGAGACGTCTGGGAACCACATGTTCATTTTCTCGTATTTGAGGCGTGGTTTACGAATGCCCAGAGCCGTTTATTGGGCGCTACAAATGTCTATCAAATGCGCCTGTACGTTGCTCATAGCCAATCGTTTCAATTATACCAGATAACGTATGTAGAGCGACAGATATTCAACGAAGAAGACGACGATGGGTCAGAGATTTATGTGTACACCAGAGTCCTGCACGGGTCCGATTTTGTAAATCCGCACCCGCCCGTACCCGCAGTGCTTAAAACCGCACCCGACCCGTTTTCCGACAGCAGCACTAATTAAAATCTGCACCCGACCCGCTTAAAATAGAACCGACACCCGACCCGCACCCGAAATAAAATCAGTTTAGACTATCACATTATAGACACCAGAGGTGGGAGTAAGTCACACATGTGCAAGTCACAAGCAAGTCTCAAGTCTTAACCTTCAAGTCTCAAGCAAGTCCAAGTCAAGTCACTGCTTTATGTCAAGCAAGTCAAGTCAAGTCGTAGCTTGGGTCACAAGTCACTGGCAAGTCATACAAACGTTTGATGATTTCACTGAATTTATTTACTAAAATAAGTTAAAACTACAGAAGTTGTGGACTATGGTTTTATTTGCAATTTATTTAAAAAAAATTTAAATATGCATTTCCGCATACAGCTGAGTGGTTACTACAATAAAAAATAAAAAATAAAAAAAATAATAATACAATTCAAACTACATACCCTAAAATGCAAATGTAACTGAAATTAGGCCAACATTAAAGCGTGAAAAAATAAATATGCCTCAAACATTGCAGAAGACCATTAAAAGGTACAATTCCGCACAATTGATTGCTCCTGTCTGCCTCTCTGCCTGCTGTGAGTTTGTTTGCTTCGGTGCTAAGCTCCGTCTTAGCCTCGTATTTCTTTGTTTTGAACCATCATTTACTACAATTTGTAGTTTATACTAAATACTATACTAAATACAGCTTACCCAACATCTCAGATTGACATCGCTAGCTTCCGTTACTACTAGCACAACACGCTAATTCGCTACTGCTAGCCTGTTAATGCGCCACCTGTGCGCTCAGCTATTTTTTTTTTTTTTTTTGCGCGCGCGCGCTCGCGCCTTTGAGTTAATAAAAGCTCAGGTAAGTAATAATCAGTCAAAAAACAAGGTGAGTAATGTCTTGTCCTGTTATTGTCACCTGCACTTCATGTCACATGTTTAGCATAGGCTTTTCTGCTGGCAATATAGGATTTATATGTGATAAATGCAAGGAGTCAGTTAGGCTGACAGAGAAGATTTCAGAATTAGAGACACGCATCCAAACCTTAATTGAGGATAGTAAGAGTGCTAGAGCTTTAGATACTATTTTGGATGCGCCTAGCGTGAACTCTTTACATGATGCGGTTCCAGCTGAAGTAGAGCCTGTGCAGCCGGGCAAATGGGTGACAGTGAGGGATCGCTCTAGTCGCGGATCTAAAAAACACTCTTCCGTTCCGATTACCATAACAAATCGATTTGCCCTGCTCAGTGAAACACCCACTGAGAATTCTGTTGATTGTGCCCTAGTAATTGGTGATTCGATCACACGGAACGTGAAAATAGAGACACCAGCGACCATAGTCACATGTTTGCCGGGAGCCAGAGCGCCTGACATCAAAGCAAATTTTAAAGTGCTGGCTAATGCTAATCGTAAATTCTCTAAGATCATTATTCATGTCGGCACTAATGATGTTCGACTCCGCCAGTCGGAGATCACCAAAATTAATATTAAAGAGGTGTGTGAACTTGCAAGTACGATGTCAAGGACTGTAATCTGCTCTGGCCCCCTTCCTGTTCGCAGGAGTGATGAGATAGTCAGTAGATTGTGTTCACTGAATCGCTGGCTGTCTGAGTGGTGTCCGTGTAATAATATAGAATTCATAGACAATTGGAAAAGTTTTTGGGGCAAACCTGACCTGTTGAAAAGAGATGGTATTCATCCCTCCTGGGATGGTGCTGCTCTTCTCTCTAGTAATATGGCTCATAGTCTTAGAGCTCAAACATGAAAAATTGGGCACCAGGTCAGGAAGCAGACAGACTGGCTAAACCAACCGTCTGCTAGCGGCCTCGCGTCACCCAGGTCAGATAAATCCCATCACATAGAGCCTCTTTCACCTAGCTATCATCATATAGAGACTGTGTCTGTTCCCCGAATTTGGAAATCCAAAAAACTTTTAAACCTATCTAAGGTTAAAAATGTAATTGATGTTCAACAAATAAAAAACAGCTATAATACAGATGAGCAAATGCTAAAGCTTGGGTTACTGAATATTCGATCGCTTACTTCAAAAGCACTCATTGTTAATGATATGATTTCAGATAATAACCTAGATGTGCTGTGTTTGACAGAAACCTGGCTAAAACCAAACGATTACATTACTTTAAATGAATCAACCCCGCAAGATTACTGTTATAAACATGAGCCTCGTCTTAAACGCAAAGGGGGTGGTGTTGCTGTAATTTATAGTAATATTTTCAAAACCACTAAGAAATCAAGTTTCGAATATAATTCTTTTGAAGTGTTAGTGCTTAATGTAAAAATATATAGTATAAATGATAAATCACGTTTGAGATTTGTGCTGGCTACTGTATACAGGCCACCAGGGCACCATACAGACTTTATCAAAGAATTTGCGGACTTTCTATCAGAGTTAGTATTGGCTGCAGATAAAGTACTAATTGTTGGTGATTTTAATATACACATCGATAATGAAAAAAGATGCATTGGGTTTGGCATTTAAAGACATTGTAAACTCAATTGGAGTTAGACAACACGTGTCAGGACCTACTCATTGTCGTAATCATACTCTAGATCTAATATTATCACACGGAATAGATGTGGATGCCGTTGAAATTCTGCAGCAGAGCGATGACATCTCAGATCATTATCTAGTCTCGTGTAAATTACATTTAGCCAAGGCTGCAAAGCCGACTCCGTGTTACAACTATGTTAGACCTATCACTTCTGCCACTAAAGATTGCTTTATTAATAATCTTCCTGATCAGTTTCATCATTTTAGCATCCCGGATAGCTTAGAAAAACTTGATATTGCAACAGAAACTTTTAACTCTCTCTTTTCCAGCACTTTAGACACAGTTGCTCCTTTGCGCTTAAAGAAGATTAAAGAAAATAATCCAACGCCGTGGTACAACGAGCACACTCAGGCACTTAAGAGAGCAGCCAGAAAAATGGAACGAAACTGGAAGAAAACAAAACTAGAGGTATTTCGCATTTCATGGAAAGAGAGCTCGATTGCATACAGAGAGGCTTTAAAAGCTGCTAGATCTGCTTATTTTTCAACCCTATTAGAAGAAAATAAACATAATCCTAGGTATTTATTTGAAACAGTGGCTAAACAAACGAAAAAGAAAGCTTCAAACACAGAAGTTTCCAAGCAGCACAGCAGTAATGACTTTATGAACTTCTTCACTTATAAGATTGATAATATCAGGGAGAAAATTATAACTATGCAACCGTCTACTACAGTATCGCATCAGGCCGTGCAACGACCCGGCATCAGTCTGGAGAGGCCTGAGGAACATCACCAACTACAAATCACCATCCCCCCGATCTGTGGAGAATCAACAACTGGCTGACACTCTCAATGCATTCTATTGCAGGTTTGAGAAGCCCAGACTCACACCTCACACCCGCTCTGATGTGCACTTCACACATCCACCATCACCTCCTGCAACCCCTCTCCTCCCCCCTTCTGCCATCCAACCTGAGCTTAAGGTCTGTGTGGAGGACGTGAGCCGAGTCTTCAAAAAACAGAAGACTAGGAAAGCTTCAGGCCCAGACGGCATCTCATCTGCTTGTCTAAAAGCCTGCGCTGACCAACTGGCCCCAGTCTTCACGCAGATCTTCAACAGATCATTGGAGCAGTGTGAAGTTCCCTGCTGCTTCAAACGCTCCACTATCATTCCGGTTCCCAAAAAACCTAAAATCACTGGACTTAATGACTACAGACCTGTCGCTCTCACGTCTGTGGTCATGAAGTCGTTTGAAAGACTGGTGTTGGCCTATCTGAAGGACATCACTGGACCCCTTCTGGATCCCTTTCAGTTTGCTTACAGAGCAAACAGGTCTGTGGATGATGCAGTCAACATGGGACTGCACTATATCCTGCAACATCTTGACAGACCTGGGACTTATGCACGGATCTTATTTGTGGACTTCAGTTCGGCCTTCAATACCATCATCCCTGATCTTCTCACAGCCAAACTGACTCAGCTCTCCATGCCATCCTCAATCTGTCAGTGGATCTCCAGCTTCCTGACCGACCGGCAGCAGCGAGTGAGACTGGGGAAGCTCACATCCAGGACCCTCACCATCAGCACTGGCGCCCCCCAAGGGTGCGTTCTCTCCCCACTGCTCTTCTCCCTGTACACTAATGACTGCACTTCTAAAGACCCCTCTGTCAAGCTCCTGAAATTTGCAGACGACACCACCGTCATCGGTCTCATCCAAAATGGTGACGAGTCTGCTTACAGACTGGGGGTTGAACAGCTGGCTGTCTGGTGCAGCTATAACAACCTTGAGCTGAACACGCTCAAAACAGTGGAGATGATTGTGGATTTCAGGAGAAAATCCCCAGCACTCCCCCCTCTCACCATCATGAACAGCACTGTGGAAGCAGTGGAGTCATTCAGGTTCCTGGGCTCTACCATCTCTCAGGACCTGAAGTGGGCAAATCACATTGACTCCATTGTGAAAAAGGCCCAGCAGAGACTGTACTTCCTTCGCCAGCTGAAGAAGTTCAATCTGCCACAGGAGCTGCTGATCCAGTTCTACTCAGCCGTCATTGAGTCTGTTTTAAGCACTTCCATCACTGTCTGGTTTGGTTCAGCTACCAAATCGGACATCAGGAGACTACAACGGACAGTCCGGACAGCAGAGAGGATTATTGGTGCCCCCCTGCCAACCCCCCAGGACCTGTACTCTTCCAGAGTGAGGAAGAGAGCAGGTAAAATCATCACAGACTCCACTCACCCTGGACACCCCCTGTTTGAACTGTTACCGTCAGGACGGCGACACAGATCACTGGCCACAAGAACATCCAGGCACAGGAACAGTTTCTTTCCACAGGCCATTTCCCTTCTGAACACTTAACATGCCCCCCAAGGCATATGCCTGTAAGTGCAATACTCCCACTGTCTAGTGCAATATTCTCTTAACTCAGGTGATATTTATATTTATATTATTCATACTACTCAAAATACTGTAAATATGTTCATAATCTGTAACATGCACTAGACTCCCACTGTCTAGTGTAATATTCTTTAACTCAGGTGATATTTATATTTATATTATTCATACTTCTCAAAATACTGTAAATATGTTCATAATCTGTAAATGTTTATTCAGACTAAACCCAACTGTGACCCCTTTTTTTTTTTTTTTACTTTTTATACTATTTTTATTTTATTTTTTTAAAAATATATTTTATTCTTAGAATTTGTATTACTATGTTTCTTGTTGTATTTGTATTTGTATATGTGCACTGGAAGCTTCAGTACCAAGAAAAATTCCTTGTGGGTGCAAGCACACTTGGCAATAAAGCTCTTTGATTCTGATTCTGATTCTGATTCTGATTGTAGTCTCCCTGAGGAAAAATTTGATTCATTCGTTGCTATAGGAGAGGAAGAATTTACTAAACTCGTTAAATCTTCTAAATCGACAACATGTATGTTAGACCCTATACCGACTAAGCTACTGAAAGAGATGCTTCCAGAGGTCATAGATCCTCTTCTTAATATCATTAATTCGTCTTTGTCTCTAGGATACGTACCAAAAAAACTTTAAGCTGGCTATGATTAAACCGCTTGTTAAAAAACCGCAACTTGATCCTTCAGAATTAGTCAATTACAGGCCGATCTCGAATCTACCTTTTCTGTCAAAGATACTAGAAAAGGCAGTATCTTCACAACTGTGTTCCTTTCTAGAAAGAAATGATATCTGCGAGGATTTTCAGTCCGGATTTAGACCGTACCATAGTACTGAGACTGCTCTCATTAGAGTCACAAATGATTTGCTCTTATCATCCGATCGTGGTTGTATCTCGCTATTAGTGTTACTCGATCTTAGTGCTGCGTTTGACACCATCGACCACAACATTCTTTTAAATAGACTAGAAAACTATGTTGGCATTAGTGGAATTGCACTAGCATGGTTTAAATCATACTTATCTGACCGTTATCAGTTTGTAGCAGTAAATGAAGAGATGTCTCATCGATAACAAGTTCAGTATGGCGTACCACAAGGCTCAGTACTAGGACCGCTGCTGTTCACTCTGTACATGCTACCATTAGGAGATATCATTAGGAAACATGGAATTAGCTTCCACTGTTATGCCGACGATACTCAGCTCTATATTTCTTCAAAACCTAACGAAACTTACCAATTCACTAAATTAACAGAATGCATAGCTGATATAAAAAATTGGATGACTCGTAATTTCCTACTTCTAAATTCTGAAAAAACAGAGATTCTAATTATTGGACAAAAAACGTCCTCACGTAATAACCTAGAATACTGTCTAACACTTGATGGCTGCTCTGTTAAGTCTTCGTCGTCAGTTAGGAACCTGGGTGTGCTCTTTGATACCAATCTTTCATTTGAAAGTCACGTGTCTAGTATCTGTAAAACCGCATTTTTCCATCTTAAAAATATATCTAAATTACGTCATATGCTCTCATTGACAAATGCGGAACAATTAGTTCATGCTTTCATGACATCAAGGCTAGATTATTGTAATGCTCTACTGGGTGGTTGCCCTGCACGCTTAATAAACAAACTACAGCTAGTTCAAAATGCAGCAGCTCGAGTTCTTACTAGAACCAGGAAGTATGACCATATTAGCCCAGTTTTGTCAAAACTGCACTGGCTCCCTATTAAACATCGCATCAATTTGAAAATATTGCTGATTACTTACAAAGCACTAAATGGTTTAGCTCTGCAGTACTTGAGCGAGCTCTTAACGCATTATACTCCTTCACGTCTATTGCGATCTCAAAATTCCGGCCAGTTGATAATACCTAGAATATCAAAATCGACTGCTGGCGGTAGATCCTTCTCCTATTTAGCACCAAAACTTTGGAACAGTCTTCCTAACATTGTCCGGGAAGCAGACACACTCTGTCAGTTCAAATCTAGATTAAAGACACATCTCTTTGACCTAGCATTCACATAATACATTATAGACTTCTATAATTCAATATTAGGCTGCATAGATTAGGTCAGCTGGAACCGGGAACACTTCCCATAAATCCTGATGTACTTGTTACATCATGAGAAGAATGGCATCTACGCTAATTTTAGTGTCTGTGTTTATCCCGAGGTTTTCCCGCAGCCTGCCGGATCCAGGCCGTTTCCAGATCTGACGAAGGCCCTTCGCCTGGACCCGATAACAACGCAGTGCTGAAGTGCCAACTAGTCTCTCCCTATGGAGGATCCCTTTCCCACTCTACAGATAAAGCGTCGTCGGGAAACTCAATTTGCGTATCTACCCCGAATTGATAAAATAAAATAAAATTCTGAATTAAAACTATAAGGAAACACCAGTAATTTGTTTAGGCTTGGTTTGTAGGGAATTCCAAACCTGCACACATATATTCAAACGCACATAACTATAGAACCAATTCTTAATGCGCATCTGAACGCCATCAGCGTTTCTCACAGGATCGCGTTTAAAGTCTGTGTAGAGAGAATGGTGTCGTCTTAGCGGCCCCTAATTTAATAACAAATGATCGTTGCGACGGAAGCGAATCAATCAAAACCAACTTTAGCTGGAAAATAACTTTATTAAAGAACCGCTATAAAGTCAAAACAATCTAACGTTAAATTATACATTTATCTCTGTAAAGCTGCTTTGAGACAATCTACATTGTTAAAAGCGCTATATAAATGAAGATGACTTGACTTGAGAATTCAAGTATAATGGTTCCTATGCCACCAAATGGCATTCTTCAAACTGGCATCCCCTTTATATAAGTTATATATTTTTAATTATGAAGTTAAAACCGCCAATAGGTGGCGCCAAATCACCGTCTTAATGTACGAGTCATAGAACTCATTCAACTGATTTGTTCAAAACGGCAGATTCGTTCTGGAACTAAGCAACTAGGTCACTGAATCACAAATATGCGTAACTCTTTCTGTGGCTTGTTTGGAATTATTGTCATTGGAGAAATAAAGCAAAAACAGAGAATATTTGGAATATTATGTCTAAAATGTCACATCACAACATTCATTCTTTGTTTACTGAACTGTTTTATAAAATCATTATCACATTTGCAATCGCGCCAATATTCTGGAAATATTTTTTAATCCCATATGTTATAGGGTAATTATAAAAATAACTCATACTAGGGCAATTTTTCCACCACATTTAGAATTTTGGGTGCATATTAATTCTTCTGGCATTTTGCCCCCAAACCCCTGATAACATCTAACCCTGCTTTAAGAGAAACATAAAACACGACAAAACATTAACAGTTTTCTATGTTGTTTTTTGTCATTGGAAAGAACGACATATTTGGCTTTAAAGCATGATTGGAAAGAAATGTGTCAAATGTTATACAAAACATATGCCATCATTAATTATCATTTGAATATTGACAACATTAAGCTACATTTGAAAACATAATTGTGTATAAAGAGGCATGCTGTTTTTACCAATATTCTCTCTAGATTTAAAGATAGTCAAATTAACTATAACAAACAGGTTAAACAAGCCATAGCTTACTTTTAGACGTGGTGAATGAAGTTCGACTGTTCGAGGTTGTGATGGTCGTCCGATATCCCTTGCCTGTTATTATGCGTACAGCAAATCTTCTTGTATGAATATGGTCAATTTCTAGTGTTTATATCCAAAAAGAAACGATGCTGGGAGATGTTTTTATATTTAGCGCTCACCGCGATGTATGTTTTTTCTGTGCTTGTGCAGCGTCACGCAATCGCGCAGAATCTGATGACTGGCGTCAATGGTTCCATTGCTTTCATTTTGTTCATCAATTGATGTTGCGATGATTTATATAAAAATGTATATCAAGTCATTCTCGAGTCATACAGTTCAAGTCAAGTCAAGTCTCGAGTCATTGGATCTCAAGTCAAAGTCAAGTCGAGTCATTTTCTTAATTTAGTCAAGCAAGTCTCAAGTCCTTAAATTTGCGACTTGAGTCTGACTCGAGTCAAGTCATGTGACTCGAGTCCCCCATCTCTGATAGACACACTTACAAAAATGTTTAATGCCAGGTCATACAGAAGTTATTACACGACAATTAACACAAGGACAACTTCAGCCGAAGCTGTCAAAAGGCCAATACATGAAGAACATGGCTAACGTTACCACAAAACTGAGTAGCCGTATAACATTTTACCAATCGAACAGTCGCGGCTACAACACTATATGCCACGCAATTTCGCCTAGCCTACATCTGACCATTTTGGGTTCAAACACGCCCTGCACACCACACATACTTAACAGTGTTAAATATGAAAAATACCGTTCGATAGAACTGCTTTGTTACCACAGTTTCTGCGTGCTTCCTCAGGGATGAAGTTCCACATTTGCGGCTAACCAACACGAAAATGTTTGCAGCAAAGCCTTTCACAATATTTTCTTCAGATAACTCCAAATTTCTCCCACACACTGGACTTGATTTTTAATGACGTATTGTCGACAACTTTACAATCTCCACTAGCTATTCTTTTCTTCAACTCCTCAGCATCCATCTCGACGACTACAAGCAGATCGCGCGCGCGGTAATGATGAATTTTTAAAAGTAAAAGTAGCCTAGGTAACGTTATAGATCCTGGGAGGGCGTGGCGCGTCGGCACAAATAAACTGATGTGGATTTTAAATTATTTTATCAACTTGAAATACAGGCATATTTTTGTAGATGTGTTCCTAAAAATATGCATCTGTCATGTTGGAACCATAGATATAAACAAACTGCTTCGGTGTGTCGCATAGATGTCGTCATCGTCTTACTGCTCCCTCCCCGTTCTGTGATTGGTTCCCTAGCTGAGGCGAAAATCTGGTCCATGGAATCCATGCTGACTAGCAGCGTGAATAAAATCGCGCTGCGCTCAAGGCAGCATGGGGAAACCCAGGCTAATTTCCAGGGGCATTTTCACCTACATATGGACATTGTTTCTAAACGTATTTAGAGGTGTGCATCACCTTTTATGTCAAATTCTAACATTCAAATTAAATTATATTAGAATAACACAGTACCAATGTCAAAATAAATCATTAAATTAAAATCCATCCTTGCAGTGCAGAGGCGACACAGAAGCGGCATCAAAACTGGCATTATAGCCTACTATATTTACACTGTCTTTACAATTGCATAAATAAAGCTATTCAATATTTAAATATTAAATGATTGATAATTTTAACGTTTTAATTAAAGGATACTTTAAATATGAAACTAAAACCACCAGTAGGTGGCAGCAAGTCACTGTCTTAATAAGCGAGTTGTTGGAGTCATTTATTCAACCGATTTGTTCAAACGGTTGATTTATTCAGAAAAACAAGTGATTGTTCATTGAATCGTTAAAATGATTCGTTCAAAACGCGGATTTCAGTAAAAAAATAAAATAAAATAATCGCTGTCTGTTCGACCACGGCTTCATTATGAAATTCTCGTCGGTGATATAAAGTGAAAATTGACAATATTGTGTCCAAAAAGTAACTCACAATGTTAACTTTGTTAATTTAACTGTTGTATAAAATAAATAGCACATTTGCAATTGTGCAAAGGAAAACGGCACTCTTGATCATGTGATATTCTAATATAACAACATAATATGATATAAATATAAGACAAAACTCATTTGGGGACATCTATAACTGCACCGACACATCACGCAGTGAAAGCAAGCATGAGAGGCGATGTCAGCTCGCACTCGCAGTGCCTCATACATAGTTAAAACAATGATTACAATATCATCATAGTTCACAGACAATATCGCACACTCCTAAGCACATAAAGAATGAACATACAATTGAACTGACATTTACTGGTTTTCTTCTCTCCTCTCGCGTGCAGGAGACATATGTAGGCTAATATACTGCCGTAAGTGACGCGAATTGTCACGTGAACAAGCAAATACACCAAGATAGAATTAAAAAAATAATACGTAGGGCTACGCTAATTAGATCGTTTTAATTTCGAAAGCATTTAGATAAGTCTAAGTCAAAGTGTCATCTAAAATTTAAGACCTTTCATAAGTAAACCAAAAAATATATATATTTTTTTTTAAGACTTTTTATGGCCTTAATTTAAAAAAATCTAATTTAAGACCTTTTAAGGATCCGCGGGGACCCTGACACATAGATCTGAAGCAGTGAGTTTAGGTCTTGCTGCAGCATCTGGATCAGTTGCAGAGATTTGACTGATGCTGGAAGGCCTGCAATAGTCCAGTCTGGATAGAACAAGAGCTTAGACAAGGAGTTGTGTGGCTCCGATAGGAAGGGCCGGATCTTTCTGGTGTTGTATAAGGCAAATCAGCAGGATCGCAGCAAGTATGGTTTGGCTGAAACCATAAGCAGTTCTGTCTTGGCAAGGTTGAATTGAAGGTGAAGGTCATTCATCCAGCAAGAATTTTCCATCAGGTAGGCTGAGATGCGAGCAGCAACCGTCAGATCCTCTGGCTGGAATGAAAGGTAGAGATATACACTCACCTAAAGGATTATTAGGAACACCTGTTCAATTTCTCATTAATGCAATTATCTAATCAACCAATCACAAGGCAGTTGCTTCAATGCATTTAGGGGTGTGGTCCTGGTCAAGACAATCTCCTGAACTCCAAACTGAATGTCAGAATGGGAAAGAAAGGTGATTTAAGCAATTTTGATTGTTGGTTGTTGGTGCCAGACGGGCCGGTCTGAGTATTTCACAATCTGCTCAGTTACTGGGATTTTCACGCACAACCATTTCTAGGGTTTACAAAGAATGGTGTGAAAAGGGAAAAACATCCAGTATGCGGCAGTCCTGTGGGCGAAAATGCCTTGTTGATGCTAGAGGTCAGAGGAGAATGGGCCGACTGATTCAAGCTGATAGAAGAGCAACTTTGACTGAAATAACCACTCGTTACAACCGAGGTATGCAGCAAAGCATTTGTGAAGCCACAACACGCACAACCTTGAGGCGGATGGGCTACAACAGCAGAAGACCCCACAGGGTACCACTCATCTCCACTACAAATAAGAAAAAGAGGCTACAATTTGCACGAGCTCACCAAAATTGGACAGTTGAAGACTGGAAAAATGTTGCCTGGTCTGATGAGTCTCGATTTCTGTTGAGACATTCAGATGGTAGAGTCAGAATTTGGCGTAAACAGAATGAGAACATGGATCCATCATGCCTTGTAACCACTGTGCAGGCTGGTGGTGGTGGTGTAATGGTGTGGGGGATGTTTTCTTGGCACACTTTAGGCCCCTTAGTGCCAATTGGGCAATCCTTTAAATGCCACGGCCTACCTGAGCATTGTTTCTGACCATGTCCATCCCTTTATGACCACCATGTACCCATCCTCTGATGGCTACTTCCAGCAGGATAATGCACCATGTCACAAAGCTCGAATCATTTCAAATTGGTTTCTTGAACATGACAATGAGTTCACTGTACTAAAATGGCCCCCACAGTCACCAGATCTCAACCCAATAGAGCATCTTTGGGATGTGGTGGAACGGGAGCTTTGTGCCCTGGATGTGCATCCCACAAATCTCCATCAACTGCAAGATGCTATCCTATCAATATGGGCCAACATTTCTAAAGAATACTTTCAGCACCTTGTTGAATCAATGCCACGTAGAATTAAGGCAGTTCTGAAGGCGAAAGGGGGTCAAACACAGTATTAGTATGGTGTTCCTAATAATCCTTTAGGTGAGTGTATGTCATTAAGTGATAGGAAAACCCATGTTTCTAAATGACAGAGCCTAATTACAATAAAAATAAAAAAATACAAAAAATAAAAATAGATGTGTGGAATCTAACACAATCGTGGTCTTACTGAAGCAAAACCAAACCTTGTGCAGCTACAGTGGCCTCACAAGGATCAAATGAATATTCACATGGGAAAATATAGTATAAAACAAATTAAATTTTCTGCCACTTTTAATGCAATCATATGGAATCAGAAGACTCAGCCATTACAATATTTTAAATATTACAATATTTCTTCCCATACCTTGTTTGCCATGATCATTCTGCTTTCCACTTGACCTGAAAAAAAAAAAAAAAAATTATATATATATATATATATATATATATATATATATATATATATATATATATATATATTAGGGCTGGGAATCGATTAAAAAAAATTAACTAATTAATTGCACAATTTCTGTAATTAATTGCAATTAATTGCGCTTCCCCCAAGCTTGTAATCATCAATATTTAAACTTAGAATCACCTAATTAAACAACACAGGAAAAAAAGGGAACAGAAAATAGCCCTATATTAAAATATTAAACATCAATATATCAATATATTATTCTTTTTCAATAATCAATCAACATAATCAATTTAACAGATTATTATTATTATTATTATTTTATTAATTATTAAAACAAAATATAGTCCTACAAAGCTATTATTACCAGAGCATGTGATCAGAGCAGGTCATTTTACCATTGTTGCCCAGCATGGCTATACCAGCTCAGCAAACAGAAGTCAACAGAGAAATTTCACGTTACTTGAGTGGACTTTACTTTTCCAGTGCTTAGTACATGATTGAAGCCTTTGGGCCGTTAACGACAGAGCCGCCGACACACACACACACACACACACACACGGAACGGAGAGCTCGCCGCTCCTGGGCCATTAACGACAGAGCGAGCCGACACACACACACACACACACACACACACACGCACACACGCACACACCACACGCACGCACGTGCGGAGCACAGAGCGCGACGCACATACCGAGCGGAAAAGACCCGCTCATGAAAGCTGCCCGAGAATGAAACCTGACCGCCGAACATGGAGGGGCGGGACGGCATATTTCGGCCTTTTTAATAGCAGACGCAACAGGAAATCATTAAAACGAGGCAAAAAAAAAAAGTGCTGCGTCAATTGCGTTATTTTTTTTTTACGCGTTAAACATTTCAAATTAATCGCAAAGATTAACGCGTTAATTCCCCCAGCCCTAATATATATATATATATATATATTTTTACAACTCAGTATTACATTTACACATGTCAGAATATGTTCCACTGGGACAATGCAAAACCTCAACTGACTTTATAAGCCTAATATAGGGATCTCCCAGTCACGTGACCCCTAGCCGCGTGTCAGCCATTTTGACGGAATACTATTGCACAAGCGCACATACATGAGAATGCGGATTATCACGTTTTATGGCTGCGAATTGATTAAAATAATGAATAATGGTCACTGTATAATTATCTTGAGCCTGCTGAAATGTTCCTATAAATATATTTTCTTTCCAACTGTGCAATCTTAATAATAAATAGGCTAAATATATTTATCCACTAAGCTGCAGCAGTCCTGTGCTCGTCTTCCCATTAAGTTTTTTTTCTCTTTCTGACATTTCATACCTGTTGTTACATTTTTTTTTTTATTAAATTGACTATAAAAAAGATTGCTTGTGTGTGCTGGTGTTCATTCCAGTCTTTTAAAATAGTTGAATGAATGAATGCTCGCGAGGTGCCTGTAACGATTTTAAATAGGCTAACGTTAGGCTATTTAATCAATAATGTACACAGGGTAGAGGAGAACGACAGTCAACTACTTTGAATATTATAGCATTTTGGGCATAAACATGTAAATAGTGAAAAGACTGACATTGAAAAATGACACAGAATGATTAAAATTTAATATTTAAATATTTAATCCAAATAAATGTTCGTGGTTCGCACTGATGTTATTCATTTGTTCTCACACACTTCAGCGTCGCGGTCACTGGCCACTATCTATTATTAGCGCAGCGGCCGTCAGCTAACTCTTTACGTCATGTCATCATAAAAAGAAATATACAAGAGGAAGATAAAATAATTAGGAATCATAGATCCATATGAAGCACCACAAGTTCTTTTTACAGGCATTAAATGTGTAGAAAAACTTCCTGACATTGAGTTCGGTGACATTTACAGCTACCTTATTCACTTCCCATCACGCTACACCGGAGCTTCATTAAAAGCATACAAAAGCTTAGCAGGCTATCGGTATCACGAGTCCGGATGGGTCAGCAACTATTTGATTTGGACGCCAGCGGGGAAGGATTTTTCAATCATCACCGCAAAGGTTGGTAAATAGATGAATATTTCGCAACGAGCTGTATTATCACCAGCGGTTTAGCATTTTCTATTCCGTCAAGATGGCTGCTCCAAATGGGGCGGGACGTCCCTATATGCACATATATGCATTCTGTAGCTACGTGTTGGCAAGCATGCAGCCAGAATATGCAATTTATCATGTGGTGTTCATATTCTAGCCTCATGTGTTTTCCTGTATCATCAACGAGTACAGTATTTACTGAATTCGTTTTCTTAACAGTCTTGATAGCCACGTTAACCCTTATGAAAATTAACTATGGTTTAACCCAAAAAAAAAACCTTGGTAACGTTAGGCCTATTTGTAGTATAACTGTGGTTATTAAAAATGGTAATAAAAATCCACCAAAAATGTGGTTACTATTTTTTTAAGAGAAGAGTTTTCAGCTTCCAGACAGTGTTTCAAAATGTCCCGCCATTTAAGAGATTGATTTACTGACAGATACTATCGTGTATTAACAAAGATTTTATACACAATTAAACAGACTTTATGTATAAGTCTACGAAAGCTTGTTTTAGGTCTTTTGAGGTGTGGGTTCAACTGATCTTTCTTAAAACAGATGGAAAATGTAAAGATGCATGCTACACTTTCAGTGTTTTGCCTCCAGCTCTCGCCAGTTAACTGAACATCATTAAAATGCTAACGTTAGCTTGAAAACTGTAACGTAAACTTAACACAAATGTAATATAAAATATCGTTCACATGCAGACTCTTACCTCAGCCGGTGATCGGTTGGCATGATGTCCGCTGTGACGAACCAGGCTCACTGAAAAGGGTGTTATTTCCGAAGAATCCAAACCAATGACATTATATAGATCAGTGATCCAAACGGACTGACTGACAACAGGGCTCCTGCTCACGGCTGCTCTCGACGAACACGATTGCTTTGAACCACTGTTAAAGGGTAACTAAACCCTAAATCAACTTTTTTTAGTTAATGATCTGTAAGAATGGGGCTTTGTTAGTGCTGTTCATTGATTCGAGTAACTTTTTTGACATTTGGGTATAAAGTGTTTTAATTCTACTATATATGGTGTAAAAACGTCTGAGTGCTGCCCTCTTCAGGTTGAACGGTGGCTACTGCAGTTGAATTTTCCTATTGGATGTTAGCGGTACTACGTGACGTAAGCGGTACTACGTGACGTAAGCAGGTTCCAGCTCACGCCCCTGGTACGAGCTCACCACGCCCTTGGGATGAGCTAGCGTAGATTTATCTGTATTTAGTACAGTGGTCAGGAGGATACGTAGGTGTAGTGTTGCTGGTTGCAACATCACTGTTGGACTGCATAGCTTTCCAGCAGACTTGTAAATTAGGCGACAGTGGTTGCATGCACTTGGCCTGGAAGACCGTGAGTGTGAAACCTGCATTTTACGCGGAATTGCTTTTGAAACGCAATAGAGGTGGAAATGGGCTTCTCCACACACCTCGCGCTGAAAAGTGACGCAGTGCCAAACGCTGCTCCTCCTGCATGGACTCCACCACCGCAGCGGCGTCTTGATGTGAGTGATCATATATATTTTAATCACAATTTATGGTTAGGCTAAAGTTAATCCTCTGGGGTCGACAAACACGTCGGCGCATTTTGCTAGATTTTTTCACATAGCGGCAAAATATGAATATGCCTACAGAGAGCGCGCGCTATTGACATCAACTCGATAAAACTTAGCAGATGCATGTACTTTACGTCGTCTTGCGACCCTGTGAGTCACTCTCCATTTTAGAGAGACTGACAGCAGGTCTCAGGTGCACGCCCCCCCCGCTCACGGTTCGTCCCCTCTATCTCCGCTGGGCTCTGCCCACTTTTCTAGCATTTTTCAAATATTGCCAGTGGGTGGAGTCAGGCTCTGAAAATGTATTTCTTGAAGTGTTCCGTGGTCTCCATACCCAAAATACTATCTATATAAGCTGTATTTGTATGTAACCAATTTGATGTGCGTGTAATCACGAGAAATCATGTATCTGTGTGTTATTGGCTCACAGAATTATCATTCGCGGTACTGTTTTGTTCCAAAGAACCCAACGGTGTTGAATCTTCAACACAAAATATCAGAAGATGCATTCTTTCATTAATACCAGGTTTATAAATGTTCATTAACGAGTTTATTCCGTCAGTACACAGTCAGAGAAGGCGTGTACCGTTGCAAAACGTAAGGAGGTGGCCACGATCGTCCTCCCAGACGATTGGGTCACGTACGCGAGAAGGCGTGGTTTTAGCGACTTCAAAACACGGCGCCAGATCTCTCGTACCTCGGTAGCAGTTCGCCAGAGAGAGAGAGAGAGACCCGCCTCCTTCCTTCTTCCAAGAAACCTTCGTTTGCTTTTTATTTTCGTTTTCTATTCTAAGTCTTTCTTTTCTTGATAGTTTATCTCAGTTTGATAATTTCTTACCAACCAACGAAACCAACTTAAGGCTTAATCATCTTTGACTAAGTTAAACGCTCTGAGTTACCATCGCAACGACCTCCGCCTTGACGACGCATCAGACCACGTGTTCCAGGCTCCTTTTGTACACAACCGGCTCACAAAACGAGGGCCCAATAAGCAAGAACAAGTAACGTACACAATTACATTCTTAAATTCGCAATCTGAAAGAAATGCTGTTTAAGTTGTCTAATAATTACTAGAAACTGTTGGGGTCTAGGTGTGAAGGAATGTTGTAAACTGTCTTGGCCTTTCTCTAAATTCTCTCACTCATTCTTTACGCACACACTTATCCTCACACACACACTTACACCCACAAACACACGCACGTGCTCTAAACCCACACGCACACACATACACGCACGCGTTCCGAGAAAACACACGCACGCGCTCTAAAACACACACACATCCCCTTACACGCTACCATCTTACATACCAAAACTTTCGGTAACGCTTTAGATTACAGCCCGGAAAGTACTGCGTAATTAAATTGAAAGTACAGTGTAACTTTCGGTAATTACAGTGTACCTATAAAGTACTTACGTGTAAGTATAGGGGAACAATACGTAAAGTCTTGGGAATAAAGGTGTAACAACCAGGAAAATACTGCGTAATTAAAACGAAATTAGTGTAACTTTTGGTAATTACAGTGTACCTATAAAGTACATAAGTGTAAGTATAGGGGAATAATATGTAAAGTTTTGGGAATAAAGGGGTAACAACCAGGAAAATAACAAATTATTTAGGCAAATTATTTAGACTATAAGTATTCCATGTAGTTACAGGGTAAGTATGACATTGCGGGCTGTAAATTAAAGTGGTGATTCTTACCCTCTTGTTTCATGTAGTTACAGGGTAAGTACAATAAAAACACATGTAGGCCTACACACACAATCTGATCACTTGGAAAACCTTTATTTGAAAAACAACTTATTTCAAAACAGATTTACAACATTTACACTTCTTATTCTTTATTTATTTTTGAAAAATCAACTTTTCATTTCAAATACTAAAGTCCTGATAGAAAGTAGCATGTTTTGTCCTGTTTTGTTTCTCTTGCATGGCTTCCTCCTCCTCCTCTTGGTCCTCCTCTTCTTTTTCTATCGTTCCACTGATTTGCCTAATCATAAGGAGGAGTATTTTTCTATTCTGTATTATGTATTAAAAGAAAATACAGTACACCCAGAAATGTTCTCATAATTTACTCATCTTTTCGCTACCGACCAACTGTCACCAGCGAGTGCATGAGAGTCGGCTTGAATGGCTTCGCGTTTGCTGAAGCTTTAAGCGTCCATTGCATCCTCGCGGGAGTTTGATGTGAAACTCGCGCGAGAACTGGTGTCTCTGTTCTTCTGCATGTTTTGTTTTTCATTAGTATTATCTGTTATTGTTTGTATTTTGTTGTGAGCAATAATAAAAACATTAAAAAAATCATAATAATTTGACATTCGGTTTTTCGGTGCGCTTACGTCAAGCTTTAAATTGTCAAGCGTAAACGTACTCAACCCCCTCATGAACACGCAGGTGACAGTTGGTCGGAAGCGATAGTCTACAGTTTAAAATTTTTAAATATTTGGTATTTTTCTTAAAAACGTTTCTCGTTTCACTTCAGAATACATTGATTCATCCATTGGGGTCGTATGGATTACTGTAGTTATTGTTGTATGTGCTGTTGTCAACTTTTAGGAACACATGAGCTTGCATTATATGCATTTACAGAGATTATTTATTTTTCTAAAAACTTTTGTTTGTGTTAATCTGAAGAAGGAAATTTGTATACATCTTGGATGACATCAGGGTAAAAGATGAGTAAATGGTGAGGACATTTCTGTAGCCTACTGTAGGCTATTTTCTTTTAACACATAATACAGAATAGCAAGAGACATGTCATGGGATTCCTTCTTAAGATTCATCAGTGGAAAGAAAGAAAAAGAAAAGGAACAAGAGGAGGAGGAAACCAAGCAAGCGAAAGTGCTGTAAATCCGTTTTGAAATAAGTTGGGGTTTTTTAAAATAAAGTTTTCCGAGTGATATCAGATTGTGTGTGTGTACATGTGTTTTTATTGTACTTACCCTGTAACTACATGAAACAAGAGGGTAAGAAGCACCACTTTAATTTACAGCCCGCAATGTCATACTTACCATGTAACTACATGAAACAAGAGGGTAAGAAGCACCACTTTAATTTACAGCCCGCAATGTCATACTTACCCTGTAACTACATGAAACAAGAGGGTAAGAATCACCACTTTAATTTACAGCCCGCAATGTCATACTTACCCTGTAACTACACTCTAAAAACTGCTGGGTTGTGTTAACCCAATTTTGGGTCAAATATGGTCTCACCCAACGTTGGGTTAAAAAATGCAATTTAAAAATGGACAAATTGCATTTTGGACAAGATCAAAAATGGACAAAAATGCAATTTAAAAATGGACAAATTGCATTGGTTACATTAAAAATGTAAACCAACGGCTGGGTTTGTCCATTTTTAAATTTAATTTTTAACCCAACGTTGGGTGAGACCATATTTGACCCAAAATTGGGTTAACACAACCCAGCAGTTTTTAGAGTGTACATGGAATACTTACAGTCTAAATAATTTGCCTAAATAATTTGTTATTTTCCTGGTTGTTACCCATTTATTCCCAAAACTTTACATATTATTCCCCTATACTTACACGTACGTACTTTATAGGTAGGCTACACTGTAATTACAGAAAGTTACACTGTAATTTCGTTTTAATTACGCAGTATTTTCCTGGTTGTTACACCTTTATTCCCAAGACTTTACATATTGTTCCCCTATACTTACACGTAAGTACTTTATAGGTACACTGTAATTACCGAACGTTACACTGTACTTTCATTTTAATTACGCAGTACTTTCCGGGCTGTAATCTAAAGCGTTACCAAACTTTCTCCTTTGCTCTCTCTCCTTTTCCCTCTCTCATTTTTCTCTTCCCCTCTCATAATATTTTTGTTTTATTTTATTTCTTATTTGCAATCGTTTATATTATTTGTTTGTTATGCATATTTACTCTAGCGTGATTGAAATAGTACATGTAATCTTAGTTGTTTGATTAAAATCCTATAATCTTTGTGAATTGAATCTGTCTCATATTGTTCCATTACTGAAATCCCTGAAAGTGTGATTGCCTACCAGCTCTACCCTTTATTTTACTATTAAACAATCTAAGTTGTCTAAGACATGAAAATAATCATTCCTTTGTGGCCACAGGAAAATTATTTGTCGTGTTGGAGACAATAGGTTTCTGTTCAGAAATCGTGCATCCGATCTGCCGGACGGATGGTTGTATGATGAATGAGAATTAAACTCTACCTAAATTTCCCCTAATTAAAATATAATTCTATCTACTTATATCGATAAATACTACGAGTAATCTTGGTAATTATTGATATACGTTGAGATCTGACCTATTCCCTTTGTGGAATAATTTAATTTGTGTAAACGGCATATGCATATTCATATCTTATGAATATTACCTCTCATTTGAGCTAATAAATTCCCTAAACTAGAGGCATTGTCGCTACATCATATATGTGCATATATGCTGTATATATGCAGCATATATGTGCATATAAACTGCATATAGGTTTCATATATGCGCATATATCCTCATATAGGTTCTTTCCATGTTACCATGTTACAGTTTATTTATGTATTCTTTTTGTTTTTATATTGTGTTAGAGTTTTACACATTTATTCAGTAAATCTGAACGACGACTCCGGTGTCAAGATTGTTTATTGAGTGGATGTGTTTAGCTTGCTGGGTACAAAGCCAGTACAATTTGTATTGTTGACTGGAGTTGGCTGGCCAGATGTTCGTTTGCCAGTGTCCTATGAGGTAAAGCCAGAGGGTGCCAGGGACTGTGTAGAACCAATGTCACTGAATTGTAATTTAAGTTGCTGTATGCTCCAATACAGTCACACGTTTTGGGGGGGATTGCATAATTTACTTGTGACTAGAGATGTCATCCATTGACAGCTAGCTGCTATGGGCTAGTTCAGAGGTTACGCCACTCCTTTTGAGTGCGCACGCTTGAAACAAAATGTCTTCAAAAGTATGTAGAAGGTGGTTACATTTATTTCCATTCCAGTAACTTCACACATTACATTTCCGTTTGCACTTGTAGGCTATGCTGCTTTAATTTCTTTGTTCCTACTATTTAGTTTATTTTCTTGAACTGCTATTTCTTATCCTGGACTGCCACCTACTGGATAGAAAAGGCAACAGCCTAGTAATTATGTGAATAAAAATCGACATGTTTGAATGGCCAAAAAAAGGATAAATCATAGGTGGTATTCCACACATTACCTCGGTGTTAGGGTTGCCTACTCTGCACATGTCATTGAAAGTGAGTGGTAACTTCAGTCATTTGCATTTATCGTGCTAAAAATCTGACACCAGACACTATGCTGATGCCTGACCCAAAGGGAAAATGATAATAAAAGTATTGTATAGTGCAGTGGTTCCCAAACTTTTAATAGGCATGTACCCCCTGAGACATTATAGATCTTCCGGAGTACCCCCAACACCACCAATTGTTAACAACAAGTTTTTTTTTTTTTTATTAATATTTATTTATATCAATTTTGTCGAGAATAGTGAATAGAATCATAAACATATGATACAAATCTCATCAAAAGTCAACATATGATACAAATGTGCTGAATATAATGATTTTAAACAGATATGCACCCAATCTCACACACAAGAGGCCTACAACACATATCCAACATCTCAAAGCTATTGTTAACTTTTCACATACTGATAAGTATTGCTTTTCACATATGATACCATTGTATATTTTCTTAACTTCTCTGCTGTAAAATAATAATAAAAAAGAGAACACATTAACAATAGTAAACTAAATAGTAAACAGTAAACTAAATTGTAGTAAACCACACAGAATAGGCCTACCACCCAGGGTCCGAAATTAACTTTTTGGCTCACCTGCCACGGGGACTGGTAGATGAAAACCAAGCATATTTTTTACCGGCCAAAATAATAAACAGCCTTTTTTTGGTCACATATACATTCATTTTAGTACATTTAATTGAGATAATAAGGTAACGTTAGGCCTATTATGTTGAATACAAACATAAAAAAAAAATGTCCAGAGAAACATTATAATAAAGTAGGCCTATAATAAATTTAAAAAAATCTATATATTGATCAGAATGAGAGAAATATATGAAATATTACTATCATTGGGATGAAAATGAATAAAAAATTTTTTTTGTCAGTTTTGTTACCTGACTCATGTGGAAGGGAAGGCAGAACGTACTTGGTTACTTACGTAACCTCGGTTCCCTGAGAGATAAGGGAACGAGTATTGCGTTGCAACCGCTATAGGAAAACTCATTTTCTCGAGAAAAGAACGGCCATGGTGTGTAAAGCAGAAACGTTATGCACGAACCTCGAGTGCTGAAGACGTTCTGTACGGACTTTAGATTGGTGCGCGCCCTTTGCTCTCCAACTGCCAGCAGGACACAAATGGGCGGCGACCGCTTCTTCCAGTGCGGGAGCTTCACATATCCTTTTTCCTCAGCGCCGTCAACAGATAGAGCGTTAACTGTACGTACAAACCGCCGAAGACTTGAGCTGCAAAGAAGCTCTGGCCGCCCGTCAAGGACGCTTGTCAAAAAGTACGGGGAAGCTTGACGCTTTGGCCGGTCTGAATAGTGAATGCGCTGAAAATTTCATATTTTGGTATAAACATTCACCCGCCAGTGTGGCGGATAGCCTTTTGAGATTTACTCGCCAAACGGAAAATCTACCCGCATTTGGCGCTTGGCGGGTGTTAATTTCGGACCCTGCTACCACCTCTCCATCCACATCACCAGTTTAATCAATGTGAGGGATGTGCCTGGATGTTCTTAAATAATGCAGCGATGTTAGGCCGAAGTGGGGACAGTTTCAGTCTTAGATCATTTTCCACAGTCTATACCAGGGGTCGGCAAGTAACTTTGGCCGCGGGCCAATATTTTTTTTAGCCAGTAGATGGCGGGCCAGCTACACGGAGTAGGCCTATGGATACAAATTAAATACTCTTATATAGGCCTATAATTGTGGAATATGATGTGTCCGTCACCGTCCGTGGATCATTCATTCAATCTTTTTTTTTTATTTTCTTTTTTTATTAAAACCAAAAATAAAAAGATGAAAAACGACTTGTTTTTCCATTATTTATTTCCTGAACTGAAATGAAAAAGAAAAAAAAAACGAATAAGGACGGGTTTTCTGATTTTCTGATTGTGCTCAGATCAAAAATAGAAAAAATTTAGTAGACAAATTTTAATTTTAATTTTTAATTTATGCATATATCAAGGAAATCATTTTAAACAGATCAAGTACTATTGTGGTAACAGATTACAGCCATTTTAATAAAGGTGTGAATAGCAATCATGCCTCATTCCGTACAGTCCGACTTTTGAACTTTATTCCTTTTTTTTTATTATTATTTATTCGGGGACACACACATACACACCTAAGGTTTAAGGAGGTCTGCGCGGGACTGTTTTTTTTTCCGTCCCGCTCCCACAAGGTTCTATTCAGCAACCGCTTAAAATATACTCGGTGTTACCCCCGCTTTATTTCCCGACCTGACGGGTCTACAAAATTTAGATCTCGTTTCCATAATCTCACATTCAAATGTCTCTAACGGAAAGAAGGAGATTAAGTAGCCTATAATAATTATAAATGCTATACAAAAATTGTGTTCGTGTCAATATAAATAGTAGGCTATTTTAACATTGTACTGTCAGCAGCAGAGAAAAAAAATGCCACAGAAAAAAAGAAAGAAATATAAATAACATAAATTAAATAGGACAAAGCCTATCACTCAAATTTCTAAGCAACATAAACGAAAATCATATTGCCCTACTGACGAAATGAAGTAGGCTATTTTCTGCCGAACTATTTCAAACATCCTTGCAAAAAAATAATGTTGTTGACTGACAATGGTTTCAGTACCAAACAGCTCCTCAGAACTAGGTGTACAGGTGGTCAGAATTAAGTGCGGATACGCTGTCAAAAGATGTCGGGAGTGCGAGTGGGCTATTGTCAGTCAGACCGCCCGCTCCGTCCAAAGTACACCAGAGTTCTGACTGCTACCGTCTTTTGACGCGCGAACGGACACAAAGCTGTCAAGCGTATAACTAGACGCGGCAGGCGCGAATTTGACGCGCTATTCGCGTCCGGTGTGAACGCCAGTTATACTTTAAAATGTAATCCCGCGCCGCATGATTCCCTATGGGCGTTTCACACAGTATGCGGCGGTGAAATCGCCGCGCGACTACGGCTTTTCTCAAGTAGTGGAAGAGTTTTGTGCAGCATTTAGGACTACCAAAATAATCCGGCGGGCCAGAAAATATTGCTGGCGGGCCAGTTTTGGCCCGCGGGCCGCCAGTTGCCGTTCCCTGGTCTATACTGTTCCTATACTTGGTCTTTATAAATAGAACCGACGCCTATTTTTCACGCGACATAAGCGTGTTGGAAGCGTTTCCAGGCAAAATAGAGTAGGAAAAGATGTATGTTATATATGTTGACGGCAAAATAGGCTATTGAATATATTTCGTTCTGTATTGACAGGTGCAGTATTTGAAAATCGATAATATTTTTTTACATTACAAAATATTTGCATTTATGTCAAAGCCTAGACACTTTCAAACATCAAAATGACATTTATTAATATGTATTCGTGTCAAAATGACATATAAACATATTTTCCTACTCTATTTTGCCTGGAAACGCTTCCAACACGCTTGCGTGTCGCGTGAAAAATAGGCGTTGGTTCTATTTCTTGCATGCACGCGTTTTCCGCGTGGCACGAGCCGCGCTTGAGATGCGTGTGTCACACAGGCAGTGTGCAAACTCTAACCTGTTAACATGGGACCCGAAATAAAAACAGACACGCCACGCAGCTGAGACGCTCGCGCCACGCAGCCAGTGTGTCTCCGGCCTTAGATCTTTTTTCGCGTACCCCCTGAAATCAGTCCACGTACCCCTGGGGGTACGCGTACCCCAGTTTGACAACCGTGGGTATAGTGTAATGTATTGAGAGTTGAATTATGCATAATACATTTGCTGCATGTAGGTGCCAATACAGTGATGCAATTGATTAATCTTTAAGTTCTTTTTTTTTTCATTTTTTTTTTCATAAGATATTGAACACACAAAAAATCAATTAAGTGGAAGCTGCCACTGCTGGCTAGTGCTTAAACACTTAATTTAACTACTGTGTCATTATGGCATAAATAGTCAAGTGAACAGCTGTATTTATGTTAAGTAGCCTAAATCAATAAAAGTATCACAATGTACTTCTAATACAGGAATGGCAAATTAGCATGTTACCTTTTACACAAGAAAATTATTCAATAAATAAATTAATTAATAAATATGCCGCGAGTTTAACCCCCCCACCCCAATGGTAGACCCAAAGTTACGCCCTTGTTCTAGATCCATCTACAGCATACAGGTATAAATGTGGCATTCCAATAACAGATTACCAAATTACCTGAGAACATGATAGGTACTTGTATGGCATCAGGATTTTTTAGTTTTTTACCCTTTTCATTAAACTGGCCTTCCTCTTCCAAATATTTGTGGCTTGAAAGGAATCAAGGACAAATGCCCTGCCTGAATAATTCCTCACAAGGCAGGTCAAGTACGCAATAATGACCTGTGGTCAAAAAGAATGACAGACTTGCAAGGTATAACTCTATGACTACAGAATATGGTCTATTCTAAAATCAAAATGACAGTGAACTACAGGAAATTGTATCAATCATGTTAACTGCAGCACAAACCTCACTTTCAAGGTTCGCCCCAGGTTTCCCAGGTAAAGACCTTGTACGGGCCAACTTTACTGCAAAGTTTCCCACCCATTTTCCTTGCCCATATGTCTTGCAACACTACAGTGAGATAGAGAAGAAAATCTTGTAGAAAAATGTAGGATATATAAATTACGAAGGAAAACACATACAACACATACCTGAAGAACAAGGTATTTGGGGGGAATGCTGTACGACCGACTGGGTGGCAGGACTGAAGGTAGGATGAGGTGCAAGTTTTTTATACTTTTATAACGGTGTATGGACCCAAATAATCTGGGTCCAGCTTGCCCCCCTTTCTCTCCTTGCTTCTGATATTCTGCCGCAGGACCCTGTCTCCAACCTGAATGTCAATTGCGATTCCTTTCTCCAATTTCCTTTTTTTAACTTTACCTTGCTCATTTCTAAACATTAAAAAGTAGGGCGAGAATTTGGTGGTTACTTGTTTTTTAGTTCGGAGACCGAACTTTGCAGCCTCCAAATAATCTGATCATGTGTCTGGCCGTTTTCCCACAAGCTTGCGCAAAGACCTGAAAAAACAAGTCTTACGGTTAATCACCTACAGTGATATAATGTGTGAGACCTGATTTTTTTTAAAATATACAATGAACAGACAAGAGCAAATGCATTCTTCATCTGCCATTCATGTATTGTTTTATCAGTTGAATGGTCACTTTCATACCTCTAAATTGTGCCATTTAATCGTTCAACCAGTCCATTGGTCTGCGGGTGGTATGGGGCACATAAACTTCTTTTAATGCCAAGTACTTGGCAGACACCCATATTGATCTATACAAACCAACACAAGACTTTAATTATTAATATTTTTCCAATTATTCAAATCTTAAAGGAGTAATTCTCCAACCTTGTTCACAAATTATTTGCCTTGATCAGTCAAAAGCCTTTTTGGGGCACCAAATCTGTAAAATAGTTTGACACTCTTAGTCTTTAGTGGGAAAGCCTCACATGACTTTGTGAAATAGTCTACCATTACACACATGTACTGGTAGCCCTCTTTAGTTGGTGTGAGCTTTCCCACTAAATCCATGCCAACAATGTCCCATGGCTCAGCCACCTGACCAAAAAAATTAATAAAATAAAAATCATTACTTTCTTAAAGTGAGAATATTCTTCATTAAACAAACACACAACCTACCTCAATAGGGGTATATTCAGCTTTGTCCTTAATTTCAGCTTGTTTTTTTCTGGCATGCTGCACAGTGCATAACCTAAAACATTTTTGTTTAATCTCATTTTGATAGAGCTAGGAAAGTATTAAGACATAAATGTCAGTTAATTGCAGTCACCCAGGTTTTAATATCAATGGTCATGGCAGGCCAATAAAACCTTTTATTAATGGCATCAGTTGTTTTCTGAACACCACAGTGTGCGCCAATCGGACTGCTGTGGAACTCATCAAATACCCGTTTGGCCTCCTCTGTTGAGTCCAAAACTTTGGCCAGTACACCCTCTCCTCTTTGCCGTATATAGTATAAAACCTCATCTGAAAGTAGTTGAAAGTTTTGGTAATGAAGAGACTGTCAGATAAATCACTAAGTGTGACTTCACTCACCCTTTATTTGTGAAGTTCTGTGCCCTTCTAAGAAGGACATATTTTTCAATTTTAGAAACGCCATGGGGAACCTTTCCAGATTTTTTTTTTTTAACTCATACAAGGTTTTAAACATTTCCTTATCCATATTGACAGCCAAAATGACAAATCCAACAAAAAAGGGTAGGCTTATTTATATGAATTGTGATTGAGACTCGTTATTCTTTTAACACATCTCCATAGATAATTGGATGTTGAATGCTTCACTAACTATATGTAATGAACCATTTTTTTTATTGGCCATAGCTGTGTTCAATAAAGAATTGAACAGAAATTCAAGTCACAAAAGAAGTTTCTCAGGTGTGGTTGATCATAGGCATATAATTAAAAAAGTAGTGTAATTTAAAGAGCATATACCATGTTAATAATATAATACAATATACATAATCTAAATATCCAAAACACTATCTAGACTGTTTAAATTTGATAAACAAAAAGCATCTCTCTCAACATATTTCTGTGTAAAATGTATTGATTTGTTTTAATTCATTAACTGAAAATTACTTTTAGATAGTGTCTTAAAAGTATATATATATATATATATATATATATATATATATATATATAATTAAAATATGTATTTATAACAATACATTTCCTTAATTGATGGTATACCCGAGTCTTCTACACCAATGTGTTTTTGTGTTCACTTATTTACAAAAAGATGACATAAGAATGATAACATTACTAAACTGATAAGATGTAGGCCTAATTTTTATGTTTAATGGTTAGTCATTATTATTGCTTAATTTGACAAACATTCTAAAACATTGCTAGAGAAAACAACAGTTAATGCAACTTAAGCTTAACATTCATGATAACTTTTATTCAAGTATGAGGTTTGTGTTTTAACCCTCTGAGGTCTGAGGGGTTTTTGGGGTCCTTGAGATGTTCTGACATGCCCTGACATTTGTGCTTTTTTCAGTTGCTTATAAACATATTAATGGCAAAGGTATAATTACACTCTATTTAGCACAAACAGGGCTACCATAATATGTGAGCAACATGCATGTACATGTTTGTATTTTTGAGAGAATAATGTTTATGCATGGTTATTGAAAAAACTAAAAACTAAAGTTTCTGAAATAAGGCCACAAAACACATACTAAATACGTGTCAATAAGACTTTTGACTAATTGATGTCTTTGCCTAGAGTTTTTTCTTCAAAATGATGTGAAAATCATCCTGCCCTTATCATTCACATAACACAATACATTGATTTAAATCTTGTAAAACACTTTTTGTTTGTAAAGGCAATATGCGCAAGGGGCGTCAACCATTCAACAGCATCATGCATATGTAGTGGTTCACACCTTAGGAGACAATGGGGCCCGCATACTTAATGAGCCATTCATTCAGGTGTGTCACCTATAGCCACAAGAAAGAATGCAAGAGCAATATATATACAGTATATATATATATATATATATTCTACCAAATTGGTTCACAGTTGGAAGCATGTCAATTTTATTTATTTTTTCATAAATTTTGCTTGCAAATTGTATAATATCCAAGGAAAACATGTCTATTAATTGTGCAGTTAATTCTCATACTGTATTTTCAGTTTTGGAATATGTATCCTCTCCCCAAATTTGTCAATAATAAAACACAATAAAAATTATTTAAAGAAAATGCTTATATTTACCTTTTAAAATTTGTTTACATCTACCTTGTAAATATATATATTTTTTATTAAAAAGGTTACAATTACAACAACAATTGAAGTGTAATCTTTCTTTGTAAAAACTAAAGTATACATTTTATCATACATATTTCAAACTTCGAATATAGCCTACATTGACAAAACATACTATATTTAACATATAAGCAAAAATTGGCAAACAAAAGCTTATTTGAGGTGGCAGATATTTTACAGTAAAAATGTGTAATCTATCCAAAACTAATCAACGAAATGTTGATGTCTGTAACATAGGTCTTTCGTTTTTATTATAAGGAATATAAATGTTAATTTGCAGTTTAATATGTTGCTTATACAAATACATTTTATTTCAACATATTTCAATCGATTTTACTCAGTATAGCAAAATAGTTTGCTAAAAGCAGATCATTTATTCACACACAGAAACGCAATTCAAATTTAAACCGTCTTTTTGCGAGTTGTGGTAAACAGCGCATCTCTGCCGTTCATTCATTCACACAGAAACGCGATTTACTTGAGAATGAAAAAAAAAACGTACTACATTATTCCATCCGTTGCTCCTCGAAATACCAGCACTTCTGAGGTAAGTTTTCCATTATTATTATTCCTCACAGCGCTGCGAGACAGTGTAGACAACTACACTTATCTGAATAAACTTGATGTGTTTTCTCGAGCTGATATGGGGGCGTTCACAGTTTGTATGGGATCGTCTCAGTCATTTGCGTTTGAATAGCGCGCGCTCTCCGTGGGCGGGGCCGATTATAACGTAATGAGATGAGATGAGCTCGACTGGAATCGCTCTCTTTTAATACAGATTTCACAAGATGAGAATATTTGTTTTTTATATAAATTACTTCATTTAAAAGAAGAGAATTCAAGCTTCATGCCTGTGTGTCTGTATGCCTGTTTGACTGAGTATTCGCTCAGTTATTGTTCATTTTCGGACGCGTTTCAGAATGGACTTCACTGGCAGAGAGAAGGCAGAACTCGCTTCGTGTTTATTTTTCTTTATTTGGCAAAAAGCACAACACTTTGTTTTTATTGTGAGTATACACAAAAATAATACACATTTAACAGAATCGATTGATGTATGAAACTCCTATGGAAAATCAAAGTCAACAGAGTATTTATGAGTTTCTTTTACATTGATAAAAAAAAAGCGAGCTGGTATCGCCGGCGATACCGTAGACCTCAGGGGGTTAAAAGGATTTTCAGTTGAGTATAAAGGAACATTCAAACTTATTGTGTTGTCTTGAGCTATAAGCCTAGAATTTAAAGGATCCGTATGTAAGAAATGTATTTCAATTAATCATAAAATGGCCCTGATATGTCACTAGACATTAAGAAATCATGTTCATTTCAAATACTTATATCACTGACAACAGTAGTCCGGCCAGGATATTGTCATTAAGTGAAGTTGCAGCCCTCAACTGATGTTGATGTTGTCATGTTGTGTTTTGGCCTGATACTCCACCCTCCACCTATCTACCAATCACAAAGTCAGTAGTGTTGTAACACTCTCAATATTAGCGATGTCACATCAATAAAAAACAAACAGTTCAGTCATCTCACGTTGCAAAGGTGATGTGTATTATATAAACACCCAGAAAGTACATATCATTAATCCAACACATGAACAAAGTCCAACTGGTCAATACTCATCATAGTTCCCATTGTCTTTGCACTGACAAATGAGTCGTATAACTCTTACCACAACCTTCATTAGTCCCAGACGAATGTACCCCAGTCTTTGGTGCTGCATTGCATCAAAAAGTCCAATGTCACGAAACACTCCAAAACAACACAAGTAAATCCTGCCAGCGAGGCATGCTGCAAACAAGGATATCCACCTGGTAAAGTTGAGGTCCGTCAATTGGAAGAGTTCCCGGGAAAACAACACCCCACACATTGGTTCCTACCCCCTTATATACATATGCAATCGTCATTCATGAAGAAAACACCAAACAGGAAGAAACAAAAAACAGGAAATAATACAAGAGTCCAGCACAGCATTATAGGAAATGGAGTCAAGAACCTCATAGTACTAGAAATCAAGATACAACTTGATAACCTTAATCCCATTTCCATTCTTGCATAACACACTGACATAAATTAAATATAAATATGTAGAGGTGCTACATAGTTCCCTCCCCCAATCTATGACATAGTAGGAATAGGACCATAGTACCTTTTCAAATTAACAACATTAATACTGTCAGCTTTTTCAGGAGAACCCCATCTTATACTGTAGTTTACTGGCCCCAATTTCTTTTCCACCCTAGCAGGCCCCTCCCATTTAGGCGCAAGCTTGGCTGAAAACCTGTTAGGAGCACTAGAGATAGGATGAGAACGGAACCAGACCAGATCACCTGGTTTAAACTGCGCATCTTTATGCATTGTAATATCTGGCTTGTCTGGCACATTGCAATCCCACTCTACGTGCTACCTCATCTGCCAATCTTCTTTGTCTGTCTAGCAATGTATAGGCAGCTTGATTCGGAGATGGTGATTTATATAAAAGTCTTTCAAGCGGACCTTTCAAAGATCTTCCAAGCATCAGTTGTGCCGGAGTTACACCAGTCGACTCATGATGTGCTGAATTGATAGCGAATCTTAGCTCTGGAAGCCACTGATCCCAATTCGAGTGCTTATCTCCAACAAATGATGCAATCATAGTTTTCAAGGTTTTATTTACTCTTTCGGTTAAATTTGTTTGGGGATGATAACTGGTTGTTAATTTCTGTCCCACTCCCCAATCTTTACATCGTTCAACCAAAAGATTTGAAGTGAATTGAGGCCCCCTGTCAGATACAAGATATCGAGGTACCCCCCACCTGGTAAATATCTCTTCCTTTAGTATTTTCACTATCTTCGGTGTTGTACTATCTTTTAATGGAAAGAGTTCGACCCATTTTGTATAGTAGTCAACAATCACCAGCAGGATCGTGTTTCTTTTCTTACTTAAAGGAAGAGGACCCATTAGATCAATTCCCAGCGTATGGCTGGGTTCCGTAACTTCTGTTGACTGCATAAGCCCAGACGGTTTGGAACATTCCCCCTTGTATCTCTGGCAAACGTTACATATCTTGACATGTTCACAAACGTCTTTGCGAACAGTAGGCCACCAGGCCACCCCTAGGACCCTCATGAGTGTCTTTAATCTGCCTAGATGTCCTCCCAAGGGGTTGTCATGGAAGTACTCCAAGAACGACTTCACCAAGATTTGTGGGACCACCACTTGGAATTTATGCCCATCCTGTTTTAAAGGTACTCATCGATACAGAATGCCTTGATGTTCCTCCATTTGTATCCTCCCTGGTCTCTGAGGCAGATCTTGATTACATTTCTTCAATGATCAGAATCAGAATCAGAATCAGAAAGAGCTTTATTGCCAAGTGTGCTTGCACCCACAAGGAATTTTTCTTGGTACTGAAGCTTCCAGTGCACATATACAAATACAAATACAACAAGAAACATAGTAATACAAATTCTAAGAATAAAATATATAAAAAAATAAAATAAAATAAAATAGTATAAAAAGTAAAAAAAAGGGGTCACAGTTGGGTTTAGTCTGAATAAACATTTACAGATTATGAACATATTTACAGTATTTTGAGAAGTATGAATAATATAAATATAAATATCACCTGAGTTAGAGAATATTACACTAGACAGTGGGAGTCTAGTGCATGTTACAGATTATGAACATATTTACAGTATTTTGAGTAGTATGAATAATATAAATATAAATATCACCTGAGTTAAGAGAATATTGCACTAGACAGTGGGAGTATTGCACTTGCAGGCATATGCCTTGGGGGGCATGTTAAGTGTTCAGAAGGGAAATGGCCTGGGAAAGAAACTGTTCCTGTGCCTGGATGTTCTTGTGGCCAGTGATCTGTGTCGCCGTCCTGACGGTAACAGTTCAAACAGGGGGTGTCCAGGGTGAGTGGAGTCTGTGATGATTTTACCTGCTCTCTTCCTCACTCTGGAAGAGTACAGGTCCTGGAGGGTTGGCAGGGGGGCACCAATAATCCTCTCTGCTGTCCGGACTGTCCGTTGTAGTCTCCTGATGTCCGATTTGGTAGCTGAACCAAACCAGACAGTGATGGAAGTGCTTAAAACAGACTCAATGACGGCTGAGTAGAACTGGATCAGCAGCTCCTGTGGCAGATTGAACTTCTTCAGCTGGCGAAGGAAGTACAGTCTCTGCTGGGCCTTTTTCACAATGGAGTCAATGTGATTTGCCCACTTCAGGTCCTGAGAGATGGTAGAGCCCAGGAACCTGAATGACTCCACTGCTTCCACAGTGCTGTTCATGATGGTGAGAGGGGGGAGTGCTGGGGATTTTCTCCTGAAATCCACAATCATCTCCACTGTTTTGAGCGTGTTCAGCTCAAGGTTGTTATAGCTGCACCAGACAGCCAGCTGTTCAACCCCCAGTCTGTAAGCAGACTCGTCACCATTTTGGATGAGACCGATGACGGTGGTGTCGTCTGCAAATTTCAGGAGCTTGACAGAG
Organism: Leuciscus leuciscus; assembly: GCF_965113295.1. NCBI lineage: Eukaryota > Metazoa > Chordata > Actinopteri > Cypriniformes > Leuciscidae > Leuciscus > Leuciscus leuciscus. The sequence goes on along the minus strand of NC_138736.1, from coordinate 20,652,129 downwards.
GGGTCTTTAGAAGTGCAGTCATTAGTGTACAGGGAGAAGAGCAGTGGGGAGAGAACGCACCCTTGGGGGGCGCCAGTGCTGATGGTGAGGGTCCTGGATGTGAGCTTCCCCAGTCTCACTCGCTGCTGCCGGTCTGTCAGGAAGCTGGAGATCCACTGACAGATTGAGGATGGCATGGAGAGCTGAGTCAGTTTGGCTGTGAGAAGATCAGGGATGATGGTATTGAAGGCCGAACTGAAGTCCACAAATAAGATCCGTGCATAAGTCCCAGGTCTGTCAAGATGTTGCAGGATATAGTGCAGTCCCATGTTGACTGCATCATCCACAGACCTGTTTGCTCTGTAAGCAAACTGAAAGGGATCCAGAAGGGGTCCAGTGATGTCCTTCAGATAGGCCAACACCAGTCTTTCAAACGACTTCATGACCACAGACGTGAGAGCGACAGGTCTGTAGTCATTAAGTCCAGTGATTTTAGGTTTTTTGGGAACCGGAATGATAGTGGAGCGTTTGAAGCAGCAGGGAACTTCACACTGCTCCAATGATCTGTTGAAGATCTGCGTGAAGACTGGGGCCAGTTGGTCAGCGCAGGCTTTTAGACAAGCAGATGAGATGCCGTCTGGGCCTGAAGCTTTCCTAGTCTTCTGTTTTTTGAAGACTCGGCTCACGTCCTCCACACAGACCTTAAGCTCAGGTTGGATGGCAGAAGGGGGGAGGAGAGGGGTTGCAGGAGGTGATGGTGGATGTGTGAAGTGCACATCAGAGCGGGTGTGAGGTGTGAGTCTGGGCTTCTCAAACCTGCAATAGAATGCATTGAGAGTGTCAGCCAGTTGTTGATTCTCCACAGATCGGGGGGATGGTGATTTGTAGTTGGTGATGTTCCTCAGGCCTCTCCAGACTGATGCCGGGTCGTTGGCTGAAAACTGGTTTTTCAGCTTTTCAGAGTAGCTTCTTTTAGCAACTCTGATCTCCTTTGTCAGTCTGTTTCTGGCCTGGTTATACAAGATTTTATCCCCACTTCTGTAAGCATCCTCTTTGGCATGACGAAGCTGTTTGAGTTTCCCAGTAAACCATGGTTTATCATTAGTGAATGATAAGAATGTCCTGGTAGGAATGCATGTATCCTCACAGAAACTGATATATGATGTTACAGTATCTGTGAGCTCATCCAGATCGGTGGCTGCAGCTTCAAAAACAGTCCAATCAGTGCAATCGAAGCAGGCCTGTAGATCCTGCTCTGCTTCGTTGGTCCATCTTTTTACAGTCCTTATTACAGGTTTAGCTGATTTCAGTTTCTGCCTGTAGGTCGGTATAAGATGAACCAAACAATGATCAGAGAGCCCCAAAGCTGCCCGTGGGACGGAGTGATACGCATTCTTTATCGTGGTGTAACAGTGGTCCAATATATTACTGTCTCTGGTAGGACATGTAACATGCTGTCTGTATTTTGGCAGTTCACGGGAGAGATTTGCTTTGTTAAAATCCCCAAGAATGATTAAAAGAGAGTCTGGGTACCTTTGTTCCATTTCAGCTATATGTTCAGCCAGCTGTTGTATCGCCGCGCTCACACACGCGTCTGGAGGAATGTAAACATTCGCGAGAATGAATGAGGAAAACTCCCGCGGCGAGTAGAAAGGTTTACAGTTTATGAAATGTGCCTCTAAATTAGGAGAGCACATCTTCTTCAGTGTTGTTACATCTGAACACCAACTTTCGTTAATGTAGAAACACAATCCACCACCTCTCGTTTTCCCCGTTAGTTCCGCGATGCGATCCGCTCGGAACAGCTGAAAGCCCGGCAGATGTAGTGCGTTGTCCGGTATGGCTTCACTCAGCCAGGTTTCAGTGAAGCACAGAGCAGCGGAGTTTAAAAAATCCTTGTTAGTGCGGGTGAGGAGAAGAAGTTCGTCCATTTTGTTAGGAAGAGATCGGAGATTCGCAAGATGAATACTGGGGAGTGCAGTACGGAGGCCGCGCTCGCGGAGTTTAACCAGCGCGCCAGCGCGCTTCCCGCGTTTGCGTCTGACCGCGCGTTTGAACAACACCGCTGCCCCTCCGACGAGAATGTCCAGTAAAACGTCTGAGTAATCAAAATCTGTAAAAAAGTTGTCTGGTGTGTGTTTCCTAATGTCCAGTAGTTCGTCTTTGGTGAAACTGATAGGAAAAGAATGACTAAACGCAGAACAAACCAACAAAAACAACACAATAACTGGAGAGCTCCACACCGAGGCAGCCATCCGCGGCGCCATCTTGGATCTTTTTGGATTCCAATGATGGAATGTCAGGGTCACTAGCCTGGGCTTTAGCTATCTCAGACAGATTGTGTGGCAAGTCAGTAGTGAGTTTGGATCTTGTTATAACCATGCAGGGTAACACACCTTCAGAGCGGGCCGGATATATTCTTGAAAGAGCATCTGGTACCTGGTTGAGGCAACCCCGTCGATAGAAAACCTTAAAGCTAAAAGCTTGCAGCCGAAGAATCCACCTTGTCAACCTTGAAGACGTCTTCGGGCAATTAAAGGCCCAAGTCAAGGCTGCATGGTCTGTATAAACTTCAAACTCCACTCCTTCCAAGTAATGCCTCCACTTATCCACAGCCCAGACTACTGCCAAGCACTCTTTCTCGGAAGTTGAATAATTCGTTTTAGCCCCCTTTAGCATTCTTGAAGCATAGGCAATCACCTTCTCACCTTCTTCAGTACATTGAGTAAGGACAGCACCTAGCCCCACGTCGCTTGCATCGGTATGTACCTGGAAGGGGAGTGACAAATTAGGCTGAGATAGCACAGGAGGATTTGTGACTGCACGTTTCAATTGCTCAAAACTGTCCTGACATTCCTGCGTCCAATTCCATCTCACTCCCTTCCGCTTCATATGATTTAAAGGCGCAGCAACATCCGCAAAATGAGGTATAAACTTGTGATACCATCCTACAAGTCCTAGAAACCTCTGTAGCGACAAGAGATCACCGGGCACTGGAAATTCACTTATGGCTTGGGTTTTGTCAGGATCCACCTCCACACCATTGTCTGACACTATGTGTCCCAAGAACTTCAGCTGACGTTGAAAGAAGTGACACTTCTTCATGTTCAGACTTAATCCTGCTTTACACAATTTCTCCATTACAGCCCTCAAATCGACTAGATGTTGCTCTTTTGTCTTGGAATATATGATGATATCATCAATATACACGAAGCAGATCTTTCCAACGATCTCACTCAATACTGTCTGCATCAGCCGTTGGAAAGTGGCTGATGAGTTCCGTGCTCCAAACGGCATGGTCTTAAATTGAAATAGACCTGCTGTAGTAACAAAGGCTGTTTTCTGCTTAGACTCCTCTGCCATCTCCACCTGCCAATAACCTGACTTCAGGTCTAAGGCAGAAAACCACGTTGCCCCGTCCAAGGACTCCAAAATTTCGTGGATCATGGGCATAGGATAGGCATCTGAAATGGTCTTGCTATTTACCTTCCGATAGTCAACACAGAATCGGAATGTTCCATCAGTTTTCTCTACCAGGACAACGGGTGACGACCAAGGAGAGAGAGAGGGTTCAATGATGTTTTCTTTCAACATCTTTTCTACTTCTTCCTCAATAATCTTCTTTTTAAATGGTGAAACCCTATAAGCCCGGGATTCTACTGGAACTTCGTCTGAGGTCTGAATTTGATGTTTTACCACTGAAGTTTTTCCCAACTTTCCTGATGTTACATCCGGCCATTCCTGCAGGGAACAGATCTCCGTCAACCATTCCTGGCACATCCTTTCTGGTTCTTGAAAAGGAATATGATTGTTCCTCAGTTATAGGATAATACAAGCTGAGGTTGCTGCGTGGATGAGAGCCAATCATTTGATTTCCAGATCCTTGGATAAAAGATGGTTGTTGACTACAGATAAAAGGATAACCAGAGTCACCTCTTTTAGAGGGTAGTTTGTAGCAGAGTTGTGAGAAGTCAAAGGTGGCACCAACATGAGTCAAAAAGTCCAATCCCAGAACAACGGGAAAAACCAGGTGGGAGTCTTCCATTATATACACCTCCACCTTCCCTCTTTCTTGGTGCCATTCATACTTCAGCTCAACTTGTCCCTTCGATTGATGCATCTTTCCATCAGCCATCACAAAGTTCTGCTTAACATTCTGAATTTCATCATGCATACCTGCAATCTCCTTCCATCGGCTCTCTTGCATTAGGGTAAAGGCACTTCCCGTATCCACCACAGCCTCAACCTGCCATCCACTCAGCATGATAGGGACCACCAGAAGTGATGCTGGATTAATTTGATTCCGATGGTGATGGCGCTGTATCACTGATAGACCTGCTGACATACTGGGAGCAACGGGTTTGTTAGAGCCTCTTTTATTTATCTTGTCTTTTCCAGCTTGGTCATTGACTTTTTGCCAGTAATCTTTTATACTCATACAATCTTTTTCCACCAGGGATCCAATCTTCACTAACTGCTCAACCGAATGTACAGTGCCCCTCAAGGAACCTGCTATTTTGGGGTTGACATTATTGAGGATCTTGTTAACCAACTCTTCCTCACTCAACTCAGGTTTCCATTTTATACACAAAGCTCTGTAATCATATGCAAAGTCTCTGAGCTTTTGTCCAGGTTTCTGCACCATCACTCTCAGCTTGTCCTCCACTTCACTCATATAGTCTGCAGGGAGAAAGGCTGCCATGAAAGCTTCTTTAAATGATTTCCAATCATGGACTGTACACTTTACCGCCCTCCACCAACTCGAGGCTGAACTTTTTAAAACTGTACTCAATGTCCCAAGCAACTCAGGCCATGAAAGAGGTCTTATCTCCATGTAGCTTTCACATCGTTCTATGAAATGCAATACATCCGCAATTTCCATGGATAGTCCAAATTCAGGAAACTCTAGTCTAATCGGAGGATTTGCACAGAAGGAGGATGCACCGGCCAGACCAGACAAGCTATGTGTATTAATCTGAGACACATTATTCACAGGCTCAACATGGACTTGGGGAGTCGTGGTTCTACTATTAAGTAACCGTGGAGAAGTAGGGGTACTACAGAACTTAACTTTCAACAGTTTCCTCTCCCATTTCTCATCTCGACGAAGCAAACAATTCACCACTTCCCTTTCCAACCTCTCCAAACCCTGATTATATCTTTCTTCTAATTTGGAGAGACTGATATCGATAATTTCCCTCAAACTGGTCTCTCTATTCAGAGAGCTATTAATGGCATCAGTTAGTTTAGTTTCTAAAACTTGTATCTGTTCTTTCACATTCCCAACTTCAGTTTTCATTTGCACCATTTCAGCTTGTGACAAAACATTTACAACACTTCTCGTCTCATCATCATCATCATCATCATCAGACTCATCTCCATCAGATGTAACATATAATGAACTTAACATAGAAGATATTTCATTGGTGGAGTTCCTTCTTAATGCAAAAGATTCAGCAGAAAAATCTGTCTCATTACCCTTTTGTTCTTTGTCTTGTCCCTCTACATTCTCCTCATTACTAATCTCCATTATCCCCAATAATATACACACCACTTGCACATAAACAACTTCCCCGTACGGGCCACCAATCTGTAACACTCTCAATATTAGCGATGTCACATCAATAAAATACAAACAGTTCAGTCATATCACGTTGCAAAGGTGATGTGTATTATATAAACACCCAGAAAGTACATATCATTAATCCAACACATGAACAAAGTCCAACTGGTCAATACTCATCATAGTTCCCATTGTCTTTGCACTGACAAATGAGTCGCATAACTCTTACCACAACCTTCATTAGTCCCAGACGAATGTACCCCAGTCTTTGGTGCTGCATTGCATCAAAAAGTCCAATGTCACGAAACACTCCAAAACAACAAGTAAATCCTGCCAGTGAGGCATGCTGCAAACAATGATATCCACCTGGTAAAGTTGAGGTCCGTCAATTGGAAGAGTTCCCGGGAAAACAACACCCCACACATTGGTTCCTACCCCCTTATATACATATGCAATCGTCATTCATGAACAAAACACCAAACAGGAAGAAACAAAAACAGGAAATAATACAAGAGTCCAGCACAGCATTATAGGAAATGGAGTCAAGAACTTCATAGTACTAGAAATCAAGATACAACTTGATAACCTTAATCCCATTTCCATTCTTGCATAACACACTGACATAAATTAAATATAAATATGTAGAGGTGCTACAGTGTTTCGGCATCCGGGTTGCCAGCTCTGCTCTAGTTACCACAGCTGCAGCTACAAACGTATCGGATAAAAAATGCCAGCCTATCTGGCAACCTCGAGTCAGGGGGGAAGGGGAGGGGATACACCGCTCTACAGTAATTTGAAAGTGATTGCAGTACCAGTTTTGGCCACAATCTTACATATGGTTCCTTTAAGGAACCGTATGTAAGATTGTGGCCAAAACTGGTACTGCATTCACTTTCAAATTACTGTAGAGCGGTGTATCCCCTCCCCTTCAAAAGATTGTGTCATACATAGCAACGGGGTCAACCCCGCCTCCTTACTAAGATGAAAGTTTTTCTCTTTTCCTTACTCAGAGTTGCTCTAAGATCGGTCCTGAATCGCTTTTAAGCTAAGACTCCTACGTACAAGTTTTCAAGCTAAATTAAGAGTTTTCTTAGAGGATTCTTAGAATCTTTATGAATACGGCCCCAGGTCTGTAATAGTTCAGGTAAACACATGCTACAAAACCGATTCATTATTTACAAAATGTGAACAGTTATAGGACTAGTTTAGGACAAAACACGATCTGAGGCGCTCGCTAATAATTTCTTTTCCACCTGCCACCCCGCATGATTTGATCTCATGAATATTCATGATAGCCCCACCCACTGGAACCAAATATTTCAGAAACCAAATATATTGTTGTCACATCCATAAATAAACTTTATTAAACTGCAGAGTAGTGATGTGACGTCCGGCACCGAGGCTTCGAAGCTTGTATCAAAAAAACTAAACTTTACACATTGAAGCGGTGTATCGGAGCTTGATTCGTTTTGCCATAACCATGTGATCTGTGACGTCCGAAGCTTCGTTTCCACACACAGTCACGTGACGGCTTCATATTCAGATTCAAAAATAGCGCGAACCCCTTGAGCAGGTTTCGAGTGTCATGCTCTTCAGTAGTAGAAAAAAAAAGAAAAGAAATAGACTTAGCCTTCACACTGTTGAACAAGTCGTGTTCCTTAATAAAAAAACGTTAATTTATTAAATTACCCACAAAATAAAATGTCAGCTCCCCAGTTCACAAGCACTTCACCATTCCTCAACAATTTTCTTTTCTTTTGATTATACATGAGCCTTTCCTATGAACTCGTAGGATTAGGACTGAGGCTAAAGTGTATGTGAATAAGGCTGCATTTGAAGCATCAAAGCAGATTCATAAGAATTGTGAATTATTCCCATTTATTATAATTTTTTTCATAAATTAATTCATACAGTTGTTTGTTAATACATTGTATAAGAACTACATCAACACTAACACATGAATTATGAGGATTAATTATATTGCTTTGTGTTTTACAGAGCAGAAAGTGATTTATTACATGAAAAAAAAAAAGGTCTTCTGGGACACAAAGGCAGCTTTTCCACCTTTTGACCACAAGATGATGTTAGTGTGCAACGTGTTGAAAAGCTTCGAGTAATGAACCATTTTACGATACAGTCGAGGGGGAAAGCCCTGGTGCGTCAAAAAGCTTAATTTTGCCATCACTAGTGCAGAGTGAGCGATGCAGGATGAGATGAACGATGATTACAATGCTGATATGGTGAACACTTAGCTGAACTTGAATAATGTCTTTTCAGATGAAGATGAAGACTTTGATGATGAAGGAGGAGGAGGAAGAGGAGGAGGGCTCTGTTGACTCCGTAGCAATTGTAACACCGGCCTGGCTATTGGGCGTTATGTCAAATGTTATACACTTAATGTTTTTCAAATGTTTCGTGTGCTTTTCATGTGATTATAATTTGATGTGATTATTTACACAGTGTGCAACATAATGTTGGGGATTTCAGCCCTCGAGAAGTGAGTGTGGTGGTGTGTAGGAGCTGATTGTTATCTGAGTGTTATTTTCTCTAATTTCTTTCAAATGATAGGTAAGTGGGTAATATCAGAATTTACTTACGTTGTTTTGTTCTCTTTGTACAGTATTCCCTGCCATATTGTATTGTAACGTTTTAGAATTGTTGCATTACTCTTATTTCTGAATTTCCTTTTTTTTTTTGCATTTTAAAATGGCTGTATTCTTGTACTGCTGTGTTTAAGAGTATTGTGTTCATTATACACAAGTGGACTGTGATACTCAAGCGACAGTGTATCACAGAGATAATTGCACCCTGAGTAATGTAGAGCAGTGAGGTGGTTTAAATTGTATCACCAGCTCTGAGAACCTCATTTATTGAATTTTGTGTTTCTGCTCTTTTCTGTTTCTTTTGTGAACATTTAAAACAACTTTTTTATCAATTAAATTGATAAACCACATTTGAAAATAAATAGTTTTTTTTATTTTACATCATTAAATGAATAAACTTAAAGTAAATAGAACCCCCTAATGTGTTCCGGGTGGTAAATCTAAATCCCCGGTCACATAGATCTGTGTTCTAGTACACAGTTTCCTGAGTCAGCAGATGTCACACAGTATGGTAATTTCGGCATATGGGAAGGGTCATGAAGCATCAGTGTATTATTCCTGGTTGAGTCAAAGTATCGGTGATGGAGCTTTACTAGCTTTTAAGAAAATTTGGGAAAGAGATCTGAACCTAACTTTTGATAATGAGGAATGCCATAGAGTTTAAAGAATGTCAAAACGGCATCTAGGGATGCAAGAATATGCCTTATACAGTTTAAGATAGTGCACCGCTTTTACTGGACTCCTTCCAGACTGTTTAGGCTTGGGTTTAAAGATACACAATATTGCTGGAGATGTAAGGCTGAGGATGGAGATTTAACTCATGCCTTTTGGTATTGTACAAAAATTCAGGATTTCTGGAAAAGAGTTCATGAACACATTTGCACAGCTTTGGATACTCATGTTTCACTATGTCCTCAACTGTTTATATAGGTGGGTGGACAGACAATGAAATAAGTGACAAACACATAAGGTACTGGGTACAAACCAGCTTAATTATTGGCAGACAAATCATTCTTAGGAGCTGGAAGTCGGAGGCCTTTCAGGAATGGGTAGCAGAACTAGCTAGAGTGGCTGCATTTTAAAAAATGTCGTATAAACAGACAGACAAACTAAATTTATACTATAAGAAATGGTCCAGATATTTAACTTATTTGGAAAATGGGCAGTAATAATTATGTATGAGAAACATGTTCTCAGCTGAAAGTGTAATTGGGATGTGTTATAATGTTTTTTTTTTTTTTTTTTTACCACACCACTATATGCTGGAAGTTATCTTAATTGTATATAATTATGTAGCCAAGTTGTGAACTCAAGCCGTAGTTGGGATTTGTTATGGGGGGTGGGATGCTATCGGGGTAAAAATTTTGATTCTGTACAGATATATTGTGTTGTATTCTGAAGAGTGTCTGAGAATCAAGACTGTTAATAAAACTGTTAATCTGAAAAAAAAGAAAATTAAAGAAAAATAATGCACACCCGAGATGGTAATGCGGCCACAACGTGAAGCAGAGTATATTGTATATAGTATATAGTATGTTTATTGCACATGTATTTAAATGCAATACAGAGCACATTTCACAGAATACTGTATATACAAAAAATAACATGTACTGTGTCAAATACTTTGTGTGTGTGTTTGTATATTGAATAATAATGCAATAAATACAATAGTATTCCTAATTTAGCCTACTTGTTTATATACTCGACTTCCAGAGCTGTCTGCAGCTAGGCAGGAAACAGACCTGAATCACATGAGAGTAACAGTGAATCACTCTTAGAATAGCTGCAATTCTGAGATTGCTAGTAAATATACCATTGTTTTTGCTTCCTTGCTTGCTTTCTTTCATCAGAAAGTGAGAGAGAAGACAACATTATAAAAAATTTGGGGCAAATCTATTTCAGGGTTTGACATGCAAAGGACGTGACCCACAAAGATGCTGCCCACACTCAGGCAGACTAATGTCAGGCCTGTTGAAATATGGGCTGAAGCTTATAGCAATCATGCATTCTACTGGTCAAGAAATGTGTGTCTATGCACAATAAGCAAAAAAAAAAAAAAAAAAAATGTAAACCCTAAAACACAACACAACGCATACTTCAAAATTCGGGTAAAACATCCGTGAAAATCAATGTGGAAAATGTCTTAATATTAACTACATTAGGCCGTATTTTTACTGACTTTTCTTAAAGTGTATCACAGAGATGGAGGATGTCTAGGGTCATTTTACAGGTGTTGCAATGCTTGTAATGTAATTTCGAGAAGCATTCAAAACAAACAGAACTAGACCAAACTAAATCCATGGCTAGTTTGTGCTGTTGTTTTTCCTCCAAACATTGTCACTTTTTTAGTTAAAGAAATATTCAAATACACTTACAGGATGAAACACGATATTGAGGACACAAGAAAAACCTATAAATATATATATATATATATATATATATATATATATATATATATATTTTTTTTTAAGGTATAAAGTGAAGAAACACCTTTATTTTCTTTTATCGGTACATTAAGGCCTGGTTTCACAGACAGAGCTTAGATTAAGCCAGGATTAGACCTTTGTACAATTAGGACCTTTAAGTAGCTTTTATAAATGTGCCTTATAAAAATCATTACTGGTGTGCATCTTGAGACAAAACAATGGCACTGACATATTTTAAGATATCTTAGTGCAAGTTGCTTTCAGCTAAAACATGCAATTTATTATGGGACTAGGCTTAAGCCTTGCTGTGAAACAGGGGCATGAGACATAATGATGGGGACATGAAAAAGCACTGCATAGTAGAACTATTCCTAACCTCAATAAGTGTTTATCTGAAATAATACCTGTGGTGAATGTTACACTGATTAACCTTCTACTGTTTTACCCAAAAGGGCCCACGTCACTCCTCTGTTCATCTCTCTGCACTGGCTACCGCTACCACTCGCTGATCGCATCAAGGTCAAGGCATTGACGCTTGCTGACAGATCTACCACAGGCTCAGCTCCCTCCCACTTTCACTGCTCCTACGAGTCTACATCCCTACCAGAAGCCTGCGATCGGTCAGTGAGCAACGTCTCGTGGTACCATCACAGAGAGCCACAAGATCACTCTCCAGAACATTCTCATTCACAGTTCCATGCTGGTGGAATGATCTCCCCACCCTCATCCGGAATGCAGAATCCCTGACAACATTCAAAAGACAACTGAAAACTCATCTCTTCCACTTAACCTCATTTAAAAAAAAAAAAAAGTGTGTACTTTGTAAAACTGTATTTTGAGCACTTCTTGCGTTGTTTTTGCCTCTTCACGATGACTCGCTTGCTTTAGTGCTCATTTGTAAGTCGCTTTGGACAAAGGCGTCTGCTAAATGACTAAATGTTAATGTAAATTTTCTGGCTTAGCTGGAATCACTTTATCCATCCACCTGCCAACACACCAGTTGCATTACATTCAGTCGCCCTATCAAAAGTCTCTAGGCCTTCAATGTAGCTAGATGTAAGCACCACCAACACCCTATTTCACCTTTTGTCAACCAGTACAAAACCAACAGCATTCAGCTGCCTTACCAACCCCATGTAATCCATCAAGACATTAATGCTAAAGTAAGTGGGCACCACCTTGCAGGACTCTGACAAATGGGCCAATTCTTGGTGGAACAACTAAAAATAACCAGGAGAAGAATTCATTACAGTTTATCAAGTGTTCTGTGTTTCATTCAGGACAGGGTGAAACATTTGTCTCAAGATTGCATGGGGCCCAACAGCCTGAGACCTGCAGACCCATTTTGATGAAAACGAAATAACTGAAAAATGTACATGAATTTCGTCTTAGTACTCTGGTAGCATATGTCCAACTTTTACTTTTTAATGGACAACAGCACTTAAGATGATATGAACAAAACCTGATGCTCATGCTCTCCAGCATGATTTGAGAATGTTTCAAAAATCATTGTTGTGCTTGAATGGAACCAAGGAAATTTTTACAAAGATGTCCAATTGCTCATTGGCAGACATATTCCTCATTTCCATTTTTAGTGTCCTATAAGCATTAGAATTCAAATATTTAATTTCAATATTACATCATAACCTTTCTTTGCTAATTTTTTTTTTCAGAATCCCTAAATGATAGGTTTTTACCAAACATTTACAAACCTTAACCAAATGTGGTCTCATAGATGGCTTTTCTTATGTTTTCTTTTAAGCTTATGTTCAGTTTTCAGCTGACACGACCTCATGTAGTGAATAACATAACTTAATGTATTTATGTTGATTTTTCAATTTCACTTCAAATATGTAAAGGGAAATTTTTGTTTACGTATGCACCAGTAAGCAATGTATGGCTGCAGACCATTTTATGGAGGCTTTTATGGTTGTGACAGCTACTCACTGAAAGCGCAAGCACACATTAGAAGTGTGGTTATGGATGCAAAGTATTTCTAAAAAATGCAAACAACATAATCGCTGTGCTGCAGTTTGAAGCACCTGACAAAATTTAGGCAGTCAGAAAATTTCTGGCCAAGTCCCACATTGAGATAGTATACAGACCACTGTGGGCTGAGAGTGAAGGAGCTGGGCTTACAAGGTCAATGACACCCCACACACATGCACACACACACACACAGAGAGAGAGAGAGAGAGAGAGAGAGAGAGAGAGAGAGAGAGAGAGAGAGAGAGAGAGAGTCTTTCACAAATGGTTGCTACCGCCTATGTGAACACATTTGAGTGTAATATAACCAGCTTTTTACATGTTCTTCGTGCACAATGCATTGCTACAGTATGTGGTTGCTCACTGGCCCAAATCAAACATCTTTTAAATCAAACATCTTTTAAATCATGAAACGTCTTTTTAAAACCATGCTTTTAACCTCATGTAAAGCAGTGTTTCACACTTGTCATTTTGGAAGAGAAGTTGGATCTTTTGCAGCTTAAACTTTAATCAAACAAAGATATACAAAAGCCAAAACAAACAGACAATACCAGATGATAAACAGAAACAAACTCAGGGCGTAAATAATCACAGGATAACCTGAGGGTTGTTCCATAAAAGACGCTTCGAAAAGCAGGGATTAAACTCCAAAACCGGACTTGAATGAGCCTAACAAATAAATTGGGGCTAAAGTGGTTCCATAAAAGGTAATTGAAGTTCACGCAATCTCACTAATTTGATCCAGGTTTATCTAGTCTAGATAATTGCGCGTGCACGCTATTCTTAAACGTACACTATGGAATTTTTTCTCCACTAGGGGTCGCTAACATATTTACAATAACAAAGGCGTAGTTTGATGACGCAACATTTGCTAAGAATTATGGATCTTGTCGTCAACGTCAAGCCGACCGATCTAATAATGTTTATGGATGACTGAATACATCGATGCTTTTATCATGACTGTGATATGAAGCAGTTCGGGGTTGCTAAGAGACAGCTATCAGCTCCACACGCGACGCGAGCTCCCGCGGATATAAAAGGAATGGACATCTCATTCTACCGAACTACACGCAAACGCAGAATTACAACTCACAGGTCAGTTTATTAGACAAATTAAACTTGAGGTAACGCAGCGCTGTTTCACTTGGTCTACCATTACACTATCACACTAAACTGCATTTGAATGTGTTGAAATGTATGTGTTAGTTTGTCTGTATGAGACTAGCAGTAAGCTAGATCAACATTAGAATAACATACTGTAGCGTTTATACGCCCACGTATAAATATTATTAATTATTATTCATAACGGAATATGACCAATAATTAATATTTTAATTATTTTTAATTATCTTCAGAATTTACTGTAGCAGAATCAATAGTATGATCATTTTATCAGTTCATCCAATGAACAGAAAGCATAAACAAGTATTAACTCTAGGAAATATAATATCTTCCTGGTCAAGAAAGAATTAATCCCCAGCTAACAATAAATTACGAAGTAAATTAAGGGTAACAGCATAGGTAACTTAAATCGAAGTTCAAGACAATAAATCTGATAAGCACACACGAGTAATCTCTTTTAAATACAAACAATACTTTATTGATTATATAGACTACTAACACATAAAGCTAATATCTAACACAAACACACGCACACACACACATACACATTCATACGCGTTGCAGAAAGGGATAGAGTGAGGAAAGAGTGGGTTTAAGAGTGAAAGGATGAAATCTCACGATTTCATATACACTAGACATGACCTGAACAAACCATCAATCATTAATTTAACCCTTCTATCGTTTTAGGCAGGTTATTAAAGTTATATAAATACACCAGTTAAGATTTTAGCCTGCATGGAGGTACTTGCGTATTTGCTTTTGGGGATTCCCTTTTTGTTGCGTGAAAGGGGTTTTCCCGGTCCGTTCGGTCTCCTCGTGCCTGATGTCTGGATCACGGGGTCAGTCACGTGGTGTGCTGGCGGAATGAAAGTCTTTGTTTGAAGCTGGCTTTGCAGAAGAAACGTGGCTCGAAATCTTGTCGCAAAACTTAACTTAGAACCGACACTCACAACGGAAAAGAAATGAAACTAAGAAAAGAAAGGAAATTGAGAGTAGATGATGATGGCTTGAATGAAGCTATTTAACCCATGTTCTTCAGATCTTGATTTGGGTTATTTCGTTTGCGCGTTTACATGGTTCCTATAGAGAGAGAGAGAGCTTCGAGAGCAGCGAGAGAGAGAGCGAGAGAGAGCAGCGAGAGAGAGCAGCGAGAGAGAGAGCTTTGTTTTTGGGTCTAAGGTTTTAAACTAAAATTTTGTCCAACCTCCAGGATGAGTTCTGGCCAATTAGACACTGGCTGAATTTAGGAGGTGACGTTCTTTTCAGTTCTGATCGTAAATCATGCTTATCTGTGCTCTCCTTACTAACAGAGAGAACAGGGGCCACAGTTTAGACATGATTTCTAATTAAAAGAAGATCAAAACATATTACACCGATATCATTCAAGCCATCTTGCTAGTTGTGTTCGTAAGATAGCATTGATATGAAACAGTACACACTTTCATTCATTCACTCCTTCTAATAGTTAATATAATAACTATTACCTGAATTAAATGGGATCAAAACATATTATCTTATTAAAATATACATATAAGTGGTGGAAACAACCCAGGATTAGGTAGTTGCATGATTGTTTGATCATGAGTCCATTGAAAATTGTTCTTGAATGATTTTATGTATAGTTATTGATAAGAATCAGTTCTCTGGTGAAGAGACAGAACTCTGTTTGTTCAGAGGTCTTAATGAGGAGGTGTTCAGGAATGTAGTCGGGGGTTTCAGTAACATCTGCTGGTGTCGATTCTTCTTCTAAAGGGTCTTTTGCAGACTCTCTGGCACCGGGATGGGTGACTTATGGCTCTGGTCTGTGCGGACACTGTCTTTATCTTAACCAGTCCGTATTAGGCCACAAAGCTAGCCATTGACCAGTTATGTGATAGTGCCGGGGGCTCCTTCAATTAGTCAGACCGGTGATGATCATGAGACGTTCTGAACAAATCTTCCCCCCTCAGTCATCGAGAAGTAGAGAATTTGAATTAATATTCAAAAAGAAGATTAGTTGGTGGTTGCTTTCTACCCATTGTCGCTACATATCCCCCCTCCGTTCGACGATGTGTTGAGTAGAAGACATCGGTGAACGCTGGAGAAATGGGTAGAGGAAGCAAACACACACGGCAAACAACAAGACAACACCTCCATGACTGGTCACTTTACTGGTGCAGGACATTAGATTACCTAGGCATAAACAGGTTCACTCTCTCAATGTAGTTAATCACGTTGAATAAAGTTTAGTTCAATCTTAGGACCGTTATCCTAGTTCGTTTTGGGACGGTGATTAATCAATTTTGTGATTAAATTTGATTTGTTTGTTTTATTCTCTTCTAAATTGTTCTAGGTTTGGCCCAATTTACCTTTCAATTTGTGATACGAATGATGCAGGGAGTTCTCTGGCTCACATTCGTTTTAAGGTGACTTACAAATATTAGGCGTGGTGTGTCAATCCTATTATTGCGACCTTGACCCTTATAGGGTGGACAGGCATTTTACCTCATAAAAGAAGAAGGAAAGGAAGGAAGAGGTAAAACAAAACAAAGCAGTTGAGTGTTCCTGGTATGACTTATAACTACTGTTGCGCAGCTAAGGTGTCAGGTATCACGATGTAATGAGAGGTGTTCTCAGGTGTACTTGTTGGATGGGTAGTTACCATGTTTCCTATGGTAAGTGTAGCTACGTTGTTAAGCTAGTTTCTGAAGTTAGTTTTTACCTGTGGGAGAAAACATGTTTGTTGCGTGTTTTGCACGGTAGAGGTGGTTAACTTCTATATGTTAGTGAGTATGTTAGGGGTGTTGTGTAGTGTATGCATGTATGCATGCATGTATGTATGTATGTATGTATGTATGGTCAGATCTGTTTCAGTCTGTTTTGCTCCCCCCTTTGCTTGATGGCTTAGCTTTGATGAGCTTGTTGCCTCTTTGCCTTGGAGAAAGGATCTTCTGTGATCTGCTGGGGGTCAAACCAGTAAGGCAGGAAGTTCTCTGGCAGACATGGGGAGGTAGTTTGGCATGGCTGCGTGAAGCTGTAGTGCGAAACTTGGTCTCCGTTGTTGCATTCCTCCGATGATGCCTTCTGGTTGTGACAACCTTTCTGATCTTCTGTGCTTACTGTTGTTGCTGTAGCACACACATGGTTCTTGAGTTGGAGCTCGTTTGGTGGTTTCTTTATGAGTGATGGGTAACCAGGATGGTGTTTTCTGGTACCTCTGGGTGTTTGTCAGTGGTTGACTGTGAGAGACCACTTTGTTCTGTGTTGTTGTAGAACAAGTGGTTGTCATCTTCATTATGAAGGTGTATCAGATGAGTCGTGGGTCTTCCGTTCCATCGCTAGTCATAGCAAATTTGACTCATCTTGTTGGTCATCCGTGTTCAGCCTGCTTTCTAGGAACACTTCCCGTTGCCTCATTAGTGGTTCCATGTCTTTTCCATGCGGTTGGTGTGGTAGCTGTCATCGGCATGGGAGTCACGTTCTCTGTGCTTCTTACGAAGAACTGTGGTGTTGTCATGCCACTGGTTGTCTTCCAGTGCAAGGCTTGTGTCTTGGCTGAAGGAGTTTGAAATTGTGGATGTTTTCAAACCTTTCTTTGAGGACATCTTCTGTTTGATGTGGGCCTTGTGTGTCAGGTCACGCAGCTGTTGAATTGTCATTGTGTCTGCGCAGGCCTCGAGACCAAGATAATAACTCAATCCGGGGTGCAGATTTCTCAGGAAGAGGTTTTTGAAATTCACATCCTCTTCATGTTCAGGTGAGTTATGTGCACCAAAGAAGGCTTGTCGAAAACGGTGGTAGTAGGCTTGAGGAGTCTCTTGCCGACCTTGCTTAGTTTCCAAAGCGATTAACACACCATGTTCCGACTCTGGGCCTGTGAATTCTTTAATCAGTGTCTCACATAGCAGCTGGTAGTTTGACTTGACATGAGCAGGTTGTCGGTCTAGGAAGCTTCGTACCTTTGGAGTGGATGTCGATCTGAGGATGTAAAACCTGTCTCTGTCAGTCACATGTGGTCTCACCTCTAGGTGGAAGTTGATATCTCGGATGTGGGCCTGGATGTCTGGGCCCTCCGTGGAGTTCAGGTTGAACTGAGTGATACTCTTAACCAGCTGGTTGAGATCTTTACAGGTCATCCCCTGTGCAGCTTTGGAGTCTGCCTGAATGAGCTCTCTTTGTTTGTTGGCAGTGAACAGTTCTGTGGTGAAGGCTGGTGACCTTTCGGGTTGTGGCCATTCACTTCTTTCACTGTATGCCAGTTCTTGGATGGAGGACTCTGTTCTGCTCAGCAGTGGTGATGCTGAGGGAGGTCTCTCCCTTCTTGGCTCTGGTTTCTGTTTGAAAATGTGCTGGAGTTCATCTCTGACCGCGTAGAGCTCGTCGTTGACGTCATCTCGCTGTTGGGTCAGATGGTCGATTTCAGCACTGCACCTTTCCAGGTGGTCTTTCAGAGCAATGATCTTAGAGTTCTTGACTTTAATGTCAGCTTTAGCTTTCTCTAGCTGGTGTTCAGCAGACTGGAGTTGGTTTACCAGGTGCTTCTGGACAGTCTTTAATTCTTGTTTGTCACGTTCAGTGACTGCAAGGGCTTCTTGGAGCTTGTAAACTTGCTTCTTTGTTTCTTGCTTCACTTTGTCGGGCACTTCGAGTTCGACTTGAGCTTTCACTTTGAGCTGGTCAGTGCAGAGTTGAGTGTGCATCAGCTCTCTCAGGAACTCAGTGGTCTGAAGCTTGAAGTCGTCCTGGACTTTCACTTCCAGCTTGTCTATGCGGCTCTGGGCACGTGTCAGCTCCTCCTGAAGGTGGGTGATGTGCTTGTCGCTTAGTGTCAGCTGGGCTGTGAAGGCATTGCTTAGGGAACAGATAATCTTGGTTAGTTCCGTGTGGTTGTGGTTCTGATTCTGGCTTGAATCATGTGTCAGGAATCTTCTCAGCGTTATGATTATTATTAAAAATAATAACAGTTCAAATGTCTTTGGTGTGAGGCAGTCTGCAATGCCTCCGAGCCAGGCGTCCACGTCAGTGGGGTTTGTTGTCCACGACATGTTGGCACGCTGGGGTGAAGAGACTGACACAGATCTGTGTGGGGTGTAAGCCTATATGTGGTTGAACAGCTAGGTGTCGTTTCAGTGACTGTACAACAATAGTGAAGTGTTGTAATGTCTAAGTGTTGGTCTCAGTGTAGACAGGTAGGTTAGTGATGTGGAAACTTTGTCACTCAACTAAGTGAGGGAAAGAGAGAAAAAGGTTAAAACAAATCTCAATTGAAAGGATTTTTTTTTTTTGAAAAGCTGGTTTAAACTCGTGATGTGTCACTCAACTGAGTAAGGGGAAAAAAGAGAGAGAGGTTAAAACCAATTTCAATAAAACAAGAAAGAAAATTCTTAAGTAGGAGAAATATTATTTTTCTCGTAAATGCTTCCTATCGGTGAGAATCTGTTTCCAGAAAGGTAAACAATATTATTGCTTATGTTTACAAGGAAAAATAATACAATAATAATGCTGATACCTTTTTCCGAGTTTTACAGGATTGACACCACACACCGTCAGTTGGACCGCTTACAGCTGGGATGCTATGAAGGCGACGGTTGCTCAACACTGGTCTCTGTTAATTGATCTTGGATAAGATGTTAAATTGTAAATTGCGTTTACAAAGACAGAGAGAGTATGGAGAACAAGAGAGGGTTTGATTACAAATCAAATACCTAATAATTGTTTTCTTTGGAAAAATTATCTTTCTCTTTCTTTAGACTCGATTGATGGTTCTTCCAGGTTTGTTTCCTACAAATGTGAAGGATGGGAAATCAGGACAGAACAGGAAGGATGTAAGAAGGAAAGGAGGGAAGGAGATTGGATCCACAAATGGCTCTGGAGCCTTTGTCGAACTACAAGTATAGAATTGATAGTTGCCAACCAACTAAACATTCAAAAATAAAGCTTTGTAAAGAGAGGGTTATCTCTGATTTATTTGAAACTTGTAGTGAGATACCAATGTCTCCTATTGAGGCTCAGGTGTGTCGCTCCACAGCGACAAAAAGAGGTAAATGGGTAAAATAGAGTGGTTAAGTTTATAACCACAACTTGAGAAGGAGGTTACAACGCAATAACAATAAATGAGCAAGTAGGAGTCTAACAATATTTGAAATAGGGAAATGTGGGTTGAATAAGTTTACTTAACTTTCAAAGTTCAAAACGTATTCACCTTAAGTGATTAAATCTAAAAGAGTAATTTAGAAATTATGAAAATTATGAAATTAGATTTATTAAAAATAAATCTAGAAATCATTAGAAATTACCTGTTTAGAAAAATAGATTTTCAATTTTAATTTCCTTTTTTAAATCAAATTAGAATTTGACAATTAATAATCATAAACCAGTATTTTCTTTTTCAAGTAAAATGCAGGTAAACGAAATTAATAATTGCAAACGAAATTTCCTTTTCACGGAAAATATGGGTAATTAAAATATTAGACAGGTAAAATAAGAAAGAAGAAAAGACCAACAGGTGTAAAAATCAAGGTGTTTAAATGGTTAAATCACTTTAACGTTGTTCAAACAGACACTGTATTTAACCACTGATGTTAATACAAATGACAAACGTAAATAATGCTTAAGGCTTTAGCATATAGGCCTCACTGTGAACAACTGCCTAGGTTAGGTTAGCTTAGCCAAGGGTTAGCAGCTAGCTTAGCCACCAAAGGGTTTGTTTACACTGTGGTCAGGGCTTTGCTGTGGCTCTGATCATGCGAGGGTCAGGGTTCCCCCGGAAGCGTTGGTTAAGACTTCCGTGTCACGATTGTAACTATGGCGACAAAACAACGCTAGTGGGCAAACATGTGAATTGCAGTTTGTAAACAGTAATGCATGTTACATGAAATGTCGGCACATTTCAACAATGTTCAAAGAATATGCACGTCGATCATATTACGTGAAATGTCGGCGCATTTCAAAAATACAAATAAAGGACACCACTCGTAGTTTTTACGACGTGGGGCTTCACTCAGTTGTTTAAGAGTGAGATTAACTTTAAAGGGCAGCTTTGCGCTGTAATAGATGGAACAATAGCGATCTCGGCGGATCGTCTCTGTGCAATGTTATCTGAGCACACAAAAACAACAGGGTTCCTAACTGTTGGTTAAGTTTCAACGTCAAGCTTTACTTGAACACAACTTTAAATAATTCCTATTCAACTACACTCGGACATACGCAGTGTTTACGCGAGAATTAATTGAACTGACACAGATAAGCTTATAGTTTATCACGGGGATTGCCGTGGGACACGCACGGACAACCTGATAAATAAAGACTAATCTGTGAGGAGAATATTCGTCCTTGCAGTGGAACACGCACTGAGTGACAATCAGATAAATAAGGAACGTTAGACGAGGGACACGCTCATCCGTCCTTTACATGGTTATTTTAATTACTGCAGTATAATTTCGTTAAGCTCTCGGGCTGATACAAACACACATAAGTTACAGCTTTGAAAGACGCTGGAACACGCAGACGTCAGTAAGCTATAATTAAAGTATTTCAGAGATTGAGGGACACGCTCAATCCTTACCTTATCATTGTGTGAGATCTTATATCTTGGGTTATTTTACTGCAGTTTTAAAATAAAATAAAAATAGGCAGGCAGCCTAGACTAGAGTAACAGCTCTCTCTGTGTATTCACATTCATTCAAACAGGGCGCGCGGCGCTCGCTGCATACGTCATACACACAGACTCGGAGGTTCGGATCTCTCCCTTCGCATACTATGAAAATATAATTACTTCGTATATGCTTACAATTTAGGTTAAACTTCCCGCATTCTTCTCCACCATTTAATGTAGCGTTTATACGCCCACGTATAAATATTATTAATTATTATTCATAACGGAATATGACCAATAATTAATATTTTAATTATTTTTAATTATCTTCAGAATTTACTGTAGCAGAATCAATAGTATGATCATTTTATCAGTTCATCCAATGAACAGAAAGCATAAACAAGTATTAACTCTAGGAAATATAATATCTTCCTGGTCAAGAAAGAATTAATCCCCAGCTAACAATAAATTACGAAGTAAATTAAGGGTAACAGCATAGGTAACTTAAATCGAAGTTCAAGACAATAAATCTGATAAGCACACACGAGTAATCTCTTTTAAATACAAACAATACTTTATTGATTATATAGACTACTAACACATAAAGCTAATATCTAACACAAACACATGCACACACACACATACACATTCATACGCGTTGCAGAAAGGGATAGAGTGAGGAAAGAGTGGGTTTAAGAGTGAATGGATGAAATCTCACGATTTCATATACACTAGACATGACCTGAACAAACCATCAATCATTAATTTAACCCTTCTATCGTTTTAGGCAGGTTATTAAAGTTATATAAATACACCAGTTAAGATTTTAGCCTGCATGGAGGTACTTGCGTATTTGCTTTTGGGGATTCCCTTTTTGTTGCGTGAAAGGGGTTTTCCCGGTCCGTTCGGTCTCCTCGTGCCTGATGTCTGGATCACGGGGTCAGTCACGTGGTGTGCTGGCGGAATGAAAGTCTTTGTTTGAAGCTGGCTTTGCAGAAGAAACGTGGCTCGAAATCTTGTCGCAAAACTTAACTTAGAACCGACACTCACAACGGAAAAGAAATGAAACTAAGAAAAGAAAGGAAATTGAGAGTAGATGATGATGGCTTGAATGAAGCTATTTAACCCATGTTCTTCAGATCTTGATTTGGGTTATTTCGTTTGCGCGTTTACATGGTTCCTATAGAGAGAGAGAGAGCTTCGAGAGCAGCGAGAGAGAGAGCGAGAGAGAGCAGCGAGAGAGAGCAGCGAGAGAGAGAGCTTTGTTTTTGGGTCTAAGGTTTTAAACTAAAATTTTGTCCAACCTCCAGGATGAGTTCTGGCCAATTAGACACTGGCTGAATTTAGGAGGTGACGTTCTTTTCAGTTCTGATCGTAAATCATGCTTATCTGTGCTCTCCTTACTAACAGAGAGAACAGGGGCCACAGTTTAGACATGATTTCTAATTAAAAGAAGATCAAAACATATTACACCGATATCATTCAAGCCATCTTGCTAGTTGTGTTCGTAAGATAGCATTGATATGAAACAGTACACACTTTCATTCATTCACTCCTTCTAATAGTTAATATAATAACTATTACCTGAATTAAATGGGATCAAAACATATTATCTTATTAAAATATACATATAAGTGGTGGAAACAACCCAGGATTAGGTAGTTGCATGATTGTTTGATCATGAGTCCATTGAAAATTGTTCTTGAATGATTTTATGTATAGTTATTGATAAGAATCAGTTCTCTGGTGAAGAGACAGAACTCTGTTTGTTCAGAGGTCTTAATGAGGAGGTGTTCAGGAATGTAGTCGGGGGTTTCAGTAACATCTGCTGGTGTCGATTCTTCTTCTAAAGGGTCTTTTGCAGACTCTCTGGCACCGGGATGGGTGACTTATGGCTCTGGTCTGTGCGGACACTGTCTTTATCTTAACCAGTCCGTATTAGGCCACAAAGCTAGCCATTGACCAGTTATGTGATAGTGCCGGGGGCTCCTTCAATTAGTCAGACCGGTGATGATCATGAGACGTTCTGAACAAATCTTCCCCCCTCAGTCATCGAGAAGTAGAGAATTTGAATTAACCCTTAATCACTGTTAAAAAAGGACAACACTTAAGGTGTTTGGGGTCATTTTGACCCCAAACTTTTAAAGAGCAATTGCATAAGGAAATATAATTTTTTATATGGAAAACTATATATCTTTTTTTTTATTTACTTCTAAACTATCCATTTATGCTGTGTTTTTGTGGAAATGTTGAAGTTTTTTACCTATTTACTGCACAAATACATAACTAGGCCATAAATTGGCTCATGAAAAATGATTTTTAAAAGAAAAAATCACTTAAATGATGATCATAATTAAATATAAATAGTTTCTGGACATTGCTCTATGTGTTAGGGATAGAACACTGCCATCTAAAGGTTAGTTGAAAAACTTTATTTCTTATAGGAAAGGAATTAAAGTGCAATGGCCAAAGATATCCCATAGAGGGCCATAGAGAATCATTCATTCAACAAGCTTGTTCCATGTTGCATATGTGACATGTGTGTGTTTGTGTGTGTTTGTGTGTGTGTGTGTATGAGATAGAAAGTTCGTTCCACTTTGGGTTTATGCTCTAGGACCAGACCTTGATTTAAATGTAATTTTTTTTTTGATTTATGCCAGTTTTGTTTATTTTATTTGCCAATTTCTAAAAAAATACTCTCTGTTGCAGTGACATATATGTGTGTGTTTGTGTGTGTTTGTGTGTGTTTGTGTGTGTGTGTGTATGAGATAGAAAGTTCGTTCCACTTTGGGTTTATGCTCTAGGACCAGACCTTGATTTAAATGTAAATTTTTTTAGATTTATGCCAGTTTTGTTTATTTTATTTGCCAATTTCTATAAAAATACTCTCTGTTGCAGTGACATACATGTGTGTGTTTGTGTGTGTTTGTGTGTGTGTGTGTATGAGATAGAAAGTTCGTTCCACTTTGGGTTTATGCTCTAGGACCAGACCTTGATTTAAATGTAAATTTTTTTTACATTTATGCCAGTTTTGTTTATTTTATTTGCAAATTTCTATAAAAATACTCTCTGTTGCAGTGACATACATGTGTGTGTTTGTGTGTGTTTGTGTGTGTGTGTGTATGAGATAGAAAGTTCGTTCCACTTTGGGTTTATGCTCTAGGACCAGACCTTGATTTAGATGTAAATTTTTTTAGATTTATGCCAGTTTTGTTTATTTTATTTGCCAATTTCTATAAAAATACTCTCTGTTGCAGTGACATACATGTGTGTGTTTGTGTGTGTTTGTGTGTGTTTGTGTGTGTGTGTGTATGAGATAGAAAGTTCGTTCCACTTTGGGTTTATGCTCTAGGACCAGACCTTGATTTAAATGTAATTTCTTTTAGATTTATGCCAGTTTTGTTTATTTTATTTGCCAATTTCTGTAAAAATGCTCTCTGTTGCAAACACATAACATTTGTGTGTTTGTTTATGTGTTTGTGTGTGTGTGTGTGTGTGTGTGTATGAGATAGAAAGTTCGCTCTACTTTTTATTTATGCTCTAGGACCAGACCTTGGTTTCTATGTAGAAATTTTCAGATTTATAATGGATTTACTTTTATTTTTTTGACAAATAAAATAAAAAAAAGTCATTTTTTTCATTTTCCCATTCATTTTCAATGTGGGGTCATTTTGACCCCAAACACCTTAAAAGGTAAAAAAAATTTTACACACCTTTAGAACAACCAAATCAAGCCCAGTTTTTTTGTGCATGTTTAGATAGATTATTTAGGAAAAGTTCCAGAGTTTCATGCCCCTGAGATGAAGTTAACACTTTTAAAAAATGAAGGAAAAATCCATTGGGGTCTGTGTGACCCCAAACACTGATTAAAGGTTAATATTCAAAAAGAAGATTAGTTGGTGGTTGCTTTCTACCCATTGTCGCTACAATACAGATCATATTCTGACATTTTATCATTGTTGAACTATATAACATTGATTAGTTTTATGTAAATGTGCTCACCTGTTTAATAAAGTACATGTAGAAGCGGTCGAAGTCTCGGACGTGGAGCTCTCGTTTATATACTGTCTATGGGAGCTCTAGGCATCTCGAAAACACCGCGCTGATATTGATTCTCAGTTTAGTTCTTTTTTTATCCAAAGTCTGCTTGCCATGGTCCATAATGTTTGAACGAAATAACAGCGTGCAGATAGACATTGCGAACTACAGTGGTCCACGTCTGTCGTCTTGGTTACTATCAGAGGACTCTGGTTCATAGCTCTGGTTACCATGGCAGTACAAGTGGAAACCAGGGACAACGCGGATATGACGCCATTGACGGCGACAAAACGGAAATAAAGAAACGTGCCGGGTCTAATAATTTAATTTTCTCCTGGTTTGAAAGTTGTTGGAAACAGTCGGGATAAAGTACACAACAAAAAATATATATATATAACAGTGATTTTTGCTATTTTTAAAGCAAAAAAAAATACATATTATGCCTTTAAGAAACCCTGATAGTGGAGCATGGATTAATCAATTTACCATGGCAAGCAACTAAGGGGAAAGAAAGAGCAGCGATGTTCACTGCGACTGAGCAGCGTTTGCTTCGAGACTTGCGAAGAATTTAAATATATGTATGTCACGGTGCGGACTCGGATGGCCAGCCACCCCGGACTTAGACACCACCGTGGGGAGCCAACACCACAGGTCCGCAACAGATGGACAACGCAGACAAGAGATAATTTCAAAGGAATAACAATCTTTATTGAACACAATTTATCAATGAGCACCAGCGTGATAGACTTCCGTGTCTTCTAGGTTCCTTCAGCTACAGGTAGGTACTGATCGAACGTCGCGGTTTCGCCCTGGCGGCGACTTCGCCAATGATACGGCTCACTTCGGGACTCGGACGGTGAGTAGACAGGTGGGGGTTCTTCTCAGTTCAGGACACTTCCGTCAGTGCACAGTAGTGGGACAATAATTCAAAAGCTTACTTCACCAGCGATGCTGCATTCTTCAGGACTCAGACGGTGACTAGACCGGTAAGGATTCTTCTCAGTACAGAATACTTTCGTCAGTGCACAGTAGTGAGACAGTGGTTTAAAAGCTTACTTCACCGGCGATGCTGCATACTTCCAGACCCAGACGGTAAGTAGGAAGATAAGGACTCTTCTCAATACAGGATACTTTCGTCAATGCACAGTAGTGGGACAATGATTCAGAGCTTACGTCACCAGCAATGCGGCATACTTCCAGACCCAGACGGTAAGTAGGAAGGTAAGGATTCTTCTCAATACCGGATACTGTCGTCCGTGCACAGTAGTGAGACAGTGGTTTAAAAGCTTACTTCACCAGCGATGCTGCATTACTTCCAGACCCAGACGGTAAGTAGGAAGGCAAGGATTCTTCGCAGTACAGAATACTTTCGTCCAATGCACAGAAGTGGAACAATGATTCGAGAGCTTACTTCACCAGCGATGCTGCATTCTTCAGGACTCAGACGGTGAGTAGACAGGTAAGAGTTCTTCTCAGTACAGAATAATTTCATCAGTGCACAGTGGTTTAAAAGCTTACTTCACCAGCGATGCTGCATTACTTCCAGACCCAGACGGTAAATAGGAAGGTAAGGATTCTTCTCAGTAGGGCAATTCCACGCAAAACTGTCACATCCATAACGCCAACTAAATACCATGGCATTGTGTTGGCGTTATGGATGTGACAGTTTTGCGTGGAATTGCCCAGTACAGAATACTCTCGTCAATGCACAGTAGTGAGAGTGGTTTAAAAGCTTACCTCACCAGCGATGCTGCATTCAGGACTCAGACGGTGAGTAGACAGGTAAGGGTTCTTCTCAGTACAGAATACTTTCGTCAATGCACAGTAGTGGGACAGTGGTTTAAAAGCTTACTTCACCAGCGATGCTGTATATCTTTGGAGCTCAGACGGTAAGTACGAAGGTAAGGATTCTTCCACAACAATATGTTCCTTCCTAGAGCTCGCAAACAAAGAGAGAGTGGATTAAGGGGAGGTTTCCGCGAGGCGTTATAGTACTCAGAGCTCAGACGGCTCGAGAGAGGATAACACAAAAAGAGACTTCACCAACTCAGCTGTATCACTCCGAAATTCTAATGGAGAGCAGGTATAATCACTTCTCACAAACGTGTAAGCAGGGGTTGCAGCCGCTTCTCAGCAAAAGCTCACCGCACTCATGTTCACTTCAAATCCACAGCAATGAGTCAATGTGTATCAATAAGACAAAAGCACTGCAATTCACTCACACAATAAGGCTGATCAGAGGCCTCAATCCCTCCGTTACACTCTCGTGGGGGATATTCAATACTCAGTTCCTCTTCAGCACACTCTGAAACACATAACTTCCCCAACAGTCAGATTTACATTACTGCATCCTCTTCAAGCTTTTCAAATGTTCATAAGATGAGATCAATTCACTTAACTCTCTCTCTCTCTCCACAGCGTAGATCCAATCGATAAATCAGTCCAGCAGATTCCCACAGACGAACTCTGATCCAGCAGGCTTCAATGGGCGGCTTTCACCCAAACGAGACTTCAACAGGAGACCTTCACATCCAAACAACTTCCCCGAACAAGCGTGTGCCCAGAACTGCTCCGCAAAACCCAACTGCCCCACGCCCAGAAACTTCTCTGAATGGCCTTTTTATCCTTGACTTGTGAAGCAGGAAGCCTGTGTAAACGGCACTCCTCTCTCTCTCTCGCACCTGCAGTGCATTAGCGCTAATCAGGCCGGGCAATATTCCTGACACACCCGGAACCGGAGTGGGATGTGTCGCACACAAATCGTTCCCTCAGGAAACTCGTGACTCATCAAAGGGTTCCGCTCGCTGAGCGCTTTTGTCACCCGTGACATATATGTAAATGTATATGTATATGTAAATATATATATTACCAAAAAAGGGAATACCGCAGCTATTAATAAAACAAGAGAGAAAGGCTGGCAGGAAATTGCTGATCGTCTCAATGCGTAAGGAGCAACTAATATGAAATGTACATTTTCACTAACATGAAATGTACAAAATGTAGGCTACTATATTTTACTAAAGTGAAATTAAATTTGTTTAAACATAGGTTTAACAAAAGTCTGCTCGGGTAGGCTAAGTCCTATACCACTCTGTTGTGTTGAGGAAGTGAATCGCAGAGGTCTATGGATAGGATAGTTTTAAAAGTGTATTGTTTTTCACTGTGTTGAGGAAGTGCTGTAGTGAATCTTTAAAAGTATTGTTTATAAAATAATAATTGAGCAGAAGTGATAATTCAGATCTGACAAGGAGTAAAGTACAGAATAGTGTGTGTGTGTGTGTGTGTGTGTATGTGTGTGTGTGTGTGTGTGTGTGTGTGTGTGGGATCCTGTGTCTTGCTTGACTGTACCTGGTTAAAAATAGTGACCCCCAACCCTGGTCACTTGAAAGTAGGGTTGCCAACTGTCCCGAATTAGCTGGGACGTCCCATATTTTAGGTTTAATTTATTTGTCCCATACGGGACCTCCCTTGTCCCGATTAAATAGACTGCTACGCTGATCTAACCACTGACTGATACAACAGCAACACGACACTTGAGAATGATCACGACACCGCATCATCCAATCACAACCCACACTCACGTGCATCAGACCATACGGATAACAAACTCTAAATTGAGAATTAATTATTCTTTTGGGACAAATTATTGTTTGATTTGCGAACAGAATCCTCTGCTGCCTGGTCGCTCCCGGTTTGATCTGGAGATTCCGGACTCAATTCCGGGATTCGCTAACGGCAAATCCCTTTCACTGTCCGGCCGGGTTTTGATTTCGGCAAATCAGTTTTGGTGAATTCAAACAACGTGATTATTGTTCATGAGTCCAACATCCAGCTACGCAAGAAAACATGAAATCTTCCTGAGGGAAAAGTATGCCATTACTTTCTCAAATTGTCAATTAAAAACAACACTACGTTTAAATATCTGATAAACGGAAGTGTGAGGCAAGCTCATTATCATAAGAACCAATCACAACCATTCAACGGCTCTGGAACCAATCGGGATTAGTCACGTGTGTTATGCTATTGTTTGAATTTAAACAAGTACAAACTTTTTTAAACATCTTTGGAAAATTTATCTATGATGCATTTCAAATAATATGATGTTGAAATCCTTGTGGGAATTTCAGTAGTACAAACATATCATGTTATGGACAACAGCCTTTTAAGTAGCCTTTTACAAGTATCCTACAAACAAGTAAAAGTGAACAACGTTACAGTTTTTTTTCAATTGCTAACAAGCATTGTTCAATACTGAAACCACATTTTCAAAACTATTCACTGTCAGTGACACACAAGTGTATAAAGACCAAACTGTGAATATGTTTTCAATATTTTGTGAAGTGCATTCAATCACCACATTTCTCAAAATCCACAAACAGTTTTGTCATTCATACTCCACAAACTGCAAAAAAAACCGATATATTTGCAGGATATTTTTCATATGCTAACACACTGCTTTCAAAACTGATGAAACACACATTCAAATCAGAATGATGGCAAATTTCAAGCATTTCTGCAGTAATTATTTTTAAATATAGAACATCTTAGCAGAAAATGAAATAATAATCATTTCAAGCTAATTGCAATTTTAGCTCAAAGCCAACCCAAGTGTCCTGCTTTAGTCTCATTACCATGTTTTAGAAAAAGGGGGATAGCTTGGAACTGATTTTGTTTGGAAATATGGATCACAGAAGACAGGTTGGTGGGGAAAGAGGAGTGGTGCAAGGGAGAGTGCGTGGAGGACAAAGGAGAGGAAGACCCAGAACGGTGATATCTGATGAAATAAGGGCCACAATTATTGACCATGTTGTGAACCATGGTCTAACTTTGATAGAGGCCAGTCTAAGGGTGCAACCAAATCTGCACCGCTCAACAGTTGCGTCAATAGTACGAATTTTCCGGCAAAACAACAGGTGAGATGATACATATTACAGTACAGTTCAATACAATATGTCTAAATTTTGAAACCTATTACTAGAGTTGTGCCGATGGACGATATCATGATGGCTGACCGAGCCACCATCGTGATGCCACGCCCCCCACCCTGTCAGACCAGCCCAGTCTCACGACAGTTCGTGAAAGGTCACGTAATTTAATCTATTAATTCGTGTACACCAGTGGTTGGGAACCTATGGCTCGCGAGCCATACCTGGCTCTTTAGCAAAAATCATGTGGCTCACAAGGTCTCTCACCCTTTACCAACAAACGATAAAAAATTAAGACGCATCAACAGAGATCGGCTCTCTGCAGAAAAAGCAGCCAATTACAATTCCCTTGTTGTACAGCCTACCTAAGTTACAGTTTTTCTCAATTGCTTAAACACTATAACCAGGCTTTTGAACTAAAATTTCAAAACCATAATGCCATTTATCAAAAACCACACCCATTTCCCTAAACTATAAACACTATTCCCTGTTTTGACACATGAGTCAGATTTGTTGAACTGTCACTGCAAAACTCTACATACAAATCCCTTAATTTCTCATTGCCTAGACCATGTTGTCATTTAGAAAGCACTAGCATTCAATATTGTTCACTCAAGTCAGCACAGCTTCAGCTCAGTTAGCACACAGTTACCCAAGTGGAAACACTAAGAGTCAAAATTTAACACACATCAATCAGATCCTTCAATAGATAGATAAAAGGGCCCAAATCAGTTTATTGAGTTTTGGAACAATGGATCCAGAAAGACATGAAGGAAGAGATCGAGGAGGGATAAGAAGGAGGAGGAGGAAGGGCAAGGGCAAGAAGACAAGCAGTCTCAGATGAAATTCAAGCCACTCTAGTTGCCCATGTCTTTGTCAATGTTATGACTATGAGGGAGGCTGGGCTACGAGTAAGGCCAAATTTGAGTCGCTTTACCGTCCCCTCGAGAACCTTCAGGGAGGTGTGGTGGCAAACAAAATTCTATCACTGAATAAGAGACAAACATTGCCAATAGTCTTTGATGAGGTTTATTTTCTTGCAAGAAAAGGCCAGCAGTTGTACAGTGGCTGCAGAGTGTGACAGTGAAGGGAGGGTATCCTTTCTCCTTTATAGTCTTGACTCCCAGAATGTTATCTTTCTAGGCCAATGATGGTATTTCAACCATATGTGGAACATTCTTAGACTTGTTCATCATATTGTACCCTTGAGTGGAGGCCCTCCTGTCACGTACCAACATTCTTTATCATTCCAATACAATTCCATATAAGAATAAGGTTTGTGTGTGCTCTTTTACTGTCATATGATGGTCACACACATCTTACAGTTTTTTCCAACTGCTTACACACAAAATCTTTTCATGTCACACGATTTTTGAAACCTCTCACTCAAAGTGAAAAACTACATACCAAATCTCCAAAACCATAAGCTATTTCTCAGCCTTTGACTCAGTTTTCAATTGCATTAAACACTTTTTTCAAAACACTACACACAATTCTCTACCTAAAACACAAAAATCTATCAGGAAGTGACTTGCTTTCCTTTTCCAAACACAACCAATCAAAATGCTACACTTATTCACCAGGTCACACAGACACACTCCTCACATGTGCAAACACTAATTGCTTAACTGATCACTAACCAATCACTGCTTTACAGTAATAGGTCAAAGGTCAGATGATCTGTTTTGAACAATGGATTCCTGGGAATCAAAAAAAATCTGAGGAAAGAGTAAAACCTTTTCACAATATATATATATATATATATATATATATATATATATATATATATATATATATATATATATATTGTGTGTGTGTTGTACTGTGTAGTACATGAATTAATAAAAATGTGCCAATGTATCCATTGGTTGTGTCTTTTGTGTTCATCATGTGAAAAGGTTTGTGAGGGGGGGGAACCACAAGCAACATAACTTACCAGTTTTGGAAATGTTGTTTTGAATTTGAGGGCAAAGTTTGGTTTTTCAGCAAGAGTGAATGATTTTGAGTGTAGAGCTTCATTTTGACCTGCAAATAGGATTTTTGGGGAACTGGGTGAGACGTTATGGATTTGTGTTTACTGTTTTGAGAATACGAGGCTTAGTTTCAAGAAACGTATTTATGCAATCGAGAAAAACTGTAATGAAAAGTTTATGATAATAATAATAATCAAGCATAGCGTTAGTTCTGGCAGGTCACGTTAGTCAAGCTCGCATCAGCTGACCCTCAGCTGATCCACATCTACCTATAGTAATACGACACCTATTACCATATACATATATAAGCTCCTTCAGTATTATCAGCAGCAGCTATCGCGTTTCTCAGGAGCTAATTACCCTCCTCCATCCCCAGCTCCTCCTCTCGCCCTGTCAGGATTTGACATTCTGATTTCCCTTGAATCAGAATAATTATCGAATAATGTTGTACTTTAAAATCTTGAATTAAATATATTTGCAAATTTTCATGTTGGTTCTGTTCTGTTTACCCCAAGGGGGATTATTGCTGCTCTCCCTGCTCTTATCCATGCTAGGCTGCATGGATGCGCAGGGAGTTCTCGCCCAGAACGGAACCATACCGCCAATCCAAACTGTATGCTAATTGTCAATCATATTTGACGGTAGTGGTCCTGACAGAATTCAAGTTGTACCGTCAAAAGTGCGTGTTCAGTGCTGTTCGCGAGTGTCATGAGTCACCACAGCAATCAATAAACCGCTTACGTTTCTGTGGTAACCTACAGCTCATGCACTGGGATTCAAGCAGCTGCAGCTTGTTTACAGTTTTTCTCGATTGTTTACACACATTTTCTGGTACTTGAGACACAATGACCACAACATGTAACTCATTCACCAACCCCCTGAACCAATTCTGCTAAACTACAAGCACAATTCCTGCTTTACACTCAAATTGCAGTTCTAAAACACACTTTTTTCAAAACACTACACACAATTCTCTGCTTTTGGCACAATTTTCATGCAGAAAATCTCTTGTTTTCACAAGGAACACACTGCCATTCAAATATGCACACTGACTCATCACATGGGCAAACACCCGTCACACAGTTTTACAATTAGCAATCAGAGCTTTAGCATAAAAGGGCAACAGGTGAGCCCTTTCTAGGTGGTGCAATGGATGCCAACATTGGATTTAAAAAAAATTTTTTTTTACTGTAACTGTATACAGTAAATTCTTCTGTTGTTTTGAATGTAGACCACTGTATGTACAACGTTGTGCTGGTTGGGATGTACATTGTTTTTGTGGGAAAAATAAAATATATGTGTTACCATGTATTTGTGTGTTCTGAGTATAAAAACAATATTCTCAAATATTTTACAACACACTTATGTATGTACTGTCTGTAGTAAGTGTAACACTGAACAAAAAAAGGCCTAAGTCATTATGATGAATGGAGAAGAAGTGTTTTCCATTCATCATAGTGTTTTACATTGAGCACATCAGTGTTCAACTGGTTCTTATAAATGTCTATTCAGTTGATGTTTTGTGTGTGTCATTTGAAAACAAAATACCATTTTGAGAAGAAATAACATTGTTTTGAATGTAAAGTTTTATTTTGCAGGATAATTGAGGGGTTTTGCCCATTGTGTGTTTTTTTTTTGGGATTTGTGTGTAGAGTTCTGAGAATATGAGGCATGCTTTCAGAAAATGTGTGTAAACAATCGAGAAAAACTGTAAGGTAATGGCGAAAATCATTTTAGAACAGCAGCGAAAATGTAAAAGTAGGCTTATATAAAATTTAAAGGAGTCATGAACTGGATTGTTTTATTATTTTATAATGTTGCCTGGGGTGCCCTTATAATGTTAGTATGATTTTTTCATCAAAAATTGTCATAATCTATAAATAAAAGCCATTTTTCCAAGCCTGATTTCAGCCTCAGATTTGAACGCTCTGTTTTAAGGGGCGTGTCTGCTGTGAGACTGCAGTGCAAACGCCCACTGCTGTGATTGGCTGACATGCTTGCATATGAAATAGCTAGTATTACATTGTAGATTTAAAAATCTTGTTTTCCCCTGTTGTTTGATTTCATGGAAACAGACACCAGTGATTTTGCCAAGAGATCTCTTATTTATTTTATATAAGACATAGGAAGAAGAGACAATGGATAAAACGAAGGTCTTGATTCAGCAGCCTTTCCATCTCTTCCTAATTTTCGAACAGAAGGGCTTGGTTTTTATACCATTAGCATCTCTCTGCCATAGACAAAGACTATCAGTTATTGTATATGTTGACCAGAAAACTGCATTATCAGAAAAACACATGATGTGAGACACATGATTATAATGTGACTAAAACAGTACATCACCAGAGAAACATGTGGTTTCCATTAACATATGAATGTATCTCCTTATACTATGCTCGGTGAAAACACTGCACATACATTTCAGTCTAACTTCAACACGCACTCACCCAAAGTCTCTTCTCCATGATTCACAAAACACAATGATTACAAATGATTATAAATGTATATAAAAATTATAACACAGATACATAATACTACTGATTATGAATATTAATAAAGAGTAATAATAATACTAAAAACATTAAATGATGAAATTTGAGTCTTCAGTCCCTCCACTGGAACTACGGCCGTCAGTTCCACCATCATTCCCAGGTGGCCAACCTATAGAAGTGATAGTGAGGAGGAAAAGCAGACCAAGAAATAGAATAGAAGACAGAAGAATAGAAACAGAAAAGAAGAAAAACAAAACAAAACAAAGAACAAAATAACAAAGAACCCCAACCCATGTTATGTCCCCGCATACTATGTGTCATTTAACATCTATGTGTATGTATTTAAAAATGAACCCCAATCATCTAAGGAAAGAAAAAGTAATAAGTCTTCTGCCAGTGCCTCGACTCGTTAATTACTTAACTCCTCAAGTTCCTGGCCAAAACAACAAACTAAAATAAACGTTGATGTTAAAGGATTCTATCCCTTGGGGTTGAAAATCAGTAAGCGGGTGTTCATTGTTTGTGAGGTTGTGTTTTGTATGTAGTGTAGAATGTGTAAAATCTTCTATTTCACACCAATTTTCCCATTCTTGGTTTTATCAATATGTCTCGTATTGAGAATAACTTACAACCATCTCTAATCAATGTCAATGAACTTGATTCCTGAAATGGAAGCAGAGAAATAATTAAACATCACTTCTTTATTCCCAATCTTTGAAGCTAATGGATGAACAGTGCTCAATATCAGGCCATAAGCCGTCATTATCATTTTGTTCTTTCACTAAGCAAGGTTTAACTTGTGACCAATGATACCATCTGTCTGTTCCTACCCCCTTCCCTTTAAGGCAAACACTTGTATCGGTTGTTAAGAGTATCTCATATGGTCCCTCCCATCTAGGTTCTAAACCTTTCCTAGCAATACGTTTGACCATAACAAAACTGCCTAACTCAGGAATGTGTGGAATGTCAGTAGTGGTATGTTTTTCATCCCATTGCTGTTGAGCTTCTCGCACTTTCTTATTATTGTCTTTGGTAGCTTTGTCCAGCATTGTGAGATAGCGTCGTAACTTCTCTTGGAACAAAGTAGAATCTCCTCCTGTTCCCGCAGGGTTGCTCTCAAGTTCCACAGAATAGCAGGTAATAACTTATGCCAACCTTGGCCAGTTTGCAGAATGGCTTTGGTAAGAGCGGTTTTCAATGATCTGTTCATTCGTTCTACCATACCAGAACTTTCCGGCCTGTAAGGAATGTGAAATTTCTGTTTGATCCCCATCAATTTCATTGCTTCCTTCATCAGTTTTCCAGTGAAGTGAGTTCCATTGTCAGAATCAATTTCATATGGAAGACCCCAGCGAGGAAAGGCTTCTTCCACCATTACTCGTGCTGCCGCTTCAGCAGTGCAAGTTCTTGTAGGGAATGCTTCCACCCACCTAGTAAATCTGTCCATGATTACTAGAATGTATTGGTACCCTCCACTGGGTGATAAAGGTCCTGTGAAATCAATTTGGAGGTGTGTCCATGGACCTGTTGGTCTGGGTGCATGTGACATTCGCACCTTTACAGATTTTCCCACATTTGCTTTCATGCAAATTAAGCATCTTCTACAGTAATCATCAATGTCTCTCATCATTCGTGGCCACCACCACGTCTCACTGATTTGAGCTTTCATTGCTTTTGCTCCAGCATGCACTTTCCCATGATACAGCTGCATTAGTTCTCTTCTTGTTCCAATAGGCATCACCACTTGTCCTGTTGGAATTCTCCAGATACCTTGATCATCCTCTTTCGCTCCCGCTTTTATCCATTGTTCTTTCTCTTCATCTGTCTCCAATTGATATGACAGAAGATGGCGCTCAGGATTATCTTTGCTATTTTCCTGTACCATGGTAACAGGAGTAAGAGGTAGTAAAGCTGCTTCTCTAGCTGCTGCATCTGCTGCCACGTTTCCTTGACTTTCTTTGGACTTGTCAGATTGATGTGATTTTACTTTAATCACGGCTGCTTCTCTGGGTAAGTGACATGCTGCAATCAAGCGACGAATTATGGAAGCGTGTTGTATTTCGCTCCCACTGCTAGTAATAAGTCCACGTCTTTTCCACAGAGCAAGATAGTCATGGACCACGCCAAAAGCATAACGACTATCTGTGTAGATGTTGACTCGATCTCCTTACGATAGTTCAAAAGCTTCTGTAAGTGCCGTGAGCTCAGCTACTTGTGCTGAAAATTGCCCAGGAAGAGCTCCTTTCTTCACAACAGTTCCATCAGCTTCCACTACAGCCCATCCAGTATGTCGTTTTCCATCAACGTAATAACTGGATCCATCAACCCATAACTCCTTATCTGGATTTTCAAGAGGGATTGGATTAACAGGACCATGGCTTTCCTCTTCTACTTGTTTTTCACATTCATGTGGTGTTCCATTTTCAGTTATCTTTTCTTTTCTTTTTTCTTTTAGTTTAACTCAGATACATTTTTATTTTCCTCTTTCTTTTTTTTCTTTAAGCTTACTCGGATCAGTATCCTCAAATATTTGAACAGCTTTACGGTCAAAGTCAAGATGCACGCGATCCTAGCTAGTTTTATACTTGTATTACTAAACAGCGTGTTAATGTTTTAGAGTTTATTCTGCTATCGTTTTAAACAGACTCGCCACACTTAACCGCTCATGTCAATCAAGTATTGCTTGTGTTTCACCTCCTCGCCTCCTTCTGAGTACGAATCTTCCGTGTTGGATATATTTTAGGGATTACTCTGCCTTCGTTTTTACAGTCCCGCCATATCCCCAAACACCAAACAGTGACAACCAAGCAAATTTCTAGCTTAACCGTCTTACAGCTAATTCTCCCAAATTTCTGACTAGATGGTCTTTTTTCTAAAAAAGATCCATCTCAATCCCAGCATATCAAATAATTTTAGAGGTTTACTTTTCAGAGAAACTTAAATAAGCCAAATTAAATTGAATTATTTTTACTTTTTTTTATTTTATTACTATGTCTTATATTCATTGGCAAAATACTGGTACATGAAATCACACAGTTCTTTTAAGCAGTTTCAGTCACTGTCTCTAATCATCAGGCAGATAAGAATAAAAAAAGTCTTACCTGCAAGCAATGATTGAGACAATGGATATGCAAATCCTGTTCTGTGACGCCAAATTGTAGATTTAAAAATCTTGTTTTCCCCTGTTGTTTGATTTCATGGAAACAGACACCAGTGATTTTGCCAAGAGATCTCTTATTTATTTTATATAAGACATAGGAAGAAGAGACAATGGATAAAACGAAGGTCTTGATTCAGCAGCCTTTCCATCTCTTCCTAATTTTCGAACAGAAGGGCTTGGTTTTTATACCATTAGCATCTCTCTGCCATAGACAAAGACTATCAGTTATTGTATATGTTGACCAGAAAACTGCATTATCAGAAAAACACATGATGTGAGACACATGATTATAATGTGACTAAAACAGTACATCACCAGAGAAACATGTGGTTTCCATTAACATATGAATGTATCTCCTTATACTATGCTCGGTGAAAACACTGCACATACATTTCAGTCTAACTTCAACACGCACTCACCCAAAGTCTCTTCTCCATGATTCACAAAACACAATGATTACAAATGATTATAAATGTATATAAAAATTATAACACAGATACATAATACTACTGATTATGAATATTAATAAAGAGTAATAATAATACTAAAAACATTAAATGATGAAATTTGAGTCTTCAACATGAACTCTCTCGAAAACGTTTACTACGTTTTTACTATTACAGCTATCGAGATTAACAAATCGTGAAAAGTATCGTTTAAAGCATTATATTTAAATCTATTCCATCACATGAAAGGTTGCAGCATGATGAGCACTGACTGAGCAGATGACAGACAGTCTGTTGATCGCGTGAATAAAGATCTTATCATTGCAACGCAATTTTTGTAAAATGTTTAGCACAGACACCTAAGCCAGTGGGAAGGGTTGTAGGAACCGCGTCATTAAAAATGCATCTCCATGTTGATTCTGGCAGTCAACAACAGAGCAACTCACGTGTGCACCACGTTTCTGCATCTTTCACGGTCGAGTGCGTACTTCGAATCGGAATTCCGTAATGGCAGCGCTCGACTGAATATGAGGGGGAGAGGGGCAGGGCGGGCTTCCTGCAGCAAAGGTCTGCGGTGTCCATATATGGTATATCCTGCGCCGACTTGACGTCAAGTCGGCGCAGAAATTAA
Source organism: Leuciscus leuciscus (assembly GCF_965113295.1). Classification (NCBI taxonomy): domain Eukaryota; kingdom Metazoa; phylum Chordata; class Actinopteri; order Cypriniformes; family Leuciscidae; genus Leuciscus; species Leuciscus leuciscus. The sequence goes on along the minus strand of NC_138736.1, from coordinate 20,613,212 downwards.
CATCACGTATTTGAGTGCGCGTGCACGTGGGCTGGTTGACGAACCCAGGGGGTAAACAAACGCTTCACTTTTAAATATCGGCTTCCCGGCCAGTGTATAATCGTTAGGCAATCATAACATAATTTTTTTCTCGTGGAAAAGTGAAAATTACAGGTCATGACTCCTTTAATATATCCTTTTATTGAAACGGGAGCTTTGCTGTGTGTGGCAGGATAAGTGATATTGCCCTCCTATTGGCTCTGGTTAAGTGTGACTTTGACAGACCAATGAGGTGGAAGCGGCCACAATATTTAAGGACCCTTATTTTGCTGGGTGTATGGGTCCTTGGGGGTTGGGGTTCTTCCCTTCCTGACAGTTTCATTTCCATTATTGTTTATTCAGAGGTATGTTGATACTTTCTCTGGCTATGCAAAGATGTGAATAGCTCTAGTAATATGCTTTATGGTTTAGTTAGAGCGGTGCTGGCATTATGGCAAGTTTGTGGCGGAGTTCACTCTCAGGTATGTTGGTATTTGCACTAAATTTTGATTGCTTGCGTTTGAGGTATTTATGATGTCATGTTCAGCAGTAACAACACGCTACAGGTGTGTGAACGCTGGTCGGTAGACAAAGAGTAACCATACAGCTTTGCGTTTGGTGGTTCTACCTAAATCGTAAGTACGTCTCTCCCTCGTTTACATTTGGGGTTTGGTGCATTTAGTTGACTTGTGCCTTTTTGTTGAAGGTAAATGGGGAATGGACCATCATTATCTCTAAGCCGTAACTGAAGACGCTACATGTGACCGCTATATGTGACGCCGCTGCTGTTTTGCTTCAATACTTTGCTTGTATTAGCTTTGTTTGTTTTGCTTTTGGCAATATTTTTTGTTTTGTTTTGCTTTAATATCTTGCTTGTATTAATTTTGTTTGTTTTGCTTTTGGCTATATTGTCGCCCAAAGTTTGGTTACTGTTTTCTTGTAGTACCACTACTATGCAGTAGGGGGCTCTATGTGTCATGCTCCATATAGCCATGTGGGAGAAGTCAGGTTATGGTGTGGAAAGGGAAGCATGGTTCTTCTCTCTTAGTTCACCCAAGCTGTTTAGAGTTCAGGTTGAGAAACTAATGTTATCAGTTCTATTACTTTTGCTACTCATCAATGACAGTATTGCTTTTGTGTGAATCTTTGGGGTTTATATTATTGTATATTGAGTGTTTGCTGGGTGGTGTCTGTGCAAATATACTCGTATGGGTCGTCTGATATAAACTGAAAGCATTTCTATTGGTGTGTTGAGGTTTATCTTTGAACTGTTTACACTCTTTATATTCTTAAAACCAGTTTGGTCTGTGAGTCCCTCCCTCAAAATTATCTTGTAGCGTGTCTCACTAGGAGTGGATACGGAGATGGTTACTAATATATATATCGTCGCTGTCGGGCGGAATCCTCGTATCTCCAAAACCATTATTTTTCAGGAAATGAAAAAAACTGCATATTTTTTTAGTTATTAAACATTGTATCGTTAAAGTTGGTATTATACCTTATATTGCTATCATATACTTGTATACCAACATTAACACAACATTTCCCTAAAATCATGTTTAATCGGAGATACGAGATTTATGACTTGGGAGCGGGGAGATACGAGGTTACGCTGTCATTGATTAGAATGGAACAGACACAGACGGCGCTGCTGCCATCAGTGTTTATCACAGTCTGCGGTCGCGTTCAGCCTTTTGATAAGAGATAAGGCTTTAAGAGCTATTCAAATCTAATGATTGTGGTTACATACATCTTCCTAAACTCCATTTTAAACGTTTAAGAGATATGAGTGATGCAATACCAAAATATTAGGCTGTCTAAAATAGGCGGAAATTAATCTGCACGCAAACAAAATCGGCGGTCGCGTTGAGCCTTTTGACAAGAGAAAAGGCTTCAATAGTTAACCAAAGCTAACGACCGTGGTTACATACATCTTCCTAAACTCCATTTTAAAGGTTTAAGAGCTATAAGTGAAGCAGAACAAAAAATGATGAGCTGACTAACAATGTCTAGGTGGAAATTTGCCTAATCTGCACGCAAACTTACCTCCGTGGCTCACGGGCTTCCTTCTGCACCGAAGCATTACAGCTATCGATTTTTAACAAAACAAGCCTACTCAAATGTATCTAACCTAACTATTTTCACTCGTTATTGTCTAAAAAACATGCAAAAATAGGCTTAACTTACTGGCACCAGTAGACAGACCCTTTTTCTCCCATAAATAAAACCTGCTACTTGGGGTATTTTACATGCACAGTGCCAACTTCGAGTCAGTAAAATAATAATAAAAACAATAATTTAAAGCTGGTATCCAAAACATTTAATTCAATTCAAGTATTATATTAGATACATTTTAAAACTTCAATGCACAAGTATAATAAGCCTAATAATAAACCTAGTAATACGTAGACATTTAAAATACATCAATAACTGATATCATAGTTTAACACAGATAAAATCAGAGTTAAGGCTTGCTTTACGTGTTGCTCGACGAGGGTTTCTTAATCGTTGCGAGTTTCAATCCTGAGGAGACAAAATGCCGCGAGGCTCCCGCCGCGGAGTGAAGAAGAGGTGGAGTTACGAGGATTCTCAGACAGTTGAAGTGTCCAATGGAGTTACGAAATTTGCTCTCAAGCTATTTTCAACACTTTAGATTGGTTAATAATTTGTAAAAATAACAAAACCACGTGGGGACTGACCAATAGCATCGATTTGTGAAAAAATATGAAATTGACCAAATTTGGACATACAAAGGGAACTCGCGTTGCGTCGAAATTGACGCTATGGGGAACGCTTTGCGTGATGACGTCTTGAAGCACATGTAAAATCAGTCCAATGGTGTGGCGGAACGTCAGAGGCGGGTGACGTCACGTACCAGGAAGCTATAAAAGCCAGCCCGAAACAGAAAACGAAAGCTTTCTGAGTCTTCAGTTGCGCTCTGTGTGAAATCTGTCCCTGTTATTTGGTGTTGTCTGTCTATATTATATTATTATATTTATATATTCAGTATGGCGATTAAGCAGCAGCAGTTTAGAGTGTGTGTTCACCCCTGCCCGCGTTATTTAACGAGTGGGGACACTCACACTCTTTGTGTTGTCTGTTTGGGTGAAGAGCATGCCCAGTCAGCACTCGAGGGTGCTGGCTGTGAGCATTGCGATGCGCTTCCTATGCGTACGCTCAGATCCCGCCTGGCTTTATTTAACCAGGATCGCGTTCCCCAGGGCTCTGGTCCCGCCGCTGCCGAGGCACGGCGTCGATCACAGACCTGGGGTTCGCAAATGGATCTATCAGTGGATGTTGAGACGGGCTCTGCCTTATCTCAGCCTCTTTCTGATAGATCCAGTGCCTCTCATCGGGGTGTGGAAGCACGCGTTGCGGTTTCTTCCCCCCCGATGGAGGCACCAATACTGCAATTGTCCAGCTCTGAGGAGTTGGACGTTGTTAGTATTGACGCTGAGTCTGAGGATTCGCCACCTCAGTCTCATGCGTTTGAAGAATTGCTCGATGTTGTTACGAGAGCTGTCGAGCGATTATCTGTTGAGTGGCCAGAGGATCGGCAGGGCGCTCGTTCGAAAAGCAAACTCGACGAGCGTTTCCTGCCATCTCGTGCACAGCCTCAGCGCAGAAGCCTTCCGTTTTTCCCCGATCTCCACACCGAGGTGTGGAGATCGTGGGGGAAACCAGTGTCATATAGAGTGTATACTGCACAAACATCACACTATTCTTCCATTCACAATTATAAAGTGCATGGTTATGGGGAGATGCCGAGGGTGGAAGAGACGCTCGCGAGCTATCTCTCTCCAGCAACGGCATCTTCTCTGAAGCTCCTGCACTACCATCCAAGCCAGTAAAATTCACATCTTCCCTGGTTCATAAGGCTTATGCCGCCGCTGGCCAAGCTGCAGCGTGTTTACACACAATGTCACTAATGCAAGCGTACCAGGCTGAATTATTGGGTGATTCTGAAGAGGGCGGGGGTATTGGTTCCGAAACTGTGTCTGAATTGCGTAGAGCCACAGATTTGTCTCTCAGGGCCACCAAGGAGACTGCTAAATCCATCGGCCGTTCTATGGCAGCCCTGGTGGCCACTGAGAGGCATCTGTGGCTCAATTTAAGTGATATAAAGGACAAAGAGAAACATGTTCTTTTAGATGCACCGGTTTCCACTGAAGGTTTATTTGGAGATGCAGTTAATAGTGCTGTAGCTAAAGCTCAAGAAGCTTCAAAACAGGCAGCTGCACTTCAGAAACTTCTCCCCCGCCGTTCTTTCATTGAGGCTGCTGAGCGGGAGCAGCCTCACTCATCTAAAAAGAGCGCTGAGCACCGTGCCACTCAGAAACAGAGCGTTTCCTCCCGTGCTCCCCCACAAAAATCTCGGGGACACGGAGGGCGCTCTCAAACCCAGCAGTCTTCGAGGGGTAAAACGGATCTGCGGACCGTTATTACCGCCAAGAAGGCTGATGGGAAAAAGTCCTGATGTCTGAGGGCTCAGGACAAATGAGGGTAGTCCCCCCCGAAGTAGAGCAGCCAACACCTCTTTTTACGGTGCCCGTCTCTCTTCGGTGCCCTCAGGGGACCGGTCTGCCAACCCTGCCGCCTCCGGTGTTTCAGGGCGCAGCGGTCTCCGGCGAGCACATATCTCAAGGACCACCCGGAAACGTAGTGGCCTCGGGATGCCCGCCCCCTCTGAGGAGGGTGTTAGAGCAGTCTGTTCAGTCGTTCCCTGCCGGTGCGCCGTTACAGGGCGACGAACCGACTACTCAACAGCAGGAGAAAAATACGGTGCCGTCTCTCTTCGGTGCCCTCAGGGGACCGGTCTGCCAACCCTGCCGCCTCCGGTGTTTCAGGGCGCAGCGGTCTCCGGCGAGCACATATCTCAAGGACCACCCAGAAAACGTAGTGGCCTCGGGATGCCCGCCCCCTCTGAGGAGGGTGTTAGAGCAGTCTGTTCAGTCGTTCCCTGCCGGTGCGCCGTTACAGGGCGACGAACCGACTACTCAACAGCAGCACAATCCAGAAGAGTCTCGAGAGGCTGGTACCTCTAGTAGAATCTTTGACAGCGTGGAAGCTACTGTCAAATGTTTCTCGTTGGGTCCTGCAGACCGTGGAAAAAGGGTATCAGATACAATTCTAGAACGCCCACCTCGGTTTATGGGGGTCCTGCCCACAGTGGTGGGCCCCGAGCAGGTTCTGGTTATGGAACAGGAAGTAAACACTCTGTTAGAGAAAGGGGCCATAGAATATGTACCCCCCTCCAACAGGGAAACCGGGTTTTACAGCCGGTACTTCATAGTTCCAAAAAAGGACGGGGGATTGCGTCCCATTTTAGATCTTCGAGTTCTGTACGAGTCAGCCATGCAGCTCAAGTTCAAAATGTTAACCTTGAGACAAATCGTGCCACAGATCAGGTCCGAGGACTGGTTTGTCACGATAGACCTCAAGGACGCATATTTCCATCCGTCCGTGTCATTGGAAGTTCCTGAGGTTTGCTTTCGGGGGCAAAGCATACCAATATCGAGTTCTTCCATTCGGCCTGGCTTTATCACCCCGCACTTTCACCAAATGCGTGGATGCAGCTCTGGCGCCTCTGCGCCTCCGGGGTATTCGCATCACGAACTACATCGACGATTGGTTGATTTTAGCTCAGTCGCATTAGATGGCGGTTCAACATCGAGATGTTGTTCTCGCCCATATGAAAGAGTTGGGGTTACGGCTGAACGGCAAGAAGAGTGTGCTTTCTCCATTTTAGAGGACCACTTTTTTAGGCGTGGTTTGGGATTCAGTGTCGATGCAGGCGCGCCTGTCATCGCCACGCTTCGATTCCATCCTGGCAGCTGTGAGAAGTGTAAAGCTAGGCCAGCTACTCACTGTCAAACAGTTCCAGAGACTGTTGGGTCTCATGGCAGCAGCTTCCAACGGGATACCTTTTGGACTGCTGCACATGAGGCCCCTGCAGTGGTGGCTCAGGACCAGAGGGTTTTTCCCTGAGGGGCAACCCATTTCGCACAATCAAGGTCACGCGGTGATGCCTACGTGCCTTGGTTATGTGGAAGAAACCTTGGTTCCTGTCCCAGGGCCCAGTGCTGGGAGCTCCTTGTCGTCGCAAACTGCTAACGACGGATGCTTCCCTCACGGGTTGGGGAGCGATCCTGAGGGTCGCTCATCTCAAGGTCTGTGGGAAGACCATCATCGTTCCTGGCATTCTATAGCCTAGAGATGTTAGCTGTCTTCCGGGCTCTGAGGAGCTTTATCACAGGTCTCAGGGGACACCATGTGTAGTACATACGGACAACACGTCGGTAGTCGCCTATATCAAGGGGGTTTGCGCTGGCATGCCATATCCTCTTGTGGTCCCAGGGGAAGTTGCTGTCACTCAAGGCAGCCTACATCCCCGGGGTCCAGAATATAGGAGCAGACACTCTGTCGAGACAGGGGCCGAGGCCCGGGGAATGGTGGCTCCACCCCCGAGGTGGTGGAGCTGATATGGAAATTATAAGTGGATCTGTTTGCGTCTCGAGAGACGTCTCACTGTCCACTTTGGTTCTCCTTCACGCATCCAGCTCCTCTGGGACTGGATGCTATGGTACAGACGTGGCCGAGGCTACGTCTGTACGCCTTTCCCCCAGTTGCTCTGCTCCCGGGAGTTCTGGAAAGAGTTCGCAGGGACCGGGTTTGCCTGCTTTTTATAGCCCCGCGCTGGCCGGGCAGAGTATGGTTTCCCGATCTTGTGTCCCTCCTCGACGGGCATCCTCTGGAGCTACCCGTCAGGAGGGACCTTCTGTCCCAAGCAGGGGGCTCAATATTTCACCCCCGCCCAGAACTGTGGAACCTGTGGGCTTGGCCTCTGAGGGGGCCCAGCTCATAGAGTCAGGTCTCTCAACTGAGGTTGTTGAGACCATTCTACAGTCCAAGCTCCCTCCACGAGGAAACTTTATGCCCTGAACTGAAGAGTATTCACCTCTTTGTGTAGTGACCGTCGGTTGGATCCAGTCAACTGCCCAATTGGTACAGTTCTGGAGTTCCTGCAGGACCGGTTCACTGCAGGTCTGACCCCGTCCACTTTAAAGGTTTATGTGGCGGCCGTAGGTGCTTACCACAGTCCTTTGGGTGGAATGTCTGTGGGGAAAGACCCTTTGGTATCTCGTTTCCCTCGTGGCACTTGGAGGTCCTCCTCCCTTTCGAAATCAGACCAGGAGGCGAATAATTTGCTTTGCCCTGTTCGGGCGTTAGACGCGTATGTCCACAGAGCTGCCCTGTGGCGTAAAAGTGACTTTTGCTCCCCTAACAAGGGAGGTCCAGTGTCTAAGCAAAGGATGAGCAAGTGGGTGGTTGAGACTATTTCACTGGCTTATGAGGCGGCTGGACAGCCTTCTCCTTTGGCTGTCCGGTCGCTCTCTACTAGGAGTATGGCGGCCTCTAAGGCCCTTATATCAGGAGTATCGTTACAGGACGTCTGTGATGCGGCAGGCTGGTCCTCACCGCACACCTTCGTCAGGTTCTACTCTCTGGATTTAGACTCTACTCCAGGGTCTCATGTTTTGTCTTCTTAGTGCTGCTCACATGATTACACACAGGACAGACATTTGTAGCTATGGAGGCGTTGGTATAGATGTTCCCATAGCGTCATTTCGACGCAACGCGAATTCCCTTGAAAGGGAACGCCTCGGTTACGACTGTAACCTCGGTTCCCTGAAGAGGGAACGAGCGTTGCGTCGCCTTGCCATATCTCCTTCATGCCTGTCAGCGCGACTTCAGACTTTACGAAGCTTTCGTTTTCTGTTTCGGGCCGGCTTTTATAGCTTCCTGGTACGTGACGTCACCCGCCTCTGACGTTCCGCCACACCATTGGACTGATTTTACATGTGCTTCAAGACGTCATCACGCAAAGCGTTCCCCATAGCGTCAATTTCGACGCAACGCTCGTTCCCTCTTCAGGGAACCGAGGTTACAGTCGTAACCGAGGCGGTTTCTGCCCGACAGTGACGATATGTATATATATATATTTTTTTTTTCTGGCAACTTTGTTATTTGTTTTGCTTCTCACCAATATTGTATTAGTCTTTGTTTTGCTTTTGGCAACATTGTCTTTTTGTTTGTTTTGCTTTTGGCAATATTTTCTTCCTGGCAACACCTTATTAATGTGTGTCTCTTTTTCCAGGAGCCAGTGAGGACTACGTGTGGCGCAAGGGAGGCTAGCTGCTTCATTCGGTAGTGTGCTTCACTGTGTGCTGTGTGTGCTGACAACTCTTCTTTATGGTGTGGGCGCGTGGTTTGATCTGTTGTGATTTGAGGTGGGTTTGGACGACCTCCTGAGTTGCAGCCGGCCTGCCTTGTTCCCACTACACCTGGCTCTGGAGACTTATTTTTGTCATGTTGGGAAATTCCTGAGAGTGAGAATTTTATTGACTCTGTTGATTTTATAATAAAGTGTATTTTTGTATTGTTCCTCACGTCTCACGTCACCTCTGTCTTCAAATGGTAAAACTTACCTGTGTGTCCTTATTGGGAGTTATTTCCCTGGCTCTCCACCAGGGTGGTGTAGTCAGATTAATTTAATAGTGAATCACTTTACCCTCCACTCGTGTCTTGCCACATGTGCAAAGAGACATTTCGAAACATTTCACCCACTGGCTGCTGGTACTTTCACTTTTGCCGAAGAGACCCTTTATGTCCTAGCCTGGGAAAACCCAGACAACTTCCGGCAAATTTATATTTGCTCTGCAAGTAGTCTGGCAAAGAGCTCATTCAAGCCCATTTCTAATCCCTCGAAATCGCGGCACCAATCAGAAACGTTGGGGCGGGCTTTACACGATGACGATCGCTCTGATTGGTTTTATGTCTATCCAATTGCGCCCAGAGGCATTTGAGCGACGTCCGTTGGTGAAACGCAGCAACTTTTAATTGCATTATTATATTAAAATTGCAAACACATGAGGACAATCTCCATGAAAGACCCACTGGCAGATGAACGTGCTACTACATTTCTCTCCGAAACGGTAGGAAATGAAATTAGATTTAATAGAGGATTTTAACTGTGACAAGATGATTGACAGGGCAGTTTACATGACAGGATGCACGCGACAGATCCGTCCGATAAAGATGACGAAGTAGTATGTCCCAAAGCTTGCCTACTTTTTTGCTACACATTCAAAAGTAAATACCTTTTCTTCACAAAAAGAGTACATGCTTTTATGGCGTAGTGTAACTTAGGCGAATTGGGACGCAGCATATGGCTTTACACGATGACGATCACTCTGACTGGTTTTAGGTCTATCCAATTGTGCCCAGAGGCATTTGAGCGACATCCGTTGGTGACGCCCCTTTGGAAAAGGGAGGAGGAGGAAGGGGAAGTAGAAGGGCAAGGGCAAGAAGACAAGCAGTCTCAGATGAAATTCAAGCCACTTTAGTTGACCATGTCCTTGTCCATGGTATGACTATTAGGGAGGCTGGGCAACGAGTTCAAATTTGAGTTGCTTCACCGTCACCTCCATCATCAGAACCTTCAGGGAGGTGTGGTGGCAAACAAAATTCTATCACTGAATAAGAGACAAACATTTCCAATTGTCTTTTAGGTTTATTTTCTTGCAAGAAAAGGCAAGCAGTCGTACAGTCACACAGAGACAGTTATTGTTGGAAACGTGTGTGTGTGTGTATTCTGTGAATTTTAAAAAGAAATTTTAACCAGAAAAATCTAAAATCTATTCCCAAAATCGTGCAGCCCTATAGTTTCTCTTGATATCAGTATGTTCACAGTTTTTTCTTTTTTTTTTTCTTTCAGGGACCAGATGCAACTGAGTCCTGCTGACTTCAACATTCACATGAGTCTCTGTACATGAACATGGTAAAGTGAAAATCAAACACCTTGGAAATTAAAGGTATGTACAATGTTTTTAGGAATGGCACAAAGGTCTCTGTCTTTGGATCATTGTTTTCAATGTGCTCTTTTGTCATTTGTATTTTTGGATTGTGTTGTGTTGTAAATAAATCCAAACAATCTAAAAGCCATTCTTTTTTAAATCTCCTCATTCTTTGTGCAAGGTTGCTCTGAATGACAGGGCCTGATCGCTCCTAATAGGGCAGTTAGGGGAGTGTCTTTGTCTTTCTCAGGTGTTAAAGCCTTACATATTCATGAGATGATCACGCCTCTTCGCATATGGCTTTGTCACACAAAACACGTCTTAGAAATTTTAAATCAATATATTGTCTTATCTGAATGAGCAGTCAGGGTGATTTTCACATAGTTTTGGAGCAAATATTCTAGGCTATGTCATACAATTTTCAAAAGTCTTGTGAAGAAATAATCAGTATGGGTTTCATGGCCTTATTTCAGTGAGAATTTTTTTTTGTATTTTCACAAACCACGCATAAATGTCATTATCTCAAAACTACAAACTTTTACATACATGCTGCTGATATATTATTGTAGCAGAGTTTGTGCTGAATACAGTGTAATTAGACTTTAGCCATGAAAATGTCACTAGTAACAGAAAAAAACACAAATGTCAGAGCATGTCAGAACACCTCCGGAGCCCAGAAAACAGCTCAGACCTCAGAGGGTTAAAAGAAGAGAATTCAAGCTTCATGCCTGTGTGTCTGTATGCCGGTTTGACTGAGTATTCGCTGAGTTATTGTTCATTTTCGGACGCGTTTCAGAATGGACTTCACTGGCAGAGAGAAGGCAGAACTCGCTTCGTGTTTATTTTTCTTTATTTGGAAAAAAGCACAACACTTTGTTTTTATTGTGAGTATACACAAAAATAATACACATTTAACAGAATCGATTGATGTATGAAACTCCTATGGAAAATCAAAGTCAACAGAGTATTTATGAGTTTCTTTTACACTGATAAAAAAAAACCGAGCTGGTATCGCCGGCGATACAGCCGACCTCAGGGGGTTAATCCTATTAATCAAAGACACACAATAAGAAAGAAAAAATACATATGCACATAACATACTCTTGGTATGTAACAGATACACAAAGAATACGTCCTTGAACGTAACAAAAGCAACACATAACAGCACAGAGGAGCAAAAAAAGAAAGAAAATGTCTGCACGAGGGAGAGGACTAGTTAGACGAGGGAGAGGACTAGATGGTCGAGGTAGAGGACTAGATGGTCGAGAGAGAGGACTAGATGGACCAGGGAGAGGACTAGATGGACCAGGGAGAGGACTAGATGGACCAGGGAGATGACTAGTTGAACCAGGGCAAGGGAGAAGGAGAAGGAGAGGTAGGGGAAGAGGAGTAAGAATGCATGGTGTGGTTTAAAGGAGAGTAAGAGCTGTTGTCACGGATGAAATAAGAGCCACAATCATAGACCATGTGATAAACCATGGTCTATCATTGAGAGAGACTGGTGAAAGAGTCCAGCCTAATCTCAGACGGTCAACCGTTGCTTCCATTATCTGGATTTTTCAACAAACCAACAGGTAAGCTATGCATTTCATGAGGGCTATCCGTGCAGTTGCTATTTACTGTATTACAGTAACTGCTGGCCACCATTTGTCACATTGATTTTTCTGTCAGAGAATTATGGAGTTGGAGGCTAATCAGACACTGCATGAATTCATTTATGTAGACGAGGCAGGGTTTAACCTGGCAAAAACACATAGACGAGGAAGAAATGTAATTGGGAAAAGGGCCACCATTGATGTGCCAGGTCAGAGAGGAGCAAACATCACAATGTGTGCTGCAATCTCAAGTGCTGGTTTGATCCTGCAGAAAAGCCAGATTGGTCCCTACAACACAGAGTGCCTTCTTTTGTTTTGGAGATGACCTCCACCAACAACTGGTGCCAGAAGCAGAACAGGTGGGAGGAAATATGAGGACATTTGTGATTACATGGGACAATGTAGCATTCCACCATTCACATGCAATCACAAACTGGTTTGCAGCACATCCAAGAGTGATTTCCCTTTTTCTTCCTCCATACTCTCCTTTCCTCAACCCCATTGAGGAATTTTTTTCTGCTTGGAGGTGGAAAGTATATGATCATCGCCCACATGACCAAATGTCCCTCCTGGATGCCATGGATGCTGGCTGCAAAAACATCTCAGTTGAAGACTGTCAGGGGTGGATAAGGCATGCCAAGCGTTTCTTTCCAAGGTGTATAGCGAGAGACAACATACGATGTGATGTAGACGAGAACATGTGGCTAAATGCTGAAGATCGTATAGATTAGAACAGGACTTCTTTTTTCTGGGCCTTTTTTCCCTGTCATTTTGTTTTATTTTTGCACACTTTAAACCAAAGGCCATGTATTTTTGTCTTTGTTTCGTTTTGTTGATCACTGACAGCAATTTCATATTGCTAATAAAGCCTTTACTGCAGCAATTCTGTCACTTACTGTTTTTTTGTTTTTGTTTTTTTCAGTTGTACATTCTATAAAGTATTGATGACTCCTTCACATTTAGATATTATGTTGTACACATATCTAATGCACCATGAATTCACACACACACAGCTGAATGAATAAAAAAAAAATGGATTTGGATACTGTATGTTCTATACAGATAGAACTTATTCTAATATGGAATTGTATTGGAATGGTAAAGAGTGTTGGTACGTGACAGGAGGGCCTCCACTCAAGGATAAAATATGATTAACAAGTCTAAGAATGTTCCATATATGATTGAAATACCATAATTGGCCTAGGAAGAAAACATTCTGGAGTCAAGACTATATAGGAGAAAGGATGCCCTCCATTCACTATCACACTCTGCATAAAATAATAATAACAATAAATTAAATCTTCCAAAAGATTTCAGTAACAATGCTAGAGAAAAATATATTGATTATCATATGTTACTTCAAATGTTTCCATTCGTTATGATGATATGAAATGAGATAATAGTAAAAACATAAAGCCTAATGTTTGGTGCATTTTTCCTTTCAAACGCAATCGTGCTCCAAAATATGATACATTAAAACCCACAGCGCGCTCCAAAATATGATACATTAAAACCCACAGCGCGCTCCAAAATATGATACATTAAAACCCACAGCACGCTCCAAAATATGATACATTCAAACGCCATCGCGCTCCAAAATATTAAACATTATGGTTATACATATCTATGTTTGAGCAGATATCCACAAACAGTATTTAACAGGAAACACGGGTCTAAATAGTATAATATTCACCATATATCTAGCAACAGTTCAACTGCAATGTGAAGTTTATGCAACAATACCATAAACTAATAAGTAAGAATTTCTAACCTTACATCTTTCTTGTCTTCAAATCGCGTTCTTCTTCTTCTAAGGTAAATCCAATATAAGCTCAGACGTGTCTTCCAAACTCGACGAAAAGCAGAGACTTGTGAAGTTTTTTGGTGTTTTGTGTTTGAGGTAACGAGGGCGTTCGCGTCCCATGTGGAGATTTGCATGTGAATCTCTTTTGCGCGAGTGGGCGTGTCGAATTAAAAAGTAATTAGCAAGCGTTTGAGAAGCTGGACATCCTGTTGGTTTTAAACAAATTACTTAAACAGAGAATATTTGTTTTCAGTTTGAATCCGATCATTTAAAAGTACACACTTAAATGTGTATAAAGGTATATGGCTCATAAATGTGTGAGAAGTATTCGCTGAGTTTTGTTTCAGTTTATAGACGTGCTCAAGAAAAAAAAGTTCACCGCGACGGAGAGGCAGAACGCACACCCTGTTTATTTTCTTTATTTTACAAAAGCACAATGTTTTGATTTGATTGTAAGTGGACACATACAAAAGTAGAAATATCACAGATTATTTTTTTATATTTCTTTTTTCTGTATAACCATAAATGACAGAGTAATTTAAGTTTATGTTGCTGCTATGTGAAAAAAATCCAGCAAAACGCGGGTTAAATGAAGTAATTTATATAAAAAACAAATATTCTCATCTTGTGAAATCTGTATTAAAAGAGAGCGATTCCAGTCGAGCTCATCTCAGCTCATTACGTTTTAATCGGCCCCGCCCACGGAGAGCGCGCGCTATTCAAACGCAAATGAATGAGGCAATCCACGCAAACCTGTGAACGCCCCCATATCAGCTCGAGAAAACACAAGTTTATTCAGATCATTACTTGTTTACACCGTCTCGCAGCGCTGTGAGGAATAATAATAATGGAAAATGTCCCTCAGAAGTGCGGGTATATCGAGGAGCAAGGATCCGACTGTGCTGAGGAAAACTGTAGTAAGTTTTTTTCCTTCTCACGTGAATCGCGTTTCTGTTTTGTGAATGAATGAACGGCAGAGATGCGCGCTGTTTACCACAGCTCGCAAAAAGACAGTTTAAATTTAAATCGCGTGTGTGAATGAATGATGATGTTTTAGCAAACTGTATTGCTATACTGAGATGAGTAAAAATCGAAATGAGGGCTATTTGTATAAGCAATGTATTAAACTGCAAATTAACATTTATATGCCCTAATATTTCATAAAAACAACGTTACAGTCAGGCGAAATATGAAAGACAACATTTTGTTGACTAGATTTGTGTACAGTTTTTACTGTAGAATATACTGCCACATCAAATAAGCTTTTGTTTAGCAATTTCTATATATATAAAATACTATTTTTGTCAAAAATAAAGTAATCAACTAAGATGTTAGCTGTTCCAATGTTGGCTATATTAAAACTAATGAATACATAGATAAAATGTAGGCCTATAATCATTTTTTTTTACAAAGAAAGAGTACACTGCTGGACCAGACAACATCCCTGTACGCGTACTCAGGGCATGTGCGGAGCAGCTCGCTGGGGTTTTTACAGACATTTTCAACCTGTCTCTTGCCCAAGCAGCTGTACCAACATGCTTTAAATGCACTTCCATTGTGCCAGTGCCAAAACACTCCAGCCCGAAGTGCCTTAATGACTACCGCCCTGTAGCACTCACACCCATCGTAATGGCGGCTGGTCCTGGCACACCTAAAAGACTCTCTACCATCCACATTGGACTCACACCAGTTTGCCTACAGTAGCAATAGGAGCACAGAGGATGCAGTTTCCATGGCACTGCACTCTGTGCTCACACATCTGGACAATAAGAACACTTATGCACGCATGCTGTTTGTTGACTTCAGCTCAGCATTCAACACTGTCATCCTAACTAAGTTAATAGCCAAACTTGGAGACCTGGGCATCAACACCTCCATGTGCAACTGGATTTTGGACTTTTTGACCAACAGACCCCAGAATGTTCGATCAGGCTCCAACTGCTCCACGTCCATCACACTCAACACTGGTGTATCACAGGGCTGTGTGCTAAGCCCGTTTCTCTACTCCCTCTTCACCTCCGACTGCAAGCCTGTGTACGGATCTAATTCCATCGTCAAGATTGCGGACGACACTACGGTGATTGGTCTCATCAGCAACAACGATGAGACTGCCTATAGGGAGGAGATCAAGCACCTGGCCACATGGTGCACTGAAAATAACCAGCTCCTCAACACCACCAAAACGAAGGAGCTCATTGTGGACTTCAGGAAAGTGTCAAGAGGCACACACGACACCATCCACATCAATGGAATGGCTGTTGAGCGTGTCTCCAGTTTCAAGTTCCTGGGGACCCACATCTCGGCGGACATGACCTGGACAACCAACACCTCCAGCCTGGTCAAGAAGGCTCACCAGCGCCTTTTCTTCCTGAGGACACTGAGGAAGAATCAGCTTTCTTCCACTATCCTGGTGAACTTCTATCGCTGTGCAATCCTGAAAGCATCCGATCCCAAGTTGGAGATTAGACTTAGAGAATTAGACTTAGAAATAAAAAAACAAGAATGTGAGTCTCAAATCATTAGGCTGCGGGTTATAGAGGTGGAGAAGGAGCGTGAAATTCAATTGCGTAAATTAGATCTAGAAGCGCTAAAAAAGCCGGTGCCTGTACCTCGTTCTAGACCACCCTCTATAGCGTCCCCAGTTTCGCCAGTTAGCTCTGTTCATGCTTCTACTGTTTCTGCGTTTGACATCGGCAAATATGTTAAACTCGTGCCTCCTTTTAGAGAAGCTGAAGTGGATGCTTATTTTGTAGCTTTTGAGCGAATAGCTGGTAAGCTCAATTGGCCGAAAGACAAGTGGGCGTTGTTACTTCAATGTAGTCTCGTGGGTAAGGCACAAGAAGTTATTTCAGCGTTAAGCCTGGAGGATTCGCTTGATTATGATGTGGTAAAGTCGACAGTGCACCGCGTATACGAGTTAGTTCCCGAGGCGTATCGCCAGAGGTTTCGATCTCATGCGAAGACATCCAGGCAAACGTATGTTGAGTTTGGAAGAGAGAAGAGAGCGTTGTTTGAACAATGGTGCCTGTCTAGTAAAACTGACACTTTTGAACAACTTTGCGAATTGGTTTTGCTAGAGGATTTTAAAAAGAGTATTCCAGAAAAAGTTGTGCAGCACTTAAATGAGCAGAAGATAACCACGCTTGCCGAGGCCGCTGTATCCGCTGATGAATTTGTGCTCACACAAATTCATCAGTAAGTATTTTTTGCAAGAGTTAACAACTCCAAATTTTTCTTCATCCGCCGATAAGTTTGTAAGGGAAGAGTCCCCTTTTTCTCGTTTGCGGAAAAACGATGGTCGTCCAAAAATGACTGGTCGAAATTCGGCGCGTCAGGGAGACAGGCGGGCTTGTTTTTACTGCCTGGATCCTGGACATGTAGGGAATGGAATAAAAAGAATGTGAAAACAAAAAGTGTTGCGCTCACGCAGACGCTGCCAGGGTTGCGAGAGGCTGAAGTGTCTGGTTATGAACCATTTATTCTAAATGGGCAGGTGTCAATCTCTGATCTTCAGTTTACGCCGGTGTTAATCTTGCGAGATACGGGTTCTTGTCAGTCATTTATACTAGAGAGTGTTTTGCCTTTCTCTGAAAAATCGTATACCGGTACTGAGTTAGTAAGAGGTATAGAAGTGAGCTGTGTACAGGTGCCTCTACATGAAGTGGACTTAAAATCGGATTTTGTCTCTGGCATTGTTAAGTTAGGTGTTCGCAAGCAGTTGCCTGTTGCTGGAGTACATATTATTCTGGGAAATGACCTTGCAGGGGGCAAAGTTTTTCCTAGTCTAGTAGTGATGCATAAACCCATGGTTAAAGAGTAGTCTGACCTAGGTGTTCAGTTCCCTTCTGCTTTTCCAGAATGTGCAGTGACACGGGCTCAAGTTCAAAAGTTTCAAGATGTTGTTAAGATCTGACTTGTTTTTAAATGCAGAATCCAAGACTGAAGAGTCAGAGTCCTGTGAAGTAAGTAAAGTGTCAGATACTTCACTGATTCTTGAAGCTCCTTTTAATGTTGGAAAGGAGAAGTTAGCAGCTGAGCAAAAATCTGATGTTTCCTTAGCAGTGTGTTAAGGCCGCGGTCAACGTGAAAGACAGAGCGGATGCTAAAGTAGGTTATTTTTGGGAGAATGATGTGTTAATGCGTAAATGGAAACCGCTTTATGATGAAAAAGGTTTGCAGGAGACGTTTCAAATTGTCTTGCCTGTTAGCTATCGCGTTCCAGTTTTAAAATTGGCACATGAAAATCCCATGGCAGGTCATTTACACAGCAAAAACAGCAGTGCTAATTCAACACCTACAGTGTTAAATTCAACACTTTAAAAGCGTCTATATTGGTCCACACTAGATCGAGTTAAAACTACACTTTTCAAAGTGTTAAATATTTAACACTATGACAGAGTTGCAGCAACTCTCTAGTTAAAGTCCGCGTGAACCGGAAGTTGCAAACGACTTTTCTCCAGTGCTGTGACGTATTTCCCAGTGAAAAGGAATATTGAACAGAGGGCAGGGTTTTACTCTAGCGCTCCTCCTCTCCATCTCTCGCTCATTACAGACTAACGATTTGAGGGGAGTGGTTAAGCGTTTCCCAAACCAAGCCGTCAAACCTACGTCATCAGGGAAGGTCCTCCAATGCAGAGGGGAGGGGCATTTTCAGATTTTGATTAAAGATTACGAAGCCCAAAAAATTTTTTTCTGTGTTTTAACTTGCACGGATTAATTGTTCACCACAAGACTAGTAATATGCGCTAACAAAGTAAATAGGGTCCATTTTGATTTCAGTTGGACTTTGACATTTAAAGGTATTGCGGAGGATTTTCTTTTTCCGGGTGGATCATCAAGACTATTGGTCCTCCTAGTTGTCAATCATTCTGGTGATATGTTTACGTAAGGCCGTCGTACGTGCTCGTCCCTAGGTAGTTTTCGCTTTCTGCGCATGCGCACTTTCGGGTGTATGTGTGTGTGGTGAGCTACGGTTTCAGCCATTCATTGAAGCTCGCCCGTTCTCACCAGGTTTTTTCAAAATGTCTGAGGGTCGCAAGAGAAAAAGTGTCTACGAATTGTATGACAAGAAGAGAAAGGCCTCTGAAGAAAGAAACAAGACCAGAGTGTTTTTGGGAGAATATTTCACACGCTGGCGTGCGCTAAAAGCATAGGTTGGGCTTCCCACTGATGCCTCAGTCGCGAAGTTTCTACTCGACAGGTAAAGTTTGGCATGCTATTTGGAGAAATCCATTTAAAATCACTGCTAGTAAAAGTTAATGTAAGCTATGATTAGCGATGCTAGCCCTGGCACAAGTCACGCACCGCACAGACACGGTAAACATCTCAATTTGTCTAAAGTAGCCTTATGACCAAATGGTAAAAGGTATCACACTGAAATGTTCTAAAACCTTGTGTGTTCATTTTTGATAATTCCAATGTGTTCACATTGTATTTATTACACAAATGCAACAAGCTACTTCTCCATTGCAGATCATGTCTTGATTCCTCACTCAATCGATCAGTATAATAAGTAAATAAAACACGGAAGGGCATTTGACATTTTGTCTTGCATGAATGTTTTTGAGTTAGAGTGTTTTTGGGAGAATATTTCACACGCTGGCGTGCGCTAAAAGCAAAGGTTGGGCTTTCCACTGATGCCTCAGTCGCGAAGTTTCTACTCGACAGGTAAAGGAAAGTAGGCTTGTATGAGCCATGCCAACAGCAACTTGTAAACAGAGCGTGCACGAGGAGAACTAGGCTCGTGCACACGTTTAATAGGCGTCCCCTATCGGGAGCAGGTAGAGTGTTGTGCATGTGCATTTTTTCAAAAAAGTGGAGAGGGCAGTTCTTTTCTAAAATTCGGGAAAATCCTCCGCTATACCCTTAACACTAGTCAACACTGGTTAGTGTTGAATTTACCCAACACCAGTGCGTAGTGTCAAAATTTAACACCAAATGTGTGTTTTTCTTTCAACACTACCGAGTTGTTGCCATATTAACACTACATAGGATGTAAAGTTTAACATAAAATGCAACTCTTGTAGAATTGATCTGTATTGATTTGTAATACTATTGGGAATCAATTTCATCCATCTCATTAGAAAACTGTTTGTCATACGGTCTGTAATAAATCAACTCATCAATAGAAATAACAGAAAAGGAATCAGCTCTCTCCTCAATACAATATGCATTGTAGCAACAATGACATCTGCTTTTCACATTAAGTGAATCATGTGATGTCGAACACATCTTCTTTGTCCAAACAGCGCTGGTTAATAATTCCCCACGGAATAATTCACCAGCGCCGGGGTGTCTGTCGCCCCCCAGTTCAGCGCGGACTCCCTGTGACTTTTACAGCCTCATGACACACACACACACACACACACACACACACACACACACACACAAACATCCGTTGTGTTTAACTCAACATTCTTTTAATGTGTGTAACTCAGACGTGTATCTGAACTTCCTGTATGTATGTGTGATTAATGTTGTTTTGATCATATAGTTATGATCTTCGAGTGTTTGGCTCTGAAATGTATTTTTGAAGAATGTTCTCCCAGTAGAATCGCATCCCGTAACCCGAGCTCATTGGCAGGTCATAAAATTTGACCACCAAGCTCATCCAGCCCTATGCATGAGACAACAGGGGCGCAACATTCCAACACACACACATAAACACACTCTGGACTTTGAAACATAAAGCCCCTACAGAAAAGGACTTTTACCCATAAAGTCACTCTTAAATGTACTAAATATATATATTTGTGTGTTAAGAGGTGTGTGTAAACCATAGGAAAGCATATGTCCTATTTGTAACATTAATAGAACTGCTATTGCCTATACAAATGCATAATAATGTATCTTTGCATGGCTACAAAGCCTATATTCTATTTTTTGATACCTCTGTAATCCTCTCCAGCTAACGGAGTTGAATTCCGATAGCAGAATTTAGTGATGCGCATTGTTTTATAAGTTCATATGTCTGGAGAAAATCCTCTCAAGTTAAAGTCAATCATGACTCATTCGAGGGGGCGTGTCTAACCGGACAAAGGAATCTTCCCGCTCGAAAAATCTCGACAGCTGATTCGTCCTACACGAAGGAGGGGACGGCACATGGGACACTGATAAAAGTCCAGACCTTCAGTTTCCTCGTTCTCTTATCCCTTATCTCTCTCTCAACTCATCCAACTTCTCTTGACCCTCTTCCTCGGCGCAGCGCTTCTCCAAAGGAACATCTGGAGGAGGCCCTGGCCTTCTCCACCGAGCGAGCACATGTTCGAGTCGTAGCTGCGTCCTTTGCAACTAAGATTTCCAGCCTCTCCCATCCCGGGAGACGAATCTGAACTTTCTCGGTAACGTTAAATTCAAGTGAGCCTTTACATCGTCTCGCGAAACGACCCAGAAGACGAAGCTAGACGCAAACCAGCCGGACACGCGCACGCGCGCCCCCCCCCTCTTCAGCCTGACCAGAAAGAGCATTCGCAAGTATATTGAGTCCTATAAAAGCTGTTCCAGGTGTCTAGGTCTTAGGTCTGTGAACTAAGTTACCATCTATCTTCCCTCTATATCTTTCTTTCTTTCATTTCATTTTCATTCTGATCACGCTATGTTTAGGTTTTTGTTCGGTTAAATGTTTATTTGTTTGTTTGCATTTTTACGTACGTTTATGTTTGTAGTTTATATAATCTCTAGTGTGTGCCATTTTATTAATAAACCCATGTATACTTTTACTTGTCTCTGTGTTTGAAAACCCACCTTATAAAGTCAATGAAATTTTAAAAGATCTAAGCTACAAGCTCGATATTGACTACCTTGAGTAGTTTTAAGTTTGAAAAAGAGATACCCCCTTCTTAACTGTAATGATCAGACAGTACAGAACAAGGTCATCTCGATAATTGATAAAATAAATGTACATGCGACTTATGAATTATGACCATGAGTCATAAATATTAATATTTCCAAAATTCCCTATATTCTTGAGCTAATTCACATTTACCCCGAGTCGTTATTGTTACAGCATTAAAGTGGTCATCAAAATAAAGTGTGTCAACTCTGCATGTCAAAATAAAAGCTTGATCTTCATTAATAATGATATTTGTGATCTTTCTGAACACAGGAATTTCCATATCTGTTGTAATACAAACAAACATACCAATTTGATACTCAGTTCCAAAGTTTTTGGAAAGAATCTATATGAGGATATATGCGCATATATGAAACCTATATGCAGTTTATATGCACATATATGCTGCATATATACAGCATATATGCACATATATGATAATATATATGCTGCATATATGCGTATATATGCCACATATAGGCATAATTGAGGTGCATATATGTGCATATACAGGCCATATAGGTCTCCTGTATTGCTTCTTTATATATACATATAAGCCCTATATGTACATACAAGATATGTCTCCTATAGCTCATGGCAGGATGGTCATTTTGTAGCTCATATCTCACTTTGGAAACTGTCATACATGATGCCTAGCTCAGATAGGCACATCTATCAATTCGAAGCTCACGGAGCTGAGATCAAAAAGATAAAAATTAAAAAAATTAAAAAAATTCTGTTCAGTTTTTTGTCTTATTTTTGTTCTTGTACTATTTGATTGTTCTTAAGTAAATAAATAATGTAAATTTCTACATTTTGGGGTTTTATTTATGTTGCCTACACTGTAAAAAAAAGTGTACTTTTACAGGTAATGGTCTGTATTTTTTTAACAGAATTTTACCGTTTTGTCATTATAGTGAATGCCTGTTACAGATATTTGCTGTAATTTAAAGGTCCACTATTAAATTTACAGGTAATTGCTTGTATTTTGGTTTTACATCAATTTACGTTTTTTAAGGAACTTGTCTGTATTTTTACAAAGTAATATTTTACAGATTTTTTTCTGTGAAATTAGAAAACAAAGTTCGTTGCCTTGTACTGCATTTCGTTGCCTTGTACCTGTACTTGTGTAATGACAATAAAGTTGAATCTAAAAAAATCTAATCAAAGAAAAGAAGGTATAACTGCAGAAATCTGCATCTATTCAATATGTTGTCCTTACAGATTATTAAGCATGTGGGGGTTAAAGTGAGGTTTTTTTTAAGGTTAAATAATAGTATTTGTACATACAGCCGACCCTACATAGGCTACAGTAGACCTGTATTGAATTGTTTTTAGGCTATAGTCTTTTAATCTTGTCTTGCAAATAGATGCTCATTTTGATCATTATTTCATTGTCTTATTCTCCCATAATTTCATGTATATTTTATTAATATTTTTCTAAATCTCCGTTGCTGCACATTCAGGGCTTTGTGTGTGTGTGTGTGTGTGTGTGTGCGCGCGCGCGCGCACGCGATGACGCAGATTCAAATTCGCCGCCATTACGTTTCCGCTGTTTAGTCGCGCCCACAACGGTCAGCTGATCAGTCGACTTTGGATCTGTATCAAGTGCAAGTGGGAGATTTGAATTCAGTCTACTCTCCTGAAGTGGATTGTGAGATTAACAGGGGTTCAATATGACACCTCATAATTCAAAGCAATCGTGTTCGTCGAGAGCAGCCGTGAGCAGGAGCCCTAGCTGTTGTCAGTTTGGATTCTTCGGAAATAGCACCCTTTTCAGTGAGCCTGGTTCGTCACAGCGGACATCATGCCAACCGATCACCGGCTGAGGTAAGAGTCTGCATGTGAACGATATTTTATATTACATTTGTGTTAAGTTTACGTTACAGTTTTCAAGCTAACATTAGCATTTTAAATGATGAGCTGGAGGCAAAACACTGAAAATGTAGCATGCATCTTTACATTTTCCATCTGTTTTAAGAAAGATCAGTTGAACCCACACCTCAAAAAATACCTAAAACAAGCTTTCGTAGACTTGTTATACATAAAGTCCGTTTAATTGTGTATAAAATCTTTGTTAATACGCGATAGTATCTGTCAGTAAATCAATCTCTTAAATGGCGGGACATTTTTAAACACTGTCTGGAAGCTGAAAACTCTTCTCTTAAAAAATAGTAACCACGTTTTTGGCGGATTTTTATTACCATTTTTAATAACCACAGTTATACTACAAATAGGCCTAACGTTACCAAGGTTTTTTTTTTTTGGTTAAACCATAGTTAATTTTCATAAGGGTTAATGTGGTTATCAAGACCATTAAGAAAACGAATTCAGCAAATACTGTACTCGTTGATGATACAGGAAAACACATGAGGCTAGAATATGAACACCACATGATAAATTCCATATTCTGGCTGCATGCTTGCCAACACGTCAGTTGAGGTTTTGCATTGTCCCAGTGGAACATATTCTGACATATGCAAATGTAATACTGAGTTGTAAAAAAAAAAATATATATATATATATATTTGTGATTTCAGGTCAAGTGGAAAGCAGAATGATCATGGCAAACAAGGTATGGGAAGAAGTAATTTAAAATATTGTAATGGCCGAGTCTTCTGATTCCATATGATTGCACTAAAAGTGGCAGAAAATGTAATTTGTTTTATACTATATTTTCCCATGTGAATATTCATTTGATCCTTGTGAGGCCACTGTAGCTGCACAAGGTTTGGTTTTGCTTCAGTAAGACCACGATTGTGTTAGATTCCACCCATCTATTATTATTATTTTTTTGTATTGTAACTAGGCTCTGTCATTTAGAAACATGGGTTTTCCTATCACTTATAATGACATATATCTCTACCTTTCATTCCAGCCAGAGGATCTGACGGTTGCTGCTCGCATCTCAGCCTACCTGATGGAAAATTCTTGCTGGATGAATGACCTTCACCTTCAATTCAACCTTGCCAAGACAAAACTGCTTATGGTTTCACTTTCAGCCAAACCATGCGATCCTGCTGATTTGCCTTATACAACACCAGAAAGATCCGGCCCTTCCTGTCGGAGTCACACAACTCCTTGTCTAAGCTCTTGTTCTATCCAGACTGGACTATTGTAATGCTCTCCTGGCAGGCCTTCCAGCATCAGTCAAACCTCTGCAACTGATCCAGATGCTGCAGCAAGACCTAAACTCACTGCTTCAGATCTATGTGTCTCCAGAAGCTTGTGTTCTGCAAGTGAACGGCGCCTTGTGGTGCCATCATCCCAAAGAGACACAAAACCACTTTCACTGACCTTTACCTGGACTGTTCCCTGCTGGTGGGATGACCTGCCCAACTTAACACATTTTCAAGAAACTGCTAAAGATCCATCTTTTCATAAACACTTGACCCAATAATACTAAATCTTTGTTTTAATAATAAATAAATAAACTTGTATACTGTGCTACACTAACTGGGACTTGTCACTGCACTTGTTACTTCTATTGTTCTCTTAATTTTTAAGTCACTTTGGATAAAATGTAATTGTAAATGTGTAAAATAAGTTATATTAGAGTATAAAGGCATACAGCAATTGCCTTTTAATGTAGATATTTTTACATGTTCTAAATTATATACTAAGATTGTATTTCCTATCATTCACATATCTTGATGTTCAGTGTTTGTTTAATGAGTAATACTGTAAATGTGCAGGTATTTTGTACTTATACGTTTAATTAATTTAACAGAAATTGACTGTACATTTGCTATTATTAAGTACTTAATTAGAGATTGGTCAAAGTTGTGAAATTGGAAAGGCCTTAACTGTAAATATACAAACTTTGAATTTGAATTTATGTATTTAATGCATTTTTATACATAACTTCATAGTTATTATACACAGGAAAAACTATATATTAAAAGATAATTACTGTAGATTATTATAAAATAACTTTATAAAACCCTAAATTTACAGTTTAACTTGAAAGTTAAATGTTTTTTTTTAAATGTAATTTGACATCATTTATCCGTTTTTCCACGGTTTAATAAGCCATTATCAACAGTAATGTACTGTAATTTAATAAATTTTGACTGTAAAGTCAATTCTGTATTTTCACTGTTTTTGCCTGTAATTTTGTGAAATGGTTATTTGCTGTAATTTAACGGAATCCGTCTGGAAACTTTGCTGCCAGAGATTTACCGTTTGTATACGGGATTTTTTTTTTTTTACAGTGTAGGCCTAGTAGCTATGGATTTTAATAATTTGACTAATATATAGTAGGTAAACATATAGGTGCATATATAGGTGAACATATAGGTGCATATATGTGAACATATAGGTGCATATATATGTGAACATATAGGTGAGCATATATAGGTGAACATGTAGGTGCATATATGTGCATATATGTACATATAATATAGGAAAACGGCCAATTTTATATATGTCACATATATTAAAAACATATATCAAAACATATATTAAAACATATATGTTTATATAGGTTCTTTCCATGACACATCAGAAAATGCATTCACATGAAACTTAGCACTTAAATTCTCACCACCCTCCAAGCTATCGATCATTTCTTTCCTCACTGGACCAAACTCAAATCTCTGAAAATGTAAATTCTCCCAGTGATAAGCTAACTGTCTCTGGTGTTGTTTTACCAAGGTTTTTGTGATATTTTTGAAATTTTTAACAGATCATTAAAAAAAATGATGTTTGGCCTCAAACCTCATGCACCATACATGAAGAAGTGGACCTATTTTGCAAATGCTCCTTGGATAATGTATCATAAAATGATGCTTTGGAATTAATCTTCTAAACAAGGATCTGAACAGCTTGTGGTGATCATTAATCAAATGCTTCAAATAATACGTCAAACCATTAGTAACAACTGGTGAAAACACTAAATTCACTATCTGAATCAAGAGGAGGAGCAAGTTCCAGTAACTGTTATTTCTTTCAATTACATCACCAAAAATCAGGGGAGCATTTCGCACAAGTCACCACGACTGAATTGCATTCAATCCAAGATCTTTACTACCCTCATCCATTTCCAACCCACTTGGCCTGTTTTTTCGCTCAATATAACCATAGTTGAAACTTTGGATCCTCTATGACAATGTTTCCAAAGACAGATTCTTGTTATTGACCAGGTATTGAAATACTAGTTTCAATTCGTACTGCACTACACCTTCAAGCAAATCGTGTCAACACGATGTCAACTGCATGGTTATCAGAGGTGTGGTAAAAACATTGTGTATTGAGCAAGCATGTCTTCTTGACACCAAATGTTGATGCCAACATAGGATTTTCCTGTAGAGCTGCACAATGTTCTGCATGGATTTCTTTTGTATGGAAAATCAAGCAAGGGTTATCTTCAGTGAAGACAGATTGTAACTCTTCCTGTGTAGTTAAACAAAATCTACAAAAATATGTTGCACTGAAGGATTCAATCAAACCAAACAACCCGTGCAAACCTAGATTATCACCTGTTACTTGAATAACAATCCCTCGCAATGTCTGAAAAAGAGTCTGAGAAAGGTACCTCTATTCCTTCCATTTCTAGTGTTTTAACATCATCAATAAGAGGCTTTAGTATTTCATCAAATCCATATTTCTTCAGGTCTTGTGAATGAAAAAGTGCCACAACATGAATATTCATCAGAACAAAATTACATTTTGGGGGCAGGTTCCTCAATATAAAGTAAATGCAACCAAGCTTGTGTATCCCTTTCTTTGAACCCAAGGGATTTGCCGTCTCAAAATCATCATAATAAAGCTGAATCTGTAGAGCATGTTTTTGCTGGGAAAACAAATTACTTTTGAAGTATGAACCATCACATATATCTTTATAAACACCTTCTTTATGTTGCTTGACCTGCATGAAACTTTCACATAATTCACTATTCTTAAACATAGATTTCAGGGTTCCCAAGATGGGTACATACACAAATTGATCTGTTACAGGGATCTGATTGTAAACTCCTGTTGTCCGATCTCTTCGCAAATCAAAACGCACCCCAAGAACATACTCTACAGGTTCAACTATTTCCCACTTTACCTCAAAGAACTTCTGTCGTTTGGCTGCTGTATTTAAGACTGAGAAAGGATTTTCCAATTGATCAAAACAATTTTCCACCTTTTTTTTCCAAATCGGTTGCTTGAATCTCTGAAGAAGTACAGCTGAGAACAGCTTCTCTTGTTTGCTTATGAATGTCATTTACAAGCTTTTCCATTGACCCTACCATTGCTTGGACAGTGCTCTCAGCAACACCTGATGCTTGCAATTGTGCTTCAACAGATCCACACAGGTTTAACAAATGATGCTTGTCAACAGAGGTCCGGCTAGTTACTGGAGTGTCTGTACAGACTGCCTGAGAACTTGAAGGCTCATCACCTTCACTTTGAGCGTCCACATTGTCAATAGTATTTGGTGAACAAGTGGCCTTGTGCAAACGAAAGAGGTGTTTTTTTATCCCTGAATACGTACAAAATGATAAAGAACATTCCGGTTGTCCACATTTCAAACGTAATGTCTTCCCTGGATATAATCCATGGTGAAGTCTCAAATGCTGACAAAGCAATGCAGAACTTTTCTGGTGTGCCTTACAAATAAAACATAGCATATTTGCAAACAAGGATGTGTATCACCTCAAGTATTAGTGTGCAATAGCCTTGCTCTGTGTTCCTTTACTATGGGACTTTCCTTGGCACTTCCCACGTCGATGTTAAACACTGTGGTTTGGATGAATGTGTAGAAGCTGTTGAGGGATTCATGGTAGTTAACACTGAAGATGAAGTGTGCCTTGAAAAGCTCATCGAAAGCTGCCAGGGATGTTTGCACCTTGCAAGGGATGGCCTTCTGGTCAATGATGACATAGAACCTCTGAATGTTGTTCTTCTGTTCACCAACACAGAGGAGAAAGGGCTGTCCTGGTTCCAAGCTCCCTTAGGAAGGCCTCAACACTGGCTCCAATCTGTGACAAACACAGAGACAGAAAATATTAATTTAAGTTATGCAACACAAGCAACAGTAGTATACCTTGAGATATCTCGCCACATGGTTGACAGCTTGATATGAGCTCATTTTAGCACTCTTCTTGTGGCCTTTTGATGTAAGGGGGAGCAGGTGAACCAGCAGTTGAACACTTGACAGGTCACTGTCCCAGCCTAGGAGCAAAGTAGAATTAAGTGTAAGATGTTCAGAAACATTTCTATCTTAAAATATTATTAAAAAAAATACAGATTATGCCAAAGACAATACTTAAGGTAAGAAGATAAGAATCTGTTGTGTAAATGTTTTAAAGGCAGAATGAGGCACACTTACCAGACTCATTTGAGTTTTGCTGCGCAGACAAGAGTTCTTCAACATACTCATTAGAAGTCCGATTCTTGCAGTCTGCCAGGAGCCTGGGTTTGAAGTACGTCGGCCATTTTGCCAAAAATCTGCCGGAAACCTCTTCTCCAAACATCATGGTGAAATCTTGGTCAATCTACAGAAGAAACACCTTAAGTCCTTGATACTGAAAGTATATTGAGTCATAATTGTTCACTTAAAAAATAAGCTGATCAAACAAAGGTATGTCTTTCTTACCAAGAAAGTGGTGTGGTGTGTGGTGTGGTGATGATGTCGAGAAACCGTGGGAACACATCCAAGACTGTTGCAGAGTTTTGCTGCTCCTGAACTAGCGTCTGGCGGTATTGAAATGTTGCCTTCATCTTATCTTTGACAACTGACACATCAGTTGAATGTTTCAATAAGGATATTGCCTCACGGCATTCCTCGCCGAACAGTTGCTTGTCAGCCAGGAGAAAATCCCTCTTGCTCTTTGGACCAAACGTAGTGCTGGTGGAGCATCTCCGGGATTGAACTGCAGTGTTGCGCTGGACGGTCTTTATCCTCCAAGCCAAATAGCCAGACCTACTCTCTGCATCATAGTAGTGTTCCCGTAAAACCCAAAAAGAACAAAAGTATGCAATACAGGGGTCACATCACCACATGGCAACATTAGAAGAAATTAAGAACATTCACATGCTCTTCATATATTGCAATATAAGCCATTAATTTAAAAAAAACGTACATATCCGTTTCCAGAGTATGGATCGCTAAGGTTGGGAAATAGAGTGGTGATGCCAACAGCATATTTTGTTCGCACATGGGTTGGTGGTATTCTCCTTTAAAAGTAGAACATATATTATTGTTCAAGCTTTTTCCCCCTTCAAGAGCGATAAAAATAAGGACTTAATGCCTATCAAACAAAACTTTATAAATATACAAAAATAAGACTTGGAATAAGAATAAAATTGTGAGGGAAAAACTGTCATCTAAAAAGTAAAGGTAACACTTTACTTGAAGGGGTGTGCATAAGACTGACATGACACCTTTATAATCATGACATGACACATGTCATGAATATGAAGGAGGTTTTATGCATGTTTATTCAATTCAATTCAAATTTATTTGTATAGTGCTTTTCACAATACATATTGTTTCAAAGCAGCTTTACAGAAAGTGCATTTCAGAAATGTACATAGAGAAATACAGTTAGTTAATCATGTATTAATTTAGGGCATAACATATCGCCAGCGTCGAGTCGTCTCTTCACAGGCGTCGAGTCGTCTGTTTATGACAACTGTCATTAAGTGTCATTCGCTCAATTATGACATTTTTAATGCAAATATGACATTGTTTGAGATTATGACAACTTGACATAAACCAATACATCATAACCTGTCAGTGTCTTGGTAATGACAACTTGACATTACCAAGACAACATAAATTGTCATAAATATGTCATAGCAGATTAATTATCAAACTTAAGAAACAACTTAGCTTTATGGGTTAACATTACATTAAGATGCGGTTACATTTACCGATGCTCTGCAAAAAATTGGTAAAATCCAGTCAATTCAATAATTCAATAGGAATTCGTGTGAACAGGAGTTTTGCGCAAATGCTAAAGGTTCCATGCAGCTTTCAAGTTGGTCACACAAATTCTCTGCGCTGACCAACAGAAAGCTGCATGGTTTGAAAGTGGCTTCTGTGTCAGCGATGCTTCATACAAGTCTATTGACAATGGGCATTTTTTGCCACAAAATTTCACTGAAATTTCCCTAATGTGAATCAAGGTAGCACCATATTTAGTTTTTGACAGGAATGATAATGAGGCTGTGAGGCCAGTGAGGGATAAAATAACAGTGTGTTCAGTGGTTTTGTACTGTACATGCCAATTGTTCAGCTGACAAAACATCTTTCCAAAGAAACTTTCAGTGAACAAAATCTCCATAAAACATTTTTGAAAGTCTTATACAGTACACACCATTTACAGACTGCAGTCTTTCCCTCACAGCCTCGTTTAATCTGCATACAATTCAATATGGCTTCTGTCCTGACAAAGGTCTATGAAATTCCATCCCAGCGACTGCCAGTGATAATTTCAAACATGTTGGAAGTTATTTAAGAGACAGCAGGGCCATTCAATCAGCACTGCGTGGAGTGACTGGGGCTGTTAACACAGCCAAGCAAACCAGCTCTCTCTGATTTCGAACCACTACTGTATGTAAGTGAAGCTTATTACTGAGAATTGGCCAGCCTTGGTAGTTGTTCACAGTTCTCAGAATTCAGAATGAGATTGTCAGGTGTCCACTAGGTCTGGAAGGTTAGAGCCAGATTTGAAGTTTAAACTGAATGCATACATTCAAACAATTGATGTGGGATTTCACTGACATTGAGTTCTCTCCATCCAAGCCCTCTGTGCATATACGTCTAAACCTACACCCTCAGGCCATCTAACAGAGACAGAAAAAAGAGAGGGAGTGCTTTTGAAATCCGGGTACAGCGCCTGTCAGTGTCTTGAGGAGTATTTGTCCTCTCTGACCTGATGCAAGCTGTATCATTCACATCTAAACAATTTGGCATCTATTCTTAAAACAGAGGTCATTTGGTCAGTTTTTCCTCGGTTAACCCTTTAGAACCTTAAGCTAAAATAGGTGTTTTTTGCATAGTTTTACTTTTTTACTGTACAATTCTAAAACAATGTGCTATCTTCATGTGCAAGTTGTCATCTTTTAGCTTTCAACAAATTACAGTTATTGACCATTACTGTGTGTGGTAAGTTTGTAAATATAATTTAAAATATACAAAAATAAAGAAAAAATGAGAATAAATGTACTGATTTTTTTTTAGAAAAAAAAAACAGAAAAATCTCAAACGAAATAAACTTAACACTTTAAAGTTGAAAAATCTACAACAAAAAAAATCTGTCTTTTTTGTGACATTGGGTTGCACAGTTTTCATTTAGGACACTTTTTTTCATACACGCACACACATATACAAATGCATGCATACAGTACATAGGCACGCACACATACATGAAAGAATAACAGCCATCCGCCTCCCAAGTTTAATTAAAAATCATCCCAATCCCCTCTTCTGCTGTCTACCACTTCATTCGCCATGCATTTGTTCGTTTCTTTTATTATTTTATGCAATCTAAAACACTCTAACCTGCCGCGCTTCATATCTCTCTGTTCAAATCCTTCCTCCCGCTATGCCAGAAAGCTGCTGTCATATGCTGACGGAAAGCATGAAATTACCATAATAAGCTTCATATTGACAAAGCGCATGTTGTCTACTGTCAGGGGCTATTTGAATGGTTTTGATAGTGCAAACGGTTGAAGAGTTACGGTAAAATGAATACATCTTGCTGTTATGTGTTTGCGATGACACAGACGGTTTAAAAGGGTTAAAAACACTATCTATAATTGATGCACTAGTGTTACCTGAACCCCAAATAGATTTGCATCTACGCATCTATTCACATCCCATAAAAAAATAAAATAAAAAAATAAATCCTTATATAAACCCTTATGATTTAATTGTTGCACGAACACAAAGATTGTAGATATGTACATTGAAGAGAGATCAGACATTTACTTGTCTTCAAAAACATGTCAGCCTGTTGATAACTTAGTTAATCATGAAATAGCAAACGAGGTAATCATGCAATCACTTTTATGAATATCTTTGAATACAGATAATTTATTTCTGCTAATATAGTTTCTGCCTCCCTTAAAATAACTGATTCTAAAAGACACTTTTGATAAAAAATGGTTTTCTTAAAAAAAAAAAACGACATTTGCATTATTTGCAAATTACAATTATTACATCATTAATAATTATTTTAATGGCTTTACAAAGTCAGCATCATACGTATAATGTATGTGAGTACATTATGGTATTAAACATGTTAGGCCAGGCTTAAAATGCAATGTAGCAACTCATAATGTAATAACAAATCATTATGTATAATGTAATAGATATTACATTATTATTGTAATAAAATGTTTATAATGTAATCATTTTTTGTCTAAATGTAATAAAATCTTGAGCTCATAATGTAATAACGATTTTACAATGTAATAATGATTTTTGTCACATAATGTAATAGGTTATCGAATGAGAAATGTATTACAAAATAGCATGTATTTATTATGTTTTTACTTATTACTTATTATGTAATAACAGTTCATAAGATAATACCAGCACATAATGTATAAATGAAACAATGTTTACAATATAAATGTTTTGTTATGTCACAATATCACAAAACAAAGAACTGGTTGAGAACTTAAATCTTAAATCTTAAGATCTTAAATATATGAGGGAGATACACATTGATGGCCTAAGACACGAAACGAGCGGTTTGTGTGAGAAAACGAACAGTATTTATATCGTTGTTACCTCTTGAACACAGCCACGTCCAAGTGATCTGAGAGCGCGGGCGGGTATAGATATATACAATAGAAGTCGCCTTGGCTACTGCAGTTCATTGGAACGAAACAGTAGCCAAGGCGAAATCTAGTGTATATATCTATACCCGCCCGCGCTCTCAGATCACTTGGACGTGGCTGTGTACAAGAGGTAACAACGATATAAATACTGTTCGTTTTCTCACACAAACCGCTCGTTTCGTGTCTTAGGCCATCAATGTGTACTTACGATGGGGAATTGTTTAATTTGGACGATGGGGAATTGTTTTAATTTGGACTCTGTGCATGCTCTTTGAGATAATGACCATAGACCTGCATTATATGACTGACAGACAAGAACGGTTTGACCTAAAAATATCAAAATTGAAACTACTGCGGAAAAAAAGACACCTACATCTTGGATGCCCTTGAGGTAAGCAAAAACATACCAAAATTTAATTTCAAAGTGAACTATCCCTTTAAGTGGACCCTAAGGTTTTTTCTTGCAACCCATGTTTAAGGGTACCAGTTAACCTTATAACTGGGGGTTTTCTTAACTTAAGGGCTTTCATGCAACTGGGCCCAGATCTCTAAATGATGATTGAATTGCAGAGTCTATAACTATCTGAGTAAAAATCACACAACACATTCTGATTTAGGTGTTTAATGGCACCTAAAAGGCCATTAGAATTCTAACTTTAGTGTATGAAATTCTTTGTTATTCTTCATGGGCACATTTACATGCCAGTATAATTGGTCTTTAAGTGATCGAGTGAAAGGGATGGAAGACAGTGATATGTGACCTTATGACAATCAGCCAGCTACTGGCAAATATAATGCCTTACATAAATGCTTAGTTTCTATTTTTTACTCTTAAAAGGCCAATAGCAAAGAGGTAGCTCTAACCCCATGGAATGACTAGACAGATCACGAAATGTCAAGTTTTCAAAATTTGCCATGGCATTTCTGCTCTGTCCAACAGACTGTTATCTTAGATCCAAGGGCGTAGGTTTGGTCTCAGCTTTGGTGGGGACACATTGATGCTGTCTTTCCTGCATACAAAATGGTTCATTCATTTTGTAGCCTATCCTATGGCTAGCAAGTTTAACCCTCATACCATATTGAATAGGATAGTGTTATTTGGATATTATTAATCAAATAATGATTCATTATATTTGAATAACCAACTTTGTTAACTTATTCACATTGCCAAAACGTTTTTCCAGCACGTGTCAAGCAATGCAATGACAGTCCTTCATTAAACTGTGAATTTGGTGGTCTCCCTTTTATTTCTCTGCATTGTGTAGGCTACACTCACAAATACATTACATTAACAGAATATAGAAACAAAAAATGTCTCAGATCCACTGTTTATTGTGACTGCAAGATTCTAAACTAAGGTAGGCTAATTAACCCATTTGTGGCCAAATTTGTCTGAATGGTTTCATTCATAGTCGTGTTAATAGTGTCCTATGTGAACATGTTCTGCATTTATTTTCCCCAGGTTTTTTTCCCCATTTTTTTCTTTTTTTTTTTCCAGTTAATTCCTTCTCTTAATGTTATAGATAATATTATTAGTATATTACCTAAATAAGTCTTATTTCAATGGCATTCATGATGTACATGTTCAGAGGACATATAAAACCCACAGTAAGAAAATAATCAGCACATGAAACCACAGACATCTTACTATTGCTAATGTATTACAACAGTTTGAAATTTGCTTATAAAGATTGTATTTAGTGAGTAGTTGAAATGTTCTTTTTTCCCCCCTCCCAGGCATGAGATGACAGAAATACTGCAGGATGACACAAAAGCAATGCTGTGTTTGGAGCATCTTTTGATTTTGGAGGTTGATTGACATTATATATTTCTGCAAATTCTGTCTCTTGGAAGTAATGTTTTGACCAGATACAAGTGGTTTTAAATGACAGGATTTGGTCTGTCAGAATTCATTGCTATAATTCTCTCCTTCAATAACTCCAACAGAAGCCTTACAAAATGCTTTCAAATCATGTAAGAATTTTGATTATATTTTGTACTCAAAGATGATATTTGTTCTTTTCAGTTCTGCCTTTGAGTACCATCTTTTAGAATGTTAAGAAATACTGGACTGCTGTGAGAGCCTAATCAAACAAAGTTTAAATTGCAAACAACAGGGGGCGCTAGCAGGCCAGAAGTTATGAAGTGATACCTTAGCTGAGGTAAAGCCTGAATGGAGATATGTGTAGAGCTTTGAAAGTTTAATTTTCATATATATGGCAAATAGTCCTAATGAAAGAGTATATAAAAAAATATTAATTGGCACCAATAAGAAGAACTACTGTTTTAAATTTGTTGTTCCTTTAAATCCCTAGGAACATAACTGAGTGTTTGCAGGAATCTCTCTCCTCCATCAGAGATGCAAAGACTTAACTGTCAAAGCGTTGCAGATCAACCTGCATTTCATATGCGTCATTGACTGAAGGAGGTGGGAAAGCTTTTATGAGTTTTTTTCACTTCTCTCTTTTCTCTCTCATCTTTCTATCATTCATTCATTCTCTATCCCTCTCCCTGACATCTTCTCATTGTTTTGGTAAATTGAAATGAATTGAATGATGTCAGGAAAGTAGTTGGATAAATAAGAGCTGTGTTGCACACAGAGTTAGGATCTCTTCAAATAAATGCCATCAGATGACTTACTGCTGCACTCTGGTCTGGGCTCATTGTGTCTGAGACTTAATTGCTATTTCAGAGCATAATGAATTAGAGTCTCTGTTTACAGATAACTTTTTATCTCTGTGTTAATTGCCAATTGCGCTGATTGGCTTCCCTCCACAAAGTAAAGAGGACGAATACGGCCTTAATTACCTGCTCAAACAATGCAACCTTGTGTTTATGACTGGAATGAGAAGATGCAGTGCTGCATTGAATCATAACTCACGTATGTACTCTTGTGAGAAATGGGTTTTGTTAGATGTGAGGATTATTTTATAAAATTAAATGGACCAACTACTTGTATAAAATGTTATGTGAACATATTTATACAATGAGACACAGTATAAAGTGATTTCTGAACATTGATTGTACAGGGTATAACAGCATTTAGTGTGTGTATGAAGGAGTGGAGCAACACAATTTCAGATTGATTTTTAACTATGGAAATGAGCTCTGCATGTCTTATTTTCACCCTTAAAGGGATGGTTCGGAGTAATTTGCACCTTTGCACCATGACCTCGAGCCAAACACCCCCTAGAAGCTTTTTTTCCCTTGATCGAACATTATTAAAGTTAAAGCTTATTTAGAGATATCAGCTGAATGGCTTAGTGCAGGCACTAATGGATCCAAGGTTGTATCTCGTAAATTACCCCACTAATAATGGCCGGAATGGTACCAAACTTCTACAGTAGTACAATTACGTTCTGTACTCATAAAACGAGGCATTGGAAAGTTTGTAAGTACATCAGGGGCCGGTTGCACCAGCTGTGCGTAAGTTACAACTTAGCCTAGTTTTGACGTAAATGGACAATAAGTTACGACTTGCGCACTTCTAAATATTTTTGCGTTGCACCATTAAACTTAGTTGAAGCGTAACTCTACGTATAAACTAAATATTTACATCAGGAGAAACGGTTGGAATAAAATATCAGACAGATTGAACTGCATCAATAAGCTCTTCTTTTACCTGACAGACTTCAATTCTTTAGACATATATGATAATTCTGACATTTACACTCGCTTAAATTTTAAGTGAGAGAACATTATGTAAAAAGATTACCTTGTTAGCGGCTATCTTTAACACGAACCCGTCCTAAACAGCACGACACTGTGTGCATCGGTCTATGTTGTGCATGTCAAATATCAGTCATAATCAATAAACGTAATTTCTTATGTTTTTTGTATCAATATTTATTTATTGATCCTTATTCATTTCATTTCAAATACAGTTTCTGAATGTTATTTACATATAAAAACACTTACGCTATTCATGATCAAGTATCGTATTTAATGGAAACTTATTTTTACCGTTAGTAACGTGAGGCAAAAGAATGAAGGATAAACTGAAATTCACGGCATTTCAACACAACATCTGCTCATGCATTTGAAGGCTGCTATAGGATTATCGAGGCCAAAAGTCATATTATGCGACTACGCATTACTTTACGGAGAGCTTACGACCTACTAGCTATGTTCTGCCTTACGAACAAATGGTGCAACGGAATAAAGTACAGAGTTTGTTACAAACTAGCTAGTAGTTACTAAGCCTCTAGTGTGGACTTTACGTTCCAATTTAAGAAAGAACTTAAGGACGGCTGGTGCAACCCTACCCAGGAGTTTATTTAAATAACACTTGCCTGATGGCTTATGTTACCGCTAACCCAGACGTCGAGGTCACTTCCGTGATTTGGGAAAAGCCCGAAAAAGTCCTGGCAGAAAGCGATGCATTTTTTATTATTTTTTTCCGAAGTGTTGACAACTTAGTGTTAACTAATTATTGTTGCAAACTGGTACTACCAACAAAATATTAGTGCATTCCTGGAACTGGGCGTCGTTACACTACATCCTTATGCATCGCTTTCTGCCAGGACTTTTAAGGACTTTTCCCAAATCACGGAAGTGACCTCGACGTCCCGGTTAGTTGGTAGCATAAGCCTTCAGGCAAGTGTTATTTAAATAAACTCCTGATGTACTTACAAACTTTCCAATGCCTCGTTTTATGAGTAAATAACCTATTTGTACTACTGTAGAAGTTTGGTACCATTCCGGGCATTATTAGTGGGGTAATTTACGAGATACAACCTTGGATCCATTAGTGCCTGCACTAAGCCATTCGGCTGATATCTCTAAATAAGCTTTAACTTTAATAATGTTCGACCGAGGGGAAAAAAAGCTTCTTGGGGGGTGTTTGGCTCAAGGTCATGGTGCAAAGGACCCTAGGTTGAAATTACTCCGAACCATCCCTTTAACATCCAGCTGTCAGTCACTCAGGCCAAAAGCAGAGAAAGGAGGGAAATAATGAGGACCATCATGTGCTTTTTTTTTATTGCTAGAACTTCATTTACACATTCATGTGTTTTTCGACTGAGCAATACTCTAAAGGGGAAAAAATATTCCATCACAAATTCCGTCACACACAAATATAGCTTGCCTTCGTCTTTTGTACATTAAATCAGGGGTCTGTAATGTTTTTCAGGGCAAGGACCCCTTAGGTGATAGAGACATGGAGCAGGGTCCCCCGAAACAAAATGTGTCAAACAGAGCTACATATTAAGCATATAGCCATTGATATTAATAGAAATGAACCATATTATGATTAAACATACTAAATATTAAATATTTAAGGAATCTATCCCTTCAGCCAGAACCAGAAGAGATCTGTCATCATTTACCATAAATTGACAAGTAAGTGTGACGTATCTGTTCAGCTGGGTTGTTATTGGCTGTGACTTTATCGCAGAACTCGCTGTGATTGGACTATCGTTTAAGGGGAGACATAGATATCAGCATGAAACTTCCCCAGTTGATTACTGACATTAAGACACATATCTTTTGTATTACAAGTTTTTGAATATTTATGTTTATATATGCAAATTTGGTATTATCTCATAAAAAATGCGCTAATTTACATATATTTCCAGAAGAGAAATCTGAACATTGGATAAAGCCAGATTAAAAATTCTTGTTTCATTTTGTTGACATTTTAGAGTCAAAGGTTTTTACAGAGGGGATTTTGGATATCTCTTTTTATCACTCCATTAATCAGAAAAGACCAGAAAAAAAAAAAACTGGACCAAAAAAATCCAGTTTCGCCCCGTTTTTAGGTATAAAATGTTGTATAAATCAGAATCTGAACGATATATGAACAAACCCCTCTGTAAAAACCTTAAGAACATAGATAGGAATACAACTGGAAAGTTTGGTTTATGTAAGTGCTGCTGAAGTGGAGATTTCTGGCTCAGAGTATGAGAAAAAACCCATTTTGAGAAAACGGCCTTTAAATATTTGTATTGTAAAAATTCATACTTTTTTAGTGGAAACAACTATTTATAGACAAAATATCTTATCAAATCATTAGCAATCAACAATACAAACCACCTAAAACACATCAAAACTTATATAACATAGCATTTATGGCCTTCAGCTGAACAGAACCCTCGTGAAAAACAGTCAAAAACACACTCTGGAAATGTCAGAGCACGTCACGACAGCATTGGATCTGACAGCATTGTACAGGAGAGAGAGAGCTTTCCAACGGTATATGTGATGACAGTGTGCTGACAGCGATCGCGGAGCAGCGGGATGATTTAGAACGCCAACTTTTGTTGAATTTAGGAGAAATCTACAGGTGCAAATAGACAAAGTGTAGTAAAATAAAGACCTAAATGTGTATTTCTGACTTTTTTTCACCACAAGTCTGAAAGAAGACATGTTATTGAAGAAAAATAGTCCAAAATCTCAAAATTGACCAGTAAAAAAAAACAAAAACAAAAACGTGTGTGTTACTGATGTAATCCTCGTTTCCTGAAGGAGGGAACGGGAGACGTAACGTCGACGTGACGACGTAATTGGGATCACTTCAGGGAGCCCTATCAACTTCGAGTGTCTACAGAACGAGCCAATGAACGTTGGCGTGTGTGAATCGCGTCACGCGCCCCGCCCCGCAGTGCGGGTATAAACAGGAAGCGAAATAAACCTTTCGCTGAGGAGCCGAGATTGTGACGGCCATGCAGTGATGGTCAGCAACGGTGGCGACGGGACATTACGTCTCCCGTTCCCTCCTTCAGGGAACGAGGGTTACATCAGTAACCGAGACGTTCCCTTTCAGTCGCTCACGTTCGACGTAATGTCGACGTGACGACATAATTGGGATCCCTTGGAAAACGCCACGGTTGCTGCCACATCCAGCACCCTATGCAAGACTCTCAGACCCCAATTGGTTAGGGCGGAAGACCTGCGTAGAGGGAGTTCAACTGCTGTTCCGTTATACCCACACAGTGGAATTCTTTGGATAACACTGGGAAAGTGTGCCTTCGCAGGGAGAAGGACGCTGCGGAGCCACATCCTGCCCGAAGGGAGGTACCATGTGGATAATACACATATGGACTGGCCGAAGGGGCAGTGCAACATATGGAGTGTCACTGGGGTGGCTCCAGCCCAAAGGGGGAGGCTACACCGGACAGTGACGGCAGAGCAGACTGTGCCGAGGGAAAGACATGGGCTCACCGCAGGGAGCTGGTCGTGGAATAATACGCATATGGGATCGCCGCAGGGATCACACATATGGAACCCAGCCTGGCACAAGTTACACAAGCATAAGAGCACTAGGCCTGGCATCGGACGCTCCGCAATGTTCGACTGCCGGAGGGGTGCGGAGGAACTCACAGGATTCGCCTAAGTGGGGAACTCGACTGGAGCAAAAAGCGTACGTATCCGTTCCGAGGAAGGGAGTGGCAAGCCGGCAAGCCGACACTAGAGCAGGAACTTCTGTGTTACCGGCTAGTTGAAGCGAGCACACAGGAAGAAGCCGGCTCAACACGTAGGCTATAAAACCTAGCGAACGTGTTAGGTGTCGCCCAGCCCGCAGCTCTACAGATGTCTGTCAGCGAGGCGCCGTGGGCCAGCGCCCAGGAAGAAGCGACACCCCTAGTGGAGTGGGCTCTCAACCCGGGCTGGCAGGGCATGCTTTGGGCTTCATAAGCCAAGGCGATGGCATCCACTATCCAGTGGGCCATCCTCTGCTTGGAGACTGCTGGCCCCCGTAACAGATGAAGAGCTGATCTGAGGTCCTGAGGCTTTGCGTTCTGTCCACGTACAGATGCAGAGCGCGAACGGGACAGAGAAAAGCCAGGGCTGGGTCTGCCTCCTCCGAAGGCAGCGCTTGCAGGATCACCACCTGGTCCCGCAAGGGAGTGGTAGGAACCTTGGGCACGTATCCGGGCTGGGGTCTCAGGATCACGTGAGAGTTGTCCGGGCCGAATTCTAGGCACGATTCGTCGACCGGAAATGCATGCAGGTCCCCTACCCTCTTGATAGAGGCCAATGCAACCAGGAGAACTGTCTTACAGGACAGGATTTTTTATTCAGATGATTGCAGAGGCTCAAAGGGTGGTCTCTGAAGTGCTGAAAGGACCAGAGACAAATCCCAAGAGGGTATAGAGAGTGGGCGAGGAGGATTCAGTCTCCTTGCTCCCCTCAGGAACCTGACGATCAGGTCGTGCTTTCCCAAAGACTTACCCTCAACTGCATCGTGATGTGCGGCAATATACACTTTAAGGAAGGAGGGAGACAGCCTTCGCTCAAACCCTTCTTGCAGGAAGGAAAGCACGGCTCTGATCGAGCAAGATCGGGGGTTCTCCTCGTGAGAAGAACACAAGTCAACGAACAGGTTCCACTTCAACGCATAGAGGCGCCTCGTAAAAGGGGCTCTAGAGGAAGTGATGGTGTCAACTACCGCTTGGGGTAGGTCACTTAGAATCTCCGCGTCCCGTCCAGGGACCAGACATGGAGTTTCCAGAGGTCTGGACGCGGGTGCCATAGGGTGCCCCATCTCTGAGAGAGCAGGTCCTCTCTCAGAGGAATGGGCCAGGGAGGGGCTGTGGCGAGGAGCACTAGTTCCCGGGAACCAGGTCCGGTTGGGCCAATACGGCGCAACTAGCAAGACCTGCTCCTCGTCCTCCCTGACTTTGCACAAGGTCTGTGCAAGAAGGCTCACTGGGGGAAACACACATTTGCGAAGGCCCCGGGGCCAGCTGTGTGCCAGAGCATCCGGTCCCCTCGGTCAGGGAATAAAACAACTGGCAGTGAGACGTGTCCAGGGCGGCAAACAGATCTGGTCCCGAAGCGCCTGAAAATCAGCTGGACCACCTGGGGATGGAGTCGCCATTCTCCCGGTAGCACCTGCTGCCGTGAGAGCTCGTCGGCTGCACGGTTGAGCAGGCCCGGAATGTAAACAGCACGAAGCGACCTCAGATGCTTCTGACTCCGGAGGAGATGGCGGGTGAGTTGTGACATGCGGCGGTACAATGAAGTACGGGCTGTAGAAGCCGGTCTTCATATCAGCTGGAGGGACCGGCTCGATCGCATCCTTCGCCAGTAGGACTGCGATCTCTGCCCTGAACACAGGGGCATTGTCCGCCAGAACACGGGTGAACAGAATGCCCTTGAAAACGGGGGGCGCCGGGCGAACTGAATTGCATAGCCGAGTCTGATAGTACGGAAGCGCTAGCCAGGCTCCCAGACACCGAGCAAGCGGGACCAACGGCACCACAGACGTACCCGGGGTGGGGCAGCGCGGCGGAATGCAGGGAACCGACTTGGATGGCATAGCGGTCCGTCGAAGGGCAGAGTGAGTGTGCGGAGGCGTCAGTGCATCCAGGATACAGCCACTGCTGCCCGCTGGCAATGAAAGAGGGGCTTGGGGGTGACAAGGCATAGTGTCGTCGACCGCCAAGCGCGCCCTCTTGGGGCCCAGAGATTTCAGAAATTGCTCTTTTGTTGAAAATCTGGGTGCCACTGACCCATGGGATCTTGCTCCGCGTTGAGCCTTAGGTGGTTGCTGCTGCTGGGGCTTAGCGGGAGCGGAGGACGCTGCAGGAGGCCGACCTCGGCGATGAGTAGACGGAGGGTCTGCGGACGGGTGGGAGCAGCAGTGGTGTGTCGGATAGCCTCCGTCTGCTTCTGTGCTGCCGAGAACTGTTGGGCAAAGCTCTCGACCGAACAACCCAACCTGGGAAAGAGGGGCATCCAGGAACCGATATTTATCGGTGTCCCTCATGTCAGCCAGGTTGAGCCAAAGGTGGCGCTCCTGGACCACCAAGGTGGACATCGCCTGACCGACTGAATGTGCAGTTTCCTTCGTCGCCTGGAGGGCTAGGTCGGTTGCCACACGGAGCTCCCGGAGGAGCTCTGGGTCAGAACCACCCTCGTTCATATCCATGAGCGCCTGGGCCTAGTGGACCTGCAAGAGCGCCATGGCATGGAGGGCGGAAGCAGCCTGTCCACAGGCCTTGTAAGCCTTCGCCGCTAGACCGGACGAAAACGTACAGGCCTTGGACGGGAGGCGTGGATTACCCCACCAAGAGGAGGCGGACGCTGGACACAGTTGCATCGCAACAGCCCGCTCCACTGGGGGGATATCCACATACCCCTTAGCTGCCCCGCCGTCGAGGGTGGCGAGGGGAGAGGAGCCAATAGGACGGCTTCTGGCACAATACGGTGCCGTCCAC
This sequence comes from Leuciscus leuciscus, assembly GCF_965113295.1. NCBI lineage: Eukaryota > Metazoa > Chordata > Actinopteri > Cypriniformes > Leuciscidae > Leuciscus > Leuciscus leuciscus. Next base: position 20,570,160 of record NC_138736.1, on the reverse strand, counting down.
GTCCTAGAAAGCTCCTCATGCACCTCCGGAAAGAAAGGTACCGGAGCGGCGCACTGAGAACCAGGGCAGCCCACCCCGAAAAACCAATCGTCTAACCGAGAAGGTTTGGGACGTGGTGGAGGGTTCCACGCAAGCCCGACCTTCTCGGCAGCCCGGTAAAGCATAGCCGCCCATTCTGGATCGGTCTCGGACAACGCCACACGGCCCGAGGGGGGTAACGCAGCCGAGTCTTCATCTCCAGAGGACTAAAGCTCCCCCTCCCATGCTGCGATCGACATCTGGTCGTCAGCTGGAGCCCCAAAGGAAACGGTTGGTCGTCCAGGAGAAGGACCAAGACGTTCACTAAAGGGCTCCAATGGCAGCAGCGCTTGTGAGGCGTGAGGGGCCCGCGGAGGTTGTCTCGGCGGGGAAGCCCTCACAGTAATCCTCAGATCACCCTGGTCATGCACAGAAGTAGGTCTATTCTGCGGGGCAGAATAGACGCTAGATCGGGGCATAGGCGAGGAGACTGGAGTCTCGATTTTAGCGCTGTGATAGTCATATTCCCGCCATGGGAACATGAACTATCCACAAAAGCTGCCTCAGCGTGTTGAATGCCCAAACACGAGAGGCAACTACTGTGGCCATCTGCTGGTGCCAGGGAACGACGGCACCCAGAAACGCACAAGCGGAATGACATCTTGAAAAAGACGCAGGGTCACGCTTGTGTTGCTCTTTTAGTGAAAACAAAAAAAAGTTTGAAAATAACTCTCTCAGTGCTGAGGCACCCAGGGGTAGCCGCGGTGTGAATGACACACGGGAAACGCCCACCGAACCGACACACACACAGACACACAGAACAGTAGTGCTGTGAAAACAGCAGTTGAGAGCTGCAATGCTCGCGGCCACCGCTGATCGCGCCGTCACACCAACACTGCTTGCAGAGAGTAGAAGTCTTCAATAGCGCTGAATTCTAGTAGACTGAAGTCTAACAGAAGCTCGGCTCCGAAGTGAAAGACAATGTGTGCGTGCGCCCGCTTCCTGTTTATACCCGCGCTGCGGGGCGGGGCGCGTGACGCGAAAGGGAACTGTTTTTGCCTGCCGTGTCTCCCCTTAACCCATATAAAACGGCGCATCAAGTTACAAAGTATGTTTTGGTGTTATTATTATGTTAGTTATACATTAAGTTAACTGTAAAGTGTCTTTATGTTGTAAGAAATTACTCCTTTACCAAGATTCCAACCCTAACCCTAAGCATTTCTGCACATTTCAATGAACTACAGCACCATGTTTCCTGTTCCATTGATGGAATGAAAGAGATATGTGGGTAATGTAGTTTACAACGCTTAGTAATGAAACAATAAATGTAAAAAAATGTATAAAAAAAAAAAATCTTTAATGGAAAACATATGAAGAACAGGCTGAAATTTGATATTTTACTGTGAGCACTTTTAAAAAACCTTTATGCCAGCTTTATGCCTGAAAACTGTGCCCAACATTATTTAGTAAACATAGCATAAGCAGTTGTCCTGCCGATTTTCTCTTTGATACACTAACCGGACTTTGAGTTACACCCATTTGAAATGTGCATTATTTTGCTCTTCCGGGGGCCGTTGCTGGGCCCCTGGGGGTGGAAGGGCAGCACAATCTACACAGATCTATTCTCCTCATCATGGACAACAAACTTTGTTGAGTCACATTTAAATGCAATACAAATTTAATGTAATGGAATTAAGAATTAAAGGTGAACTATGCAGATTTTTTACCTTAACTGAACAGCTTCGGAGTCATTGGAATGGTTATATTACTTTTTTCGGGTTGAATGGTGGTCGTCTCTCACCCCCCTATCGCCGGCCGCAGCGTCAGGAAGTATCGCGTGATATCAGGTCTCGCGATGTAACGAATTGCTTTACGGCAAAAAAATCTGCTAAAATTCTGTCATTATTGCGCTCCCTCACGCTGTTCAAACCCAAATGAAGAAGACGTTTTAAAGAATGTCCCATCTGCTTTGATGTCGTTGATCTACTAGCCTCTGGTATCTGAGAGTCGCCAACGAGTTTTTCGACAGTGTTGTCAAATATCTATTCCGAAGCTGTAGGGGGAGCTCTATAGAGAAACCTGCGAGCAAAAAGCGAGAATACAGCGAAGAAATTCCTGAAACTGCATAGCCCTGCTTTAAGAAATGGTTACAGAGGCACAGGACGTACCATGCTCATAAAGCACCCATGGCCATGCATACTTCTCAGAGACTTGAGACTGAAGTTTTTGCCTCTTGTATTCCTCCGTGGGTGCGCATTAGTCTTTTCCCTCTAGAATTATCTTGCTATCCATCTTAAAGCACAAATGCAATGTTTTTGGTCTGTGCAGTATAAGGCATTGTTTAAGCCAAATAACTAACCAGATATTACACATAATTCAAAGAACATTTACTATTTGATTCCTAATATATGCCACAACTCATTATCTTCCAAAGCTACCCAGAACACCAGCATTTACAAAACAATGGAAAAATGTAACCTGTTTATATTAACTAAATGCTTTTTTATCACGCTTGTCTGCTTTTATCGAAGAAAAACAGAAGGTGCCATTTTTAAGAACTTTTTAAGAACTTAATAGTCCTTTGAGAGATCAACATCAAATTATGTACTACATATTACAGCATTGTTTCAATACTAGACATACCAATGGACTCGCGCACCTTTCTGTCTTCTTTGGGCACAAGATGGTCCTTCCTCAACTTAAACAAAAGACTTATTCGATTAGCTTGCTTTGATATAAGGACTGGTCTTTCTTCTCTGCTGTAAAACAGGAAAGTCTCTATTTACTCTACGTGTCGTGCAATTACTATTATTCTTCAAACATATCAATTAAGACAGTTATAAATAAGTTAATTTACCTTACGATTCAGGAGAGAGCATTTGATGAGTAAATGATTAGAAAAAAATTATTGAAATATTCTAGAAACTTTACCTGGGAAGGGCTGATCACGGCAATATTCACTGCGACTCACTAGTAGCTCTTGTGAGGGTTGGCTTTTAAGAGCTGTTGAGTTTGATATTGTAGAGATCTTGAAAAAAAGGACTAAGTTATCTGCAAGTAATGTTAAATGCATTTTTATGTAACAAGTTCACTGATATGCGGGCATTTAAATGAATAAAAGTATGTCTTTTAATAGCAAGCAATATTCATATGAATTCTTTTAAAAAAGAAAAACATGATTTACTTGCACACGGGACAGTTATCAGCAGTGTAAGTGATCTGATTATGACAAAATAATCGAGTATCTGATGGCATGTGACAAGTCAAATTAGCTTTTCCACTCTTGCAAACAGAGGTAGGTTATGAGGTGTGGAGAGACATCATGTATCATTGGAACATGAACAGACAGGGCTTGATTTGTAATAATTTTAAAGAATACAATGCAACTAATATCAACTTTCATTATGGGACATCCGACTACTTTCCAAGAAGGGGCGCAACTGATTTACAAATATCGCAGGGTATTCTGCAGAATTATGTACGAGTATACAAATATGTACGATTATCGTACGAATTTGGCAACTTGTTAAATCTTGTGAATTATTAAGACTTTGAGATTATGTTCGTACTGATTGGGCAATGGGTTTTGTAAGAAAAGTTTTAAGAAACAACAAATGCTTGATAAAATGTTTGATTAAGTGACCAACACATACACTACCGTTCAAAAGTTTGGGGTCAGTACGATTTTTTTAATGTTTTTAAAAGAAGTATCTTCTGCTCACCAAGGCTGCATTTATTTGATAAAAAAACAAACCAAAAAAACAGTAATATTGTGAAATATTATGACAATTTAAATTTAAATGTTACAAAAGCTTTAGATTTCAGATAAATGCTGTTCTTTTGAACTTTCTATTCATCATAGCATCATGAAATAAAAAATTTAAATACCTGTTTTCAACATTGATAATAATCATAAATGTTTCTTGAGCATAAAATCATCATATTAGAATGATTTCTGAAGGATCATGTGACACTGAAGACTGGAGTAATGATGCTGAAAAGTCAGCTTTGATCACAGGAATAAATTACACTTTACTGTATATTCACATAGAAAACAGCTGTTTTAAATTGGAATAATATTTCACAATATTACTTTTTTTGTTTGTATTCTTAATCAAATAAATGCAGCCTTGGTGAGCAGAAGATACTTCTTTTAAAAACATTAAAAATATTACTGACCCCAAACTTTTGAACGGTAGTGTACACACCATTGCAAATATTTGCCTTTGCAGCTTTCCGTCTCCTCCGTTTACTTCTCCTCAAACAATAATGGGCTGACCGAGTCCGAAAGGCCCTTTTGGTCTTTTCAGCTGAAAAAAGAGAAAAGAAAATATCATTATGTATAATATATAGGGTTATTTAAAAGAAAAGGTACAGATTTACCTTACAGTTTGGGGATTTTAAATTATTAGGCATTAAAAGCATGGCAAGTATTGTGGTTACTATCCTTTACTACACCAATCACAGTAAAACTAAGGTTACTGTGGTAAAAGCATGGTAAGTTTTGTGGTTATGGTTAATTTACAACAAATATCACAGTAAAACTAAGGTTACTGTGGTAAAAGCATTGTGAGTGTTGTTGTTACTGTGCTTCTACTACAAATACCACTTTGGAACTAATTGTACTACTTTGAACCTGATATGAATATGATTAACTGTTTGAAGGTCAATAGCACATCACGTGACAGCTTGTGTTTAATCACCCCAGTTTAGTAAGGTGTTTTGAATTAGAAAGCAATGAAACGTAAAGCCTCAGTGGAACAGATATAATGCAGTGACTGAAAATGGGGGAGCTAATCTGATTAATATTGATAAACAGAAAAGACATTATATCAAACATTATTAGGAGGACAGCGTATTTACGACTACTTACCAACATCTGGCACACGTGAACTGATGCCAAATATCGCGATGTGTTCAATATGAGACTTCTTCAGCGTGATTTCCTACTGATAAAATTCACGTTTCTTGTTGACGCCACAGGTTTCCCATTGAAAGCAATGGAGTTCCCAATTTGTCCATAGAGTGACATTAACGGGCGCCTTTTTTGTGACACCGGGGGCGCTTGACCATGCTTCAGTTTTTGACGCCTTGGGAGTGAGAATGGGTTGGTATTTAAGTACTTGGGGTTATGGTTGGATTGCAAATACACATGGAGAACATATATTAACATAAAAAAGAATAAAAGCAAAACAAAGTTATAAATTTGATGAGGGCCATTTCAGGATGTGGATGTCACAATTATGCTCTGTTTAGTTTCATTTGCATGGACTTTTAATTTGTTTTCTGTTCATTTACATGTTTACTTTGTTCTAGTTTCCTGCCACTGATCTGTTGTCATGTAGATTCATTTAATGAGTACGGTGACGCATTGCTGCCACATACATATTATTTTTTCCACTCAATTATGTCGTAATAACGAGATCTTATGTCTTTAAAACGACATATTTTCTCGTAATAATGAGATCTTATGTCGTTAAAACGTACTCGGTTACTAACGTAACCTCGGTTCTCTCTAGAAGAGGGAACGAGTACTTGCATAAGATATCTTACGCTAGGGGAAAACCTCTTTTCCTCGAGATATTGAAGCCAAAAATTATCCTTAATTTTGCAATAATGTAAAACGCATTGCAGCAGCATGCAGACATGGGCGAGACAGCTCGCGCGCCCATAGGCTGCTCTGCGGCAACTGCACCAGCCTATCGATAGAGGCCCCTCATGACGTCAGAACCAATGAGGGTGCTTCGCGCCCAATACGTCATGTCCCGCCGAAAGCGGGTGGGGCTAGGGCTATAAATACGGCCCAGAGAGGCTGGTTTGGTCAGTTTTTTCATCGCTGAAGCGAATCAGAACGTGACGCATGCACGGCAAGATACGCAAGTACTCGTTCCCTCTTCTAGAGAGAACCGAGGTTACGTAAGTAACCGAGTACGTTCTCTTACGAGAGGTTCTCTCGTACTTGCGTAAGATATCTTACGCTAGGGGAACACAGTGTAAAACGCCGTGCGTGCTTGAGACATAACACTAAAGTCCCAAGGGCAGGTGCCCGGGGCTCATATACTGCCTAATCACAAGGGACTCACAGAGAATCCGGGAAGAGGGGCTAGAATAGCATCATTCCTGTAATATAGAGCTCTGATAAGAGCATATTATATCAAGTGTTCCACACAGCCAGGGCGAACACGGCCTGGACTGATAAATATGGGGGACTTACGCACTGCCCACAGAAGTATACATACGATCAGTGATCGACGCTCTAGCGGTTTCAGCATCCTGAGCCGATAGGATCGGGCGGGCAATACTGAAAATTTTAACCGAGAGCAACCTAGCTTGTAAAGCGGGAACCTCAAGGTTATAAAACCTTATAAATGTAGACGGGGAGGCCCAGCCTGCCACCATACAGATATCTTGCAAGGCAATCCCACTGGACCAAGCCCACGACGAGGCCATGCCTCTTGTGGAGTGCGCTTTGACACCTATCGGGCATTGCAGGCCCTTGGATGTGTAAGCTAGCGCTATAGCATCAACTATCCATCTGGATAGACTCTGTTTTGACGCAGCTAGTCCCTTAGAACGTCCGCTGAACAAAACAAAGAGCTGCTCCGTCTGTCTGAAAACAGATGAGCGAGACACATAGGCTCTTAACGCCCTGACCGGGCAAAGGAAGCCTGCGTCCCCTTCCTCTTCAGATACCGGCAGGGCCGACAGGGGGATAACCTGTGCCCTAAACGGTGTGTTGAGGGATTTAGGAACATATCCGTGCTTTGGTTTGAGTATGACTCTCGAGTCATTCGGCCCAAACTTCATACACGTCGCGCTCACTGAGAGCGCTTGCAAATCCCCTATGCGCTTCACTGAAGCGAGAGCCAGAAGAAACACTGTTTTGAAAGACAAGAGTTTCAGGTCTATTGACTGTATTGGCTCGAATGGGGCACCTTTCATGGCTTCCAGAACCGTGGAAAGGTCCCAAATGGGAACTGAGGGTGGTCTGGGAGGGTTCAGCCTCTTAGCTCCTCTAAGGAAGCGAATGACCAGATCGTTCCTTCCTAATGACTGGCCAAGCGGTGGTTCAGCGAACGCTGCTATGGCCGCCACATAAACTTTGAGCGTGGATGGGGTTCTGCCCTTATCCAGAAGCTCTTGTAAAAAGGAGAGAACCTCCGGCACCCCACAGCGTGAGGGTGAAGTGCCACTCGCTGTACACCAGCTAGTGAACACAGACCATTTTGAGGAATAGAGGCGCCTCGTAGATGGAGCTCTAGCCTGCGTGATCGTGTTTAACACTCCCGCTGGGAGGTTAACAGGTACCCGTTGATAGCCCACACATGTAGGGACCAAAGCTCCGGGCGAGGATGCCAGATCGAGCCGTTCGCCTGCGAGAGGAGATCCCTCCTCACCGGTATCGGCCACGGGGCGGTACTCGTCAGCTGCATCAGGACTGGAAACCAGACTTGGTTTGTCCAAAATGGGGCAACGAGTAGCACTGGGCATCCGCTCTCCCTGATTCGCTCTAACACCTGGGGTAGGAGCGTGACAGGGGGAAACGCATAGAGCGGGCAGTGGGGCCAGACGTGAGCCAGCGCATCCCTGCTCTTGGAGAAGAATTCCTGACAATGAGCGTTCTCTTGAGACGCAAATAGGTCTATTTCCGCTCTGCCAAATGTCCTCCATAGCATTTTGACTGTCTGTGGATGTAAAGACCATTCTCCTGTCGGCAGATTGTTTCTGGACAGTCTGTCTGGTCCCACATTCAGATGGCAGGGCACATGCGCTGCCCTGAGCGAGCGCAGATTGTGCTGAGCCCAGACCAGGAGGCGTTCCGTCAGCCTGTGAAGGATTCTGGATCTGATACCTCCTTGGTGATTTATATAAGCCACCACTGACATGTTGTCCGAACAGACCAAGACGTGGTGTCTTTTTATCTGAGGACAAAAGCGCCTCAGCGCGTTGTCGACTGCCATCATTTCCAGGCAGTTTATATGCAGAAGCTTTTCCCGTTCCGACCACTGGCCGAATAACGGTCTGCCCTCGAGCAGCGCTCCCCATCCCGAGGTTGAGGCGTCCGTAGACACCACCTTCACACTCGAGGAAGTCCCCAGGCTTACACCTGACCGGTACCAGTCGGTCACTGTCCAAGGTTTCAGAGCTGCGACGCATTTCTGATCGACCTTGAGGCGCGCGAGACCGGAGGTCCAAGCTCTGCGCGGCGCGCGCTTTCAACCAATACTGCAGCGGGCGCATGCGAAGCAGACCCAGCTGAAGCACTGAGGAAGCTGAAGTCATGAGACCCATTATCCTTTGAAGCTTTTTGAGCGGGACTAAATAAGCGCCGTGGCGAAAAATCTCTGTCATGCGCTGAATACTTAGTCTGCGCTGCGGCGACAGCTGTGCTGTCATAGACAGCGAGTCCAGATCTGTGCCCAGAAAAGATATTTTCTGACTGGGAGACAGTTAACTCTTTGCCCAATTGACTGTGAGACCTACATTTTCGAGGTGATCGAGTAATATGGTCCTGTGTTCTATGAGCTCCGACTGTGATCGAGCTAGAACCAGCCAATCGTCCAAATAATTCAGCACTCGTATGCCTCGCATCCATGCATCCATGCTGCATCCATGCACGCTGCATCCATGCACATCGTGAATACGCGAGGTGCCAGGGATAGGCCAAATGGCAGGAATGTGTACTGATATGCCTGGCCCTCGAAGGCGAATCTCAAAAATCGCCTGTGACGTGACACTATTTGTATTTGAAAATAAGCGTCTTTCAGATCTATCGACATGAACCAGTCCCCTTGGCAAATTTGCGAGAGGATTTTCTTGGTCGTGAGCATTCTGAACCGTCGTTTCAGAAGTGCTTTGTTTAGTCGTCTTAGATCTAAAATGGGTCTGAGACCCCCGTCTTTTTTGGGTACCAGAAAATATCTGCTGTACATGCCCTCTTCGCTCTGAGCTTGTGATAGGGGTTCTATAGCCCCTTTGCTCAGTAACTTCGCTATTTCGGCCCGAAGTAGGTGTGCTACTTCCTTTTTCACCGTAGTATCGATTCGCGCCGCTTTGCGTTGCGGGCGTCGACCGAACTGTAGCGAATAGCCTCTTTCTATAATGTCTAGCACCCACTTCGAAACCCCGGGTAGCCTTGCCCATGCGTTTGCACGAATGGCTAGGGGTTGAATGCGAAGCGCGCTCTGGTCGCTCAGCGACAGAGGGGCTTCAGTGTGCTGCAACATAAGCGTCGCGCTTATGACATTTGAGGCAGGGGGCGCGCTGATAACAGCGGGCAGATTGCCCGCGCTCGACTCCTCTGCGGTGGTCAACCGAGAGGAGGAGGGCTGGGCGAGTCCCGTAAGACCTGTCATGTCTATGTGTGAATGTGGGCGTGGGATAGCGGGCACATTTACAACACTGAGAGCATTTTCTGCCTGAGCAGAGCGAATGCATGTTGGTTTCGTTTTGCAGAAACCTTGAGACATGCAGAACGTAGTGTTTTGGGCACTGGGCAGTGGGCACATTTACCACATTTAATGCGCAATCGATCTGGGTCGATTTCATGTGCGCGAGCCTTGTGCGACGGGCTGTGTTTCTGTGTAGGAATGAGCACTGGGCAGTGGGCATTTCGTCTACACTCATAACACCATCGGCCGTGGCCGGAACACCAGAAAATACACTCTATGGGATTTATCTGGGTAGCCGTAAAGCGGCGTTTGTGTGCAGGCAAGCGGGCTGTGTCGCCGACTTGTTTACTGCAGAATACACTGGAACAGTCGCATTTACTGGAACTGAATGAGCGAGAAGTTGCCATAGAAACAGAGAGCGTCAACATGCTGGCGTTTGTCTGCAGGCGTGCGTGCATTACAACAGGCTCGCTCACTGCAGTATGACATTTCCAGTCGCCTGAACTTCAGAGGGGAATGAGAAATGTGTGAGAAATAGAATTCGGCCCGGCCGCAGCGGGAATTAACGCTCTTTTCTCCTTTCGCCAGTGACGCACGGGAACCATAGAAACGGTGTTTGGGTGCAGGCGAGCGGGTTGTACAACGCGCTCGTTGGCTGCAAAATGCACATCTGCAGTCGCCTTTCAGGGAACTGACAGAGCGAAGCATTGGAGGCATAATTAATCTGCCGTTAGACCGAGATTCGAACCCCGGTCTCTCGTGTGAAAAACCAAAGATTCCGCCACTGAGCCACAGGGGGGAACACAAAGGCTTTCAGATGCACGAGCATATAAGAGCGTCAACATGTTTTCTTCGGCGTTTGCTTGCCGGCGCTGCAGTATTTATATTTCCAGTCGCCTGATCAGGGAACTGAGAAATGTGTGAGAAAATTCAGGTCAGTCCAGCCTCGGCGGGACTAAAACAGTATTTTCTCTTTTCGCTGGTGATTGACGCGTGAATGGGGCGCAGAGGCAGGGTAGCTTTCTTGTACGTAAAGAAAAACTAACCCCGACCGTCCGCTTCCAGCCTCCCCTGTGAACGGCGCATTTTGCGTGGCTCGAACAGAGGGAGAGAGAAAGCTAGCCCCGTGACCGTCCGCTCCTGACATCCCCTGTGAACAGCGCGGTTTGCGCGGCTCGGACAGAGGGAGAGCAGGTATCATCCTCCAAGCAGGCAAGGCAAGCGGGCGCACCGGCGAGCTTTGCGGGTTGGGGGGGAAAGGGGCGTCTTGAAAAAGACGCCTGGCTCTTTTAGTGCAATGAGAGTGTGTGTCGCGGCGGCGAACACACACACACATACACAAAACACAGTAGCAGAGAAAAGGATATGTACGCCGGAAAGCGTCAGCAGGAACGGCGACTGAAGGCGGCGAGTTGTCGACCGGCAGCTTCAGATGCAGATAAATCCCGCTGGGTGCTTGAGTCAGACGGCGCGGCTTCCTCTCAGGATCCAGCGATGCGTAGCTCGCTGAAGAGATAAAAAAACTGACCAAACCAGCCTCTCGGGGCCGTATTTATAGCCCTAGCCCCACCCGCTTTCGGCGGGACATGACGTATTGGGCGCGAAGCACCCTCATTGGTTCTGACGTCATGAGGGGCCTCTATCGATAGGCTGGTGCAGTTGCCGCAGAGCAGCCTATGGGCGCGCGAGCTGTCTCGCCCATGTCTGCATGCTGCTGCAATGCGTTTTACATTATTGCAAAATTAAGGATAATTTTTGGCTTCAATATCTCGAGGAAAAGAGGTTTTCCCCTAGCGTAAGATATCTTACGCAAGTACGAGAGAACCTCTCGTAAGAGAACTACATTTTTTTCTCGTAATAACGTGATCTTATGTCGTAATAACGACATTTTATGTCGTTAAAACAACATAATATGTCTTAATAAGGAGAGCTTATGTCGTTTCTAATGGCATCTTTTCTCGTAATAACGAGAACTTATGTCGTTAAAACAACATATTTTTCTCGTAATAACGAGATGCTATGTCGTTAAAACAACATATTTTCTTGGCCTTATAAGGACATGTGTAGTCATGTACACAATATGCCTTTATCCACATAAAATTGATAGCCAATCATGTCTTTATCACACTTCTACTTCAAAAAGCTGAAGCAATAGCAGCCCCCAATGGACATTCATGTTAAAAGATCAAATGCTGTAGCCTACACACCTTATATTAATAAAGCATGTGTAGCCTACAGATTAGCAGATTAGCCCAGAATATGAACGCAACGCATTTAAGATGCTGTACGGTTTCTTCCAAAATTTTGCCATCAATTTATTTGAAATCAGACATAGTAACTACTTTCTCAGGTGGTCTGATCTGTCTGACCCCAGCGCAACTCAAGGATGTGCTGATCACCTTTCTGATATTATTGATTTTCTCAGAGAAGAAAGAAGCACACTCACTGCACTTGTAGAAAAAAAAACAACAACTTGCATCACAATAGGTGTAATTGTGATTGTCAAAACATTTGGTAACTAAACAGAATTTTACACAATTTTCACAATTTCAATTCAATTCTTGGGATTAGATTTCAATATTGACTCCTTGGATAAATATTAGGTAGGCTAAAGTAGATAGCCTACATGTTAATTTTTCTCAAGAAAAAATATATCTCACATAATGCTGTAAACATACAGATCGAGAGCCCTGTCAGCTGGTATTATTAAAGGTTAAAAATGTAATTAAATTAAATATAATTTGGTTTTCATTATAATAACAATTATGACACAAGTAAAAATATAATACAAATCGTCGCTGTCGGGCGGAAACCTCGTATGTCCAAATTTGGTCAATTTCATATTTTTTCACAAATCGATGCTATTGGTCAGTCCCCACGTGGTTCTGTTATTTTTACAAATTATTAACCAATCTAAACTGTTGAAAATAGCTTGAGAGCAAATCTCGTAACTCCATTGGACACTTCAACTGTCTGAGAATCCTCGTAACTCCACCTCTTCTTCACTCCACGGCGGGCGGGAGCCTCGCGGCATTTTGTCTCCTCAGGATTGAAACTCGCAACGATTAAGAAACCCTCGTCGAGCAACACGTAAAGCAAGCCTTAACTCTGATTTTATCTGTGTTAAACTATGATATCAGTTATTGATGCATTTTAAATGTCTACGTATTACTAGGCTTATTATTAGGCTTATTATACTTGTGCATTGAAGTTTTAAAATGTATCTAATATTATACTTGAATTTAATTAAAAGTTTTGGATACCAGCTTTAAATGATTGTTTTTATTATTATTTTACTGACTCGAAGTTGGCACTGTGCATGTAAAATACCCCAAGTAGCAGGTTTTATTTATGGGAGAATAAGGGTCTGTCTACTGGCGCCAGTAAGTTAAGCCTATTTTTGCATAACTCTGTCTGTTTTTTAGACAATAACGAGTGAAAATAGTTAGGTTAGATACATTTGAGTTGGCTTGTTTTGTTAAAAATCGATAGCTGTAATGCTTCGGTGCAGAAGGAAGCCCGTGAGCCACGGAGGTAAGTTTGCGTGCAGATTAGGCAAATTTCCACCTATTAGACAACGTTAGTCAGCTCATCATTTTTTTGTTCTGCTTCACTTATAGCTCTTAAACCTTTAAAATGGAGTTTAGGAAGATGTATGTAACCACGGTCGTTAGCTTTGATTAACTATTGAAGCCTTTTCTCTTGTCAAAAGGCTCAACGCGACCGCCGATTTTGTTTGCGTGCAGATTAATTTCCGCCTATTTTAGACAGCCTAATATTTTGGTATTGCATCACTCATATCTCTTAAACGTTTAAAATGGAGTTTAGGAAGATGTATGTAACCACAATCATTAGATTTGAATAGCTCTTAAAGCCTTATCTCTTATCTCTTATCAAAAGGCTGATCGCGACCGCAGACTGTGATAAACACTGCTGGCAGCAGCGCCGTCTGTGTCCGTTCCATTCTAATCAATGACAGCGTGACCTCGTATCTCCCTGCTCCCAAGTCATAAATCTCGTATCTCCGATTAAACATGATTTTAGGGAAATGTTGTGTTAATGTTGGTATACAACAGTATATGATAGCAATATAAGGTATAATACCAACTTTAACGATACAATGTTTAATAACTCAAAAAATATGCAGTTTTTTTAATTTCCTGAAAAATAATGGTTTTGGAGATACGAGGATTCCGCCCGACAGCGACGAAATGTAATATAGTGCACATATTTAGCAAAATACTCCTCTCTATAGCTATTTTTTCTAGTCAACTAACGTGCTGGTCATTAAATGGCTTTCCTGAGGTAAATGTAACGTTCTGTGACATAATTGTTCACCTGCAGTTTTATTGACCTCTTTCCGTGGTTGAAAAAAAACTGATTGATCGATATTATGTATGAGGCATAATACATTTCGGTAAGTTGTACTGTATCTTTAAATAAAAAGTAACAGATGACCGGTTTACTTGAACTGATGCGCTACAGCGATCTGTCACGTCACATTTACAAGCACCAAAACGGTATTTATTGTCTGAATTTAGTAATAAAATGGACAGAACCTGAGAGCTGAGAATTTTTTTCATATCAAAAGTAGCCTGCTCTGTTCTAGTCCGTCGGTGTCAGTGTCCTCTTTGCGCCATGATTTTTCTCTGTGAGAGAAAATGGATGTGTGGCGCGAGAGCGTGTGAAAAGTGTCAATTGCGTGAGTCTCACGCTTGAATGCGTAGAGTTGGCAGCCCTGCTTATAGAAGGGGGATAAATCGTCGGCTGCGTTCCTCCTTCCGCCATGCTTCTTCTCCATCTGAGGATTGTTTACATTAGACTGGAGTGCGCACTGCGCCGCATGCACACAGTGCTTCATGTGGGGATTGTTTACATCAGAGTGCGCACGTGTTTCGCGCAGCATATACGCAGTGTTTGTTTAAGCGGTTGATGGAAAATAAGCTAATGCGCGTTCTATAAATATAAATTCTGATCTATTATTTTTCACGGTATTTTGAAGTGCCCGCGATAACAATATCGTGCATATTCATTACCGCGATTTATCGCATTACCGAATACCGGCACATGTCTATTTGTGGTTATCAAGTCATTGACTAGAAGTGATTTATTTTTAAGTGAGCGGATGTTTAAGAGTGCTAACTTAACAGTCTTACTTTTTTTCCCTACACCAATCTTAGTTTGACGTGCAATAGGCACCAGATTATTTGGGTTTGCTGTACGGCTATTGAAGGCCTTAGACTTTCTATCTTGTAATAGAACAGCAATAGAGAAAGATACAGGCACACTGGGTTCCCGCTTGTTCTGTAAACATTTGAGAAAGTTACTGTTATCATAGCAGGGACCCGACGCATATCACTGAGAGCTGGTATCAGTTGTTTTTGGTTCACCTCGAGCAGATGGAGGAGGGTGTGGGCCCTGGCGTTGTGGCAGAGGCCGAAGAGCTCTCACAGAGGCAGGGGAGGGTGAGCTGGGCCCGCAGGCTTTGGTGGTTGCGGTGCCTGCCGTTTTTTGGTTGATATCTGGACACACTAACCTTCATTATTCACTGCATATTATAAGAAAGTGTGATACAGACTGCTGCATTTATTGTGGAAAATTAGAAACAGTTGAACATGTTATTTTACACTGTGAGGCATATAAAAGAGAAAGAATTCAGCTTGTTGAAAAATTAAGAGATTTAAAAATCAATGTCATTACAGTTCAGAATATATTTCAGAATGCACAGAAACAGTTAAGGGTGAAGATATTCTTCTAAAATATTTAAGAGATACAGATTTGATTAGAAGGATATTGTATTTTTTTTTCTCTCTAATTGAATTGTTCCTTTCGTTCATCGAGGCTTCACATTCCATCCCAGTAGGTGACGGAAATGCACCTCAAGCTGGTTTGCCAACCTCCAAAAAACAAAAAAAGAAGAAGAAGAACACCACACATACAGATAACACATCAGAACTCTGACACATATGAGGTATGTGCAAGAAAAATCTGTCCTCTACCACCTCTCAATATAACTGACAGTTTGAGTGATGAATGAAACCTATTATTAAAACTTGAGTGAGTTAAAAATGTTTTAGGGTTGTAATGTTATTTGCATGAAATTACATCATACTGTATGTCATTTTAACAAGATACTTGATCTTCAAATTTTATTTATTTGTTGTTGTTGTTTTGGGGCCTTATTTTGTCACAATGTTACAACATTCTGCATTGTTTCTACCTCTTTACAGAAAATGCAAAAGCATCTCTATGTCAGCAGAAATAAGGGTCCAGAAGGTATTGAATCAATGATGCCATAACTGTGAATAAGAACAACTGTTATATTTGACTGAAACGTCTCTTTGGGGTTTTAAAGTTTATGAAATGTAAAGATATATTTTACATAGTTTGTTTGTCTTGCTTGCTGTGTGTTTCATGTATCACATATACTTCAAAATGTGATGATGTTTCAGGATGTTTTGACTAACAGAAGAGCCTACCATGCCATTCGACATGTGGTTGCACATGTTCAATAACTATTTAATGGTAATCAACGCAGTGGGCGCTGCATGGCCTGAAGCTCGGAGGAGGGCTACATTACTTCATTGTTTAGGTGCAGAGGGTCAACGGATCTTTTATGCACTGCCAGACACCGGTGAGACATACGATTCCGCTGTCGATGCTTTAAAAAAACACTTCATGCCCAAAGTTAATGTTGTCGTGGAGCGGCATACATTCAGAACAGTACAAGCTTCACACGAAAACATACAACAGTACATTGCTGCTTTACATGCACTCGCCGCTAACTGTGACTTTGGTGATAAAGTGGATGATATGATTTGCGATCAATTGCTGGAACATTTGCACAGTGATGATATTAGACAGAGGCTATTACTCGAGCCGGACCTGACATTACAGAAAGCAACTACCCTTGCAACACAATTAGAAGCCGCGGCTGAGCACGCAAAGAGAATGATGGCCGACAGAGATGCTCCAGTGCGAGCTGTACAAGTCAAGCCACATCATGCGAGAGGGAAATACCATTCACGTCCGACTGCTGCCCCCGCTTCTTCAACCCGTAAGTCATAGTTCAGGGTGCTTTCACACTTGGTTCGATTGCCTGTTCCGAAACCGAGTTCGATTGCTCCCCCCTCCCCCTGCCCCCGATGGACTGTGTTCACATTATATTATTTGCATCCGAACCGCGGTACGCTTACGTCATCAAGCTGCAGCTGGCGCGTACTCGTGTTGCTTGGTAACCGCTATGAAAAGGCGTCAAAATGGATAGAATTGCTCGCTTCACATTTGTTCTTCTTTTTTTGAACCTTTGGTTTTGTTTTCAAAGAAAAGATACAGAAACACACTTGCGTCTGTCTGCCGCAAAAGTATTAAAACCGTTCCAAAGACAGCGGGATGTCCACCCGCCCGCCGAAGACAATTTTTGTGGAGGCAAGCAGAAATCATCTCTCTGCTTGCAGTGCGTCAATCCCGCTTTTCGTCAAGGTAAGTGTATATAGACCCTTTTACAGTTGTTAAACACAAACGCACGCAGGCACGCACCAGATTATACGTCATCAATAGCGGTTCACTTCCGCGATTTGGTACGATTGCGTTCATATCAGCAGCGAACCGTACCCGAGTTCACATGAACCGTACCCCAGACCACCTTTTTAAGCGGACTCGAGTACGGTTCGCGGGTGCGCACCCGAGTTCGGAAAACAGCGTTCACATCATCCAAACGAACCGAACTCTGACGTCATTCGAACCCGGGTGCGCACCAAAAGTGCTAGTGTGAAAGCGCCCTCAGATGCGGTTCAGACAAACACCTAGCTAACTCAGCACAGTGCCCAGCTGCAAAGGTGTTTTGTAAATTATGCAACAAGAAGGGACATTTTGCTCGTGTGTGCCATTCAGCCCCAGCAAGTGATGTGCGCGAGGTGCGAGTGCATGACGTCACAGTGCTGTATCTAGTGAACTCTGCCGAAGTACCAAAGAAACTACATTGCGAAGTGACTGTCAATACTCCTGCTTCACCTGGCACCACAGTACAATTCGTTGTGGATACAGGTTCTTCTGTGTCTATATTGCCTCTTCACATTTATAAACACCTCCTTAGTAGTGAATACCCTATGGCAACTGTCAAAAATGATTGATTGACAGGCGCCCCGCCCCTTCCGGTGACAGGCACCCGCCCCTTCCGGTGACAGGCGCCCGCCCCTTCCGGTGACAGGTGCCCGCCCCTTTTGGCATAGGATCAAAGGGGTCATCATAGAGCAAAGGAGATCAAAGGGGGATATCAAAGAGATCAAAGGGATCAAAGGGGTTTGACAGTTAGTTTTGACTTTTGATTGACAGGTTGACAGTTAGTATGACTTTTGATCATGTTATTGACAGCTAGTTTCGGGTTTTGATGTCTTTTGAAGTCTTTTGAAGGCTTTTGATATTGACAGAAAGTGTTATAACAATATGTCATGGTATCTGACAGCTAGTTTGATGCCTTTTGAACATGACAGTTAGTGTGTGTGTTTTTGAAGACACTGTGATTAAACAATATGTTATGGTATATGACAGAAAGTTTGATTGTTTGAAGCCATTTAAAGCCTTTTGAACATGACAGTTAGTGTTTTTGAAGTTGGTAGGCTATCACATAATTCTCCTCCCTTCATATTCCTGAGCTTATCCGAGCTGTACTGTGAAACTGATAAGGATAAACTGTGGAAGTTTATCTCACACACAAAGTTGAAAAGCCATTCAGTTCTTTTAAAAGAATATAAATGAAATGTTTATAAAGATCTTACTAAAACCTCACACCAAAAGTTGAAATAAAATAGCTTACTAAAACCTCACACCAAAAGTTGAAATAAAATTGCTTACTAAAAAATCCACTGAATCAACCATTTCAGTTTAAATAAAATGGAGTCACAAAAAAAACTGCAATCAGTTAAATGTTTATAGAGTAAAAACAAAAACAAAACAAAAAAAACATACAGGTTATGAAACAATCAGTTAAATGTTTAGAGAGTTGAAGAAAAAACATACAGCTTATGAAACAACGCAATAAATGAAACGGGTTCACGAAAATAAAAAATAAAAAATCATCTCACATGTTTAGATAACTAAAGGGCCTCGTTTCACACCGTCTGTGTGGGCCGCGCGTGTCTCTCTCTCTCTGTGTGTGTGTGTGTGTGTGTGTGTCACGGGATTCCCCTCTGACATCTGAAACGTGCTGTTCAGACACTGTGATTAAACAATGTCATACAAAAACATTCTATCCTTTAAAATAATGATCGTGTCAATTAAACTAAAGTTTAAAAAAAAAAAAACATAGGCCTACTGCGGAGCTTTCAAAAAGCACCAACCAAAGGGGGTGTGTGTCAGAGAGTCACACAAATTCAGCGTTCAGGATATCAGGTGCTGAGTTTATTTATAAGAAGTATAATCTTAAAAGTTTAAATGATATCTTTTAAAAATAAAAGATTGTTTACATAAAATCTTTAAACTTTGAATACATTCATATCTTCTATTTATCTTCTAGAAGATTACTGTAATGATTTTGTTTAACGGTTATTAAACAATGTCTGTTCAAAAACTGTACTTAGTCGTCTTAAATCTCATTTATATGAAAAGATTCAATCATATTTTTTTGTCCATGCGGAATTTCAATTTTTATGGCTTTCCATAGCCATGATGATTTTTGTACCGTGACCGCATATTCGATCATGTACACCTAAACACGACCATCACAGAAACCTACATTTGTACATTTTCAAAAATGAAATAAATAATTTTATAAAATGTAAACAAAGTTTTAGCTAAATAAATATATAAATAAAAACACCTTACATTTTTAGAGAGTCACAAAAGTCATCTCACAACTGTGAAATGTTCAATAATTCCTTAAGTTGTATCTGTGAGAAAATGACCACATAGGCCTATCTTCAGAGAGAGAGAGCAACAATGAAAACATTTAGAAACTGTGAACCAGCAGGCTGTCTTATTGATAGGCTGCTTATAAGGTCCTTTCTAGAGCCAAAGTTTTGTTCGTACTAAATTTATTTTAAAGCATGATTGTAAAAGTTTAAATATGATCTTTTAAAAATAAAAGGTTGTTTTAGTTTGAAGTTTAAAGTTCTTAACTTTCTTTCTTAAAAAAATCTTTAAAGTTTGAATACATTCATATCTTCTATTTATCTTTTAGAAGATTACTGTAATGATTTTGTTTAACGGTGACCCTAAAGTATAATTGTTATAATGTGAGACAATGTCTGTTCAAAATCTTTCGATGGTTGAAAAACTGAAACTGAAAAACTCGGGGAGATAATGTCACAGTAAAGCTAGTCCGCGTTCCAGAGTACATCCAGAGTTTTACACTAAATTCATTTAAAAGCATAACCTTAAAAGTTTAAATTAGATATTTAAAAAATGAAAGATTGTTTTAGTTTGAAGTTTAAAGTTCTTAACTTTCTTTCTTAAAAAAAATCTTTAAAGTTTGAATACATTCATATCTTCTATTTATCTTTTAGAAGATTACTGTAATGATTTTGTTTAACGGTGACCCTAAAGTATAATTGTTATAATGTGAGACAATGTCTGTTCAAATCTTTCGATGGTTGAAAAACTGAAACTGAAAAACTCGGGGAGATAATGTCACAGTAAAGCTAGTCCGCGTTCCAGAGTACATCCAGAGTTTTACACTAAATTAATTTAAAAGCATAACCTTAAAAGTTTAAATTAGATATTTTAAAAATGAAAGATTGTTTTAGTTTGAAGTTTAAAGTTCTTAACTTTCTTTCTCGAAAAAATCTTTAAAGTTTTATTAAAATCATATCTTCTATTCATCTTCTTAGAAGACTTATGTAATGATTTTGTCTAACGGTGACCTAAATTATAATTGTTACTAAACAGCGTCTGTTCAAAAACTTTAGATTGTTGAAAAACTGTACTTAGTCGTCTTAGATCTTATTTATACAAAAATATTTCAAACAGTATTTTTGTCCATACAACATGTTGTCAAAGTCTGTCACAATGTTTTGTTGTTTTTAAGACATCCAAAGACTCTACATTGCTCTTACTTAGACTAAGTTGTATCATTTGGAAAATCACCACACAATTATATTTTCATCTGTGGGTGGCTGTGGGTGTTCATCATGTTGTCAAAGTCTGTCACAATGTTTTGTTGTTTTTAAGACATCCAAAGACTCTACATTGCTCTTACTTAGACTAAGTTGTATCATTTGGAAAATCACCACACAATTATATTTTCATCTGTGGGTGGCTGAAGGATTTCCTTGTAGTTTATGAGTCTCTGAGCTGATGTGTTTAAATTATGTGTCGATCTGCCAGATCTCATGTTCTCTATTGATGGGGTCAGTCTCATCATTGATGCTAAACAGTTCAGTGTAGATCTTGTTTAGAGAGACCGACTGTGGTGCACTTCCCTCCAAAGTCCTCTCATTCCTGACATTCTGAAGAATTTCTAAAAATCAGGACAAAGTTGGATAGTCATATTATTAACAGGAGCATCACGCTTATGAATGCACAGTGTTCTACAACAAGAGATCTTACCATGTTCGTTTACCGAGGTAGAGTGAGACACCTGAAAAACAAAACAAAAAAATACTCATACATAAATATATACATAAATATATATATATATATATATATATATATATATATATATATATATATATATATATATATATATTAGAGGTGGGCATAGATTAATTTTTTTAATCTAGATTAATCTAGATTAAAATGGCTCATTTGAATTCTGCCGAAGGCATTCAGAATATGTGTGCTACCCAAATAATGACTATAAAAGTAAGTCTTTGAGAACGGGTTTCTCAAGCCAGGTGGCGCATTAGACCAGGGGCTCATCTCCTGTTTCCAAAATGCATCACAAACTGCTTGAGAAAGCTGTTCTACTCATACACTGTAAAAGGTTACTACTGTACTGTTACCGTCCGTAGGCAACATTAGGTAGGCCTATGTTATTATCAACTACTAGCCTATAGGCTATCAATTAGGGATGGGCGATATGGCCTAAAATCTATATTGTGATATACATTGCAGCCTCTTGCGATAACGATATACAGTATATTATAATAAAACCATTTCAGAACAGATTACACAGACCCATGCTAAACAACTGCTAAATGTATTTTTTTTAAAGGGTGTATGTAGTTTTGAGAACATATATTGTGCAAAACTGTAAGTATACAACATAATTGTGCAGATAAATAAAATTTAAGTACACTAGCTGCAGAGACTTAAGTAGGTCTAATGTTTATTATGGCTTGGAGTTTATGAAACCCCAAATTTAAAATTAGAATATTGTCTAACTGATGTCTTTTCAGTTAAAAAGAAACACAACAACGATTCTTAAAATCGAGATTATGTGCTACACCACTAAGATATATTGGAATGGGAATAATACGCGCGCGCTGGTATTCAGTGATATCATGTTTCGTTTTGAATTTGAGGTGGTCGAACGGATTAGTCGTGTGTTAACTTACCGAACTGTTACCCCACACACTCTGTATATAGTTTGCTGCTGCTCGTCTGACGGCTTAAACCCGAACCAAGTCCAAATAATGGATGTTGCAGCGATCTTTTTCACCAGCTTTCACTTTCAGCCGTGTTTACTTAAGATGACGACGAATATGCGTTGCAGCCGGGTTTACCTCGCGGCCGCGGGTAGATTGCGTCATCATAGCTTGTGTAGTATATAGAGCCATCTCCCAACCCAACTTGGAGAATAGATTAACGGCGATATTTTTTTTATCGCGCGATAAGAGTCTTGCGTTAACGCAGCACGTTAACGCCGATAACGGCCCACCACTAATATATATACATACACAAATCATTTCTTAACTAAGCAACTGTTTCATAAATTATCAGACACTCACCACACTGATGTTAACATCACCATATATTGTCTTGTCTACTATGATTGGAGCAAATATTGACCCACTATTCCTCTGGTCAATTGTTAAGTTAAGCTGTCCGAATGATGTAAAATTATTATTATGCTCTCGTTGTGGAAGGTTGTTAGGCTGTTGATTTGTCATGTTTCCAGAATGTGCACCATCTGTTAAAAAATTAACAATTAAATACACAACCAAAACCATGTAAAGCTTATTGAAGATTGAGAAACATATTGACTACTAACAAAGTAAATTATAAATCTTTTCCTACATTTGATATTCTTTTTTCTGATTTTTTTCATAATGGACTTGATCCTTTTTAATGCTGTTTTCTCTCCATATTTATTCTGTAGTTCCTCTACTGTGTCTTCCAACCTCCCTGTTGTTCTTCTCCAGCTGTGTTAACCAAAGACAAACAGTTAGAATAATAAAATGTATGTACAATAGCAAAAATAAAGTTGGTCATTAGTTGTTAGGGTTAGATACACCTGCAGACACATTCATACACCTGTTTTCATTTAGCATACACCAGAGTTCAAACATTCACTTTTTCAAAGGCCGAATGATTACGTGGTCAAAATTTCTCTTTTTAACATAAGAGTTAAAAAATGTACACGAGTCACGACGCATTGCATTATGCACCTGACCTGCCGGCTGATGAAGTATTTATTACATCAAGAAAACATGAATACAACACACTGCACTTGGATGAATACATTTATTAGATTAATTTAATAATATTACCAGTTCCATATGATCTTTATTAAAAAATAAGACAATAAATTAATTTTTTGTTTTTATTTGACTGCATTCTTGTCCATTTCTAAATGTTTACTTTTTGATTCATGAATTATAACAGACTGATGGGAAAAAAACATTATTTTGCTGTTACTTTTTTAAAAATTTGTTTTATTATTATTCAACAATTTCTTTCTTTTTGTTATTTTTTATTAGTTGTAATTTTATATAAACATTTAACTTTTAAAATGAAGGTTTTACAACAACATCACCATCTTCTGTTATATTTGGGCTCCATGCTCATCTATTTACAGTATATATGATATTGGTGAAGTGAATATTGAATATTTTTTACAGGGGCCACATGAATATTTTTTCAGGGGGCCCCGAATTCTCTAGCTACGACCCTGTTCACAGGAGTCGCTGAGAGCGAGTTTAATGTGAGAGGAGAAGAAACAAATAACAGCCATTTTCATCATATTAGGCATAAGATTAATAATGAATGTGTACATATTGTGAATTAATTTAATAAACATTTACCTAACATCCATGGCCTTCAGTAAATTAAGGCTAGAAAAGAACAACAAAGTTCCTTTTTAACTCTGCCCCCTGCTCTAGTTAGAACTTTGGAGCGCTTAACTGTGGGGCTCAAAAATAAGTGTCATTTGGAACTCTTTTATAGTTATTTTTATCAAAACATATGTTAATAATGATTAAAAACTTTAGTGCCCTTCGAAGGCACCATTTTAGATAGTTTGGCATGCATGGGATTGTGTGTCCATATGCTAGTGAGAGCGAGCGTCTGGTGCTCAGAAATACATTCTACAATGATATAAAAAATATAAATATGTCTTCATTAAATGCCTATTTTGTCTATTCTACTAATGTCTATTCTTTAATCCACACACATAAATCGTAAGCGCATAATATCACCTGCTCAAGTACTTCTTGATTAGTTTCTTCTGTATTAAACAGCGAATCTTCTAAGTCAGATCGTCGCAAGATCTCAGGAATCCTCTCACACTGCTCGTGTTCACGCGCTCCATCGCTGCACTTGTGTGTGACTCGAACAATTTAAACTTCCATAAAGCCAGGGTTGCCAGGTCCCAGAAATATTTCCAGCCCAATGACAACTCAAAACCCACCCAAATGGAATGAAAACAAGCCCAATTTTCCCATGTCCAATCAGATTAAACAACGGCTGGATTATTAACTTCCGTCTTCAGCATCTGATGATTATAGATATTATCTGATATTACAGTTACTTTATTCCTTTATGGTTCAGCATTTAATATCAAATTAGAGGTTATGGTTTTATTGTTTTACACTTCTCAAGCGATTTCTGTTTGCTTTAACCCCCTGAGGTCGGCTGTATCGCCGGCGATACCAGCTCGCTTTTTTTTTATCAGTGTAAAAGAAACTCATAAATACTCTGTTGACTTTGATTTTCCATAGGAGTTTCATACATCAATCGATTCTGTTAAATGTGTATTATTTTTGTGTATACTCACAATAAAAACAAAGTGTTGTGCTTTTTGCCAAATAAAGAAAAATAAACACGAAGCGAGTTCTGCCTTCTCTCTGCCAGTGAAGTCCATTCTGAAACGCGTCCGAAAATGAACAATAACTCAGCGAATACGCAGTCAAACAGGCATACAGACACACAGGCATGAAGCTTGAATTCACTTCTTTTAAATGAAGTAATTTATATAAAAAACAAATATTCTCATCTTGTGAAATCTGTATTAAAAGAGAGCGATTCCAGTCGAGCTCATTACAGCTCATTCAAAAATAATGTGACTCCGCCCACGGAGAGCGCGCGCTATTCAAACGCAAATGAATGAGGCAATCCACGCAAACCTGTGAACGCCCCCATATCAGCTCGAGAAAACACAAGTTTATTCAGATCATTAGTTTACACCGTCTCGCAGCGCTGTGAGGAATAATAATAATGGAAAATGTCCCTCAGAAGTGCTGGTATTTCGAGGAGCAAGGATCCGACTGAGCTGAGGAAAACTGTAGTAAGTTTTTTTTCTTCTCACGTGAATCGCGTTTCTGTTTTGTGAATGAATGAACGGCAGAGATGCGCGCTGTTTACCACAGCTCGCAAAAAGACAGTTTAAATTGAAATCGTGTGTGTGAATGAATGATGATGTTTTAGCAAACTGTATTGATACTGAGATGAGTAAAAATCGAAATGTAGGCTATTTGTATAAGCAACGTATTAAACTGCAAATTAACATTTATATGCCCTAATATTTCATAAAAACAACATTACAGTCAGGCGAAATATGAAAGACAACATTTTGTTGACTAGATTTGGGTACAGTTTTTACTGTAGAATATACTGCCACATCAAATAAGCTTTTGTTTAGCAATTTCTATATATATAAAATACTATTTTTGTCAAAAATAAAGTCATCAACTAAGATGTTAGCTGTTCCAATGTTGGCTATATTAAAACTAATGAATACATAGATAAAATGTAGGCCTATAATCTTTTTTTTTTTACAAAGAAAGAGTACACTTGAAATATTGTTGAAATTGTAATTATTGTTGTAATTGTAACCTTTTTAATAAAATAGCTAAACATATTTACAAGATAGATGTAAGCAAAATCTTAAATGGTCAATATAAGTCTTCTTCTAAATATATCTTTTGTCCTTGCATTGTGGCTCAGTCAGTGTCACACCTGAATGAATGGCTAATTATGCAGAGTGGGTGGGACATTGTATTTTCAGGTGTAAACCACTCCTCGTTCACGCCCCCCTCGCATATTGGCTTTCCAAGCAAAACCTGTTTTACATCAATTTAAATCAATGTATAGTTCTCTTACGAGAGGTCTCTCGTACTGCGTAAGATATCTTACGCTAGGGGAAAATCCTTTTCCGCGAGATATTGAAGCCAAAAATTATCCTTAATTTTGTAATAATGCAAAACGCGTTGCAGCAGCAATGCAGACATAGGCGAGACAGCTCGCGCGCCTATTGGCTGCTCTGCGGCAACTGCAGCAGCCTATCGAGCGAGGCCTGGCGTGACGTCAGACCCAATCAGGGCACTTCGCGCCCGCTGCGTCACGTCCCGCCGAAATGGGCGTGGTCTAGGCCTATAAATATCGCTCGCAGGCAGCTATTATCTGATTTTTCATCCTTCAAGCGAAGCACACGCATCGCTGGAGCTGGATTAGAAGCCGCGCCGTCGAGAGAGAGCACCTTCAGCGGGACGAGTCACTGAAGTCGCTGGCCGCGCCGCCTTCCTTGCCTTCCTGCTGCGCTTTCCGGCATTATATCCTTTCTCTGCTACTGTGTTTATGTATGTGTGTGTGCTCGCCGCCGCGACACACACTCCCATTGCACTAAAAGAGCTGGGCGTCTTTTTCAAGACGCCCCTTTTCCTGATCACGCAGCTCTCGCACTCGCTGACGGCGACTGCCCTCACTGCGAGTTAGGTACTGCCTATGGTGACTCTGAGGACTCACCTGGCATCCTTCTCCGAGACTGCTCCTCCGCCCCCCCCCCCAACCCGCAAAGCTTGCCGGTTCGCCCGCTTGCCTTGCCTGCTTGGGGGACGATACCTGTTCTCCCTCTGTTCGAGCCGCGCACACCGCGCCGCTCACAGAGGATGTCAGGAGCGGGCGGTCACGGGGCTAGCTTTCTCTCTCCCTCTGTTCAAGCCGCGCAAACTGCGCCGCTCACAAGGGAGGCTGGAAGCGGACGGTCGGGGTTAGTTTTTCTTTACGTTATAAGAAAGCTACCCTGCCTTCTGCGCCCCATTCATGCGTCACTCACCGGCGAAAGGAGAAAGATGTGTTTTTTAGTCCCTCCGAGGATGGACTGACCTTCAATTTCTCATACATATTCCCAGTTCCCTGATCATGCGACTGGAAATATCAATATTGCAGCAGGCGAGCCTGTTTTAATACAAGCGCGCCTGCAAGCATACGCCGAAGAAAGCATGTGACGCTCTTATATGCTCGTGCATCCGAAAACCTTTGCGTTCCCCCCCTGTGGCTCAGTGGCGGAATCATTGGTTTTTCCCACGAGAGACCGGAGTTCGAATCCCGGTCTAGCGGCAGTTAAAATTATGCCGCCAATGCTTCGCTCTGTCAGTTCCCTGAAAAGCGACTGCAGACGTGCATTTTGCAGCCAACGAGCGCGTTGCACAACCCGCTCGCCTGCACCCAAACACCGTTTCTATGGTTTCCGTGCGTCACTGGCGAAAGGAGAAAAGAGCGTTTTCTGGTCCCCCCGCGGATGGACCGACCTCCTCTTTCTCGTACATTTCTCATTCCCCTCTGAAGTTCGGGCGACTGGAGATGTCTGTATTGCAGTGAGCAAGCCTGTTGTAATACACGCATGCCTGCAAACAAACGCCAGCACGTTGACGCTCTCTTATAATACTCGCGCTAACTGAATTACAATGTGTCTCCCCCTGTGGCCCAGTGGCAGACTCTCAGGTTTTTGCACGCGAGAGACCCGCGTTCGATCCCCGGGTCTACCGGCAGATAAAATTATGCCGTCAATGCTCGCTCTGTCAGTTCCCTGAAAAGGCGACTGCAGATGTGTATTTTGCAGCCAACGAGCGCGTTGTACAACCCGCTCGCCTGCACCCAAACACCGTTTCTATGGTGTTCCGTGCGTCACTGGCGTAGGAAAAAAAAGGAGTTTTTCTGGTCCCGCTGCGGACGGACCAACCTCCTTTTTCCTATACATTTCCCATTCCCCTCTGGAATTCAGGCGACTGGAAATGTCAATATTGCAGTGAACAAGCCTGTTGTAATGCACGCAGGCCTGCAATAAACGCCAGCATGTTGACGCTCTCTGTTTCTATGGCAACTTCTCGCTCGTTCAGTTCCAGTAAATGTGACTGTTCCAGTGTATCCTGCAGTAAACAAGTCGGTTCTGTCACCCGCTTGCCTGCACACAAACGCCGTTTTTACGGCTACCCAGATAAATCCCATAAGTGTGAATTTTTTCTGGTGTCCCGGCCACGGCCGATGGTGCTTTATGTGTAAGAAGAATGCCCACTGCCCAGTGCCCATCTCTACACACAAGCACAGCCCGTCACACAGG
Source organism: Leuciscus leuciscus (assembly GCF_965113295.1). Taxonomy (NCBI): domain Eukaryota; kingdom Metazoa; phylum Chordata; class Actinopteri; order Cypriniformes; family Leuciscidae; genus Leuciscus; species Leuciscus leuciscus. Next base: position 20,542,035 of record NC_138736.1, on the reverse strand, counting down.
GCTCGCGCACATGAATCGGCTCAGACCGATTGCGCTTCAAACATGGTGAATGTGCCCACTAACACCACGTTATGCATGTCTCACGGTTTCTGTAAAAACGAAACCAACGTGCACTCGCTTCACGCAAGCGAACGATGCTTTCGGTGTGATAAATGTGCCCGCTGTCCCGCGCCCACATCCACACATAGACATGACAGTTCCCACGGGAACCGCCCAGCCCTCCCCCTCGCGGTTAACCACCGCAGAGGAGTCGAGCGCGGGCAATCTGCCCGCTGTCATCAGCGCGCCCCATGCCTCAAATGTCACGAGCGACAAGCTTGTGTTACAGCACACCGAAGCTTCTCCATCGCTGAGCGAGCGGAGCGCGCTTCGTATTCGACCCCTAGCTATCCATGCAGACGCATGGGCAAAGCTACCCGGGGTTTCGAAGTGGGTGCTGAACATTATAGAAAGAGGCTATTCGCTGCAGTTTCGCCGACGCCCTCGCCGCTATGTGGCGCGCATCGAGACCACGGTAAAAACAGAAGTAGCACATCTACTTCGAGCCGAAGTGACGAAACTATTGAGCAAAGGGGCCATAGAACCTCTCTCTCAAGATCAGAGCGAGGGAGGGCTATACAGCAGATACTTCCTGGTACCGAAAAAAGACGGGGGTCTCAGATCCATACTAGATCTAAGGCAACTGAACAAAGTGCTTGTGAAGCGACAGTTCAGGATGCTCACGACCAGGCAAATCCTTGTGCAGATTCGCCAAGGAGATTGGTTTGTGTCAATAGATCTGAAAGACGAGTATTTTCAAATACAGATAGCGTCACGTCACAGGCGATATTTGAGATTCGCCTTCGAGGGCCAGGCATATCAGTACACAGTCCTGCCGTTCGGTTTGTCCCTAGCACCCTGTACATTTACGAAGTGCATGGATGCGGCGCTCGCACCCCTCAGAATGAGAGGCATGCGAGTGCTGAACTATTTGGACGATTGGCTGATTCTAGCGCAATCTCGCGCAGTGCTCATAGAACACACGACCATTTTACTCGATCACCTCGAGGATTTGGGTCTGAGTGTCAATTGGGCGAAGAGCTCCCTGTCACCCAGTCAGAAAATATCTTTCCTGGGCACAGAACTGGACTCACTATCCATGATAGCGCGACTATCACAACAGCGCGCGGTAGACATTCGACGCACAGCGAACTCTTTTCGCTGCGGCGCGTCTGTCCCGCTCAAGAGATTTCAGAAGATGCTAGGTCTCATGGCCTCAGCATCATCAGTGCTCCAGCTGGGTCTGCTCCGCATGCGCCCGCTGCAGTTTTGGCTGAAAGCGCGAGTCCCACGCGAAGCGTGGGCACCCGGTTTGCTTCGCCTCAGGGTCAATCAGAAATGCGTTACAGCTCTGAAACCCTGGAAAGCGAACGACTGGTACCAATCAGGTGTAAGCCTGGGGACTTCCTCGAGGGTGAAGGTGGTGTCCACGGACGCGTCCACCTCGGGATGGGGAGCGCTGCTCGAGGGCAGACCGTTCTTCGGCCAGTGGTCAGAACGGGAGAAGCTCCTGCACATAAACTGCCTCGAAATGCTGGCAGTAGACAACGCGCTGACGCGTTTTTGTCCCCAAATAAAAGGTCACCACGTCTTGGTCCGTTCGGACAACATGTCTGTGGTGTCCTACATAAATCGCCAGGGCGGCATCAGATCCGAGAAACTGTACAGGCTGGTAGAACGCCTCCTGGTATGGGCTCAGTGCAACCTGCGCTCGCTCAGAGCAGCGCACGTGCCAGGGATCATGAATATAGGACCAGACAGACTGTCCAGGAACAATGTTCCGGCAGGCGAATGGTCTCTACACCCACAGACAGTCCATCTGCTGTGGAAGAAATTCGGCAGAGCGGAAGTGGACCTGTTTGCGTCTCAAGAAAACGCTCACTGTCAAGAATTTTTCTCCAAGAGCAGGAGCGCGCTGGCCCATGTGTGGCCCCGCCGCCCGCTCTATGCTTTTCCCCCCGTCTCTCTCCTGCCTCAGGTGATAGAACGGATCAGGGAAGAAGGATGCTCAGTACTGCTGGTAGCACCGTTCTGGAAAAACCAACCTTGGTTCCCAGCCGTGATGCAGTTAGCAAGTACTGCCCCGTGGCCAGTACCAGTGAGGAGAGATCTCCTCTCACAGGCCCGCGGCTCGATCTGGCATCCTCACCCGGAACTATGGTCCCTTCATGTCTGGGCCATCAACGGGTACATGTTGGACTCCCTAAAGGAGTATTAAACACGATCACGCAGGCTAGAGCTCCGTCTACAAGACGACTCTATTCTTCGAATTGGTCTGTGTTTTCGGGCTGGTGCACAGCCCGTGGTGTCACCCACAAACTGTGGTGTGACGGAGGTGTTTTCCTTCCTACAAGAGCTGTTGGATGGGGGCAGGGCCCCCTCCACGCTCAAAGTTTATGTGGCGGCTATAGCAGCGTTCTCAGAAACAACGCTTGGTCAGTCAATAGGAAGGAACGATTTAGTCATCCGCTTCCTTAGAGGAGCTAAGAGACTGAATCCTCCCAGACCTCCCTCAGTCCCCGTATGGGACCTTTCTACGGTTCTGGAAGCCATGAAAGGTGCGCCATTTGAGCCTTTACAGTCAATCGATTTGAAACACCTGTTTTTCAAAACGGTGTTTTTGCTGGCTCTCGCTTCAGTGAAGCGCATACGGGATCTGCAAGCGCTCTCTGTGAGCGCGGCGTGCATGGAGTTTGGGCCCAATGACTCAAAAGTTATACTCAAACCTAAGCACGGTTATGTTCCAAAATCCCTCAACACACCGTTTAGGGCGCAGATTATCTCTCTGTCAGCCCTACCGGTCCCTGATGAGGAAAGAGACGCGAGCCTCCTTTGCCCAGTCAGGGCATTACGAGCTTATGTGTCTCGCTCGTCTGTTTTCAGACAGACGGAACAGCTCTTTGTTTCGTTTAGCGGACGTTCTAAGGGACTAGCCGCGTCGAAACAGAGCCTATCCAGATGGATAGTTGATGCTATAGCGCTGGCATACGCCTCCAAGGGCATGCAGTGCCCTTTGGGTGTCAGAGCGCATTCCACGAGAGGCATGGCCTCTTCGTGGGCCTGGTCAAGTGGGATTGCCTTGCAAGATATTTGTATGGCGGCAGGCTGGGCCTCCCCGTCTACATTTATAAGGTTTTATAACCTAGAGGTTCCCGCCCTGCAGGCCAGGCTGCTGTCGGTCTAAACTACCAGTATTATCTGACCTGATGCGTTCAGCTCAGAATGCTGCGTTTGCTGAGCACAGCTCAATGTTCGACAGTTTAAAGCTGGGCAAACTGTGTAAGACCCACATTTTTCCCCATCAGTTCAGGCCGTACCCCGCCCTGTCTGTATGATGAAATTCGCGTCCCATCGACGCTACTTTACGTGAAAAAGTGAGGCTGCACCCCTCCTTCTTCCCGGACTCTCTGTGAGTTCACTGAGTGATTGTCACTATATGTACCCCGGGCTTTCGCCCTTGGGTCTTTGGTGTCAGATCTCAGCATGCACGGCGTTTTACATTGGGTCCCCTAGCGTAAGATATCTTACGCAGTACGAGAGACCTCTCGTAAGAGAACGTACTCGGTTACTAACGTAACCTCGGTTCTCTCTAGAAGAGGGAACGAGTACTGCGTATCTTGCCGTGCATGCACACGCTCTGGTTGCTTCGATGATGAAAAACCAGATAATAGCTGCCTGCGAGCGATATTTATAGGCCTAGACCACGCCCATTTCGGCGGGACGTGACGCAGCGGGCGCGAAGTGCCCTGATTGGGTCTGACGTCACGCCAGGCCTCGCTCGATAGGCTGCTGCAGTTGCCGCAGAGCAGCCAATAGGCGCGCGAGCTGTCTCGCCTATGTCTGCATTGCTGCTGCAACGCGTTTTGCATTATTACAAAATTAAGGATAATTTTTGGCTTCAATATCTCGCGGAAAAGGATTTTCCCCTAGCGTAAGATATCTTACGCAGTACTCGTTCCCTCTTCTAGAGAGAACCGAGGTTACGTTAGTAACCGAGTACGTTTTATGTGAACGATAAAGCAAGACTATTTTCACATAAGTTTGAAGCCAGAACTCGAAGGAACAACATCTATTAGTCAAAAGTCTTATTGACACATATTTATTTTGAGTTTTGTGGTCATATTTCAGCAACTTTCATTTTTATTTTTTTCAATAACCACACATAAACATTATTCTCTTAAAAATTTAAAAATATACATGCATGGTGATCACATATTTTGGTAGCCCTGTTTGTGCTATATAGAGTGAATTTACACCTTTGCCATTAACATGTTTATAAATAACTGAAAAAAGCACTAATGTCAGAGCATGTCAGAACACCTCCAGGGCCCAGAAAACCGCTCAGACTCCAGAGGGTTAAACAAGCGACTTTTTATTTTTAGACTTGATAGAGTATTTTATATTTTGGAGGCTTTTTTGTTAAAGACCTTATCCTTAAAGGTACACTGTGTAGGAATTTCTCCCATCTAGCAGTGAAATTCTATTTTGCATTTAAACGAATAGTGCTCTCTAGCGCCTCGCTTTTTCAAATGCGTGTTGCAACTGCGGTAGCCGTTATGTGTCAAGAATCTATGACAACATGTCTTCCAATAGCACTTCATCGAGTTTAATTGTACATGTTCTACTGTTATGCTGTCTATATGTGACCCGATCTGGCGAAATGAGTCGGAAGTCGCAACGTTCCATTTTAAGATATGGGCCGTTTATGTGGAAAAACAATGAAATAATAGATTTTTTTTATTATTATTATTATTGCTAAATTTCAAAGAACAGACATTCAAAAATAATCTCCTAAAGTTTCGTAGTCCAGATAATTGATAAAAGGTATTTAAATGACTATTAAAGTTTACAAAGTTTTACTAAATTGGCTGGAAATGAATATTGCTTTTCTCAACTCCTCTCGGCTTCTCCCGGGAATCCCCTCAAACGTCTCTGCTTTCCAAATATGGTGTTACACGTTGTATAGAACCAATCATAAAGCTTAGAAATGTACACAAACACTGATCATTTGTAAATGGGAAGCCCCGTTTCGACTGACCGGCACGCGATTGGTCCAGCCATCCTCCTGTCAGACTCGTAGCGCTATGTGTAAACAAGCTAGCAGATCTCCTCAGAAAGATTAAATATTATTAATTTGAGAAATGTCGCTGTCAAAAGAGAGCAAAGTCGCCAAAAAGTCGCCAAAAGCGTTGAACTCACTGGAGGCCTAAGCTCTGCTGCTGGTCATCAAGAGTGGCTAAGGCTAGTCAGTGATTGTTTTGGATCTGGAGACGTGTCATCCTCTGATGACAGCGACAGCCCTGTGGTATTTATCGTGTATGGATGTGAGTGAGTGCAATTATTCTGTGAGTGTATTTATCTGCAAGGAGAATCCATTACAATGTGTTTGATTTATTTTAACCCAATATTTAACTGTTGGTATCTCTGTTATGAATATGTTACACTGTCATTGTCTAGCCTACACAAATATATGATTGCATAGGCTAACATTATTTGTTCTCTGTTTCCTTGTCTCTCTCTCTCTCTCTCTCTCTCTCTCACTCACTCACACACACACACACACACATACACACACACACACACACACACACACACACACACACACACACACACACACACACACACACACACACACACACACACACACACACACACACACTCTCTCTCAAGCAAAACTGTAGCACCTCTGTTCAATCTTTCTGATTTTAGTAAATGTTTGTAAAAGTGCCTTTTAAATTATTTATTCAAATAAAAAAAATTTAATAATTTGAGCTTCAGCCTGGCATAATAGCATATATTAATGTCTTTGGTCAAATTAAGCTGTACAATAAATAGTTCATCCCTTTAAATGCAATGGATTTTGAAAGATATCAACAAAAAACGGGCAAAAAACTTTAAAAGCGATTTTCTCAGGTTTTCAATTGGAAAAAGAGGGCAGACGACCAGAATTCAAATGTGTATATCTTTACAACCATTCAAGGTATGGTATCCATACTAGGATATCAGTTGAAAGCTTATGGTCTCCTCTTTCCATTAATACCAAAATCTCAATTTTGAAGTTTGGGTCACTGTGACTCATTTTGCTGGATCAGGTCACATATAATGATTTACACAACCAAGCAATGAAAAAAAGCTTGTAATTTAGACCGTAACTTTGACTTACGTGTCGAGAAGAAAGCAGGCAACTTCAGCATCCCTTTCAAAGTAAATGGTAAATGGACTGCATTTATATAGCGCTTTCACAGACCTATGGCCACCAAAGTGATTTACATAGCCTCACATTCACCCATTCACACACCGACGGCGGTGTCAGCCATGCAAGGCGCCATCCAGCAAAGTCTTTCTCCTTCATTAGCTCTTTCCACCTGTGAAAAGCTATCCCGATATTTATTTACATCCCGAGAAAATAATTTTTTTGCTTTTTGGCCACGAGGATTTCTTCTCCTGTGGCCCTGCATAACTATGATCCAGCATTATATGGTACCGTGCAGTACAGCCTTTTCAAATTTGCCCGGGGCAGTATCAACGCCTCCCATAATGTCTAGCGGTTAGGATTCCTGGTTTTCACCCAGGCTGCCCGGGTTCGACTCCCGGTATGGGAAGGCAATTTTTTTTATATTGCCAACAAAATTCAAGTTATTCAAGTTCATCAATAATCATTTTTAGTTATTCATAGTCTTAGAGGCCTACACGAACTGCAGAAACAAGCAGAAGATATGCAAAAACTCATAAATGCTGTTTCAGTACTGAATCATTTTCACAAATACAATTATACTAAATTCAGAAAATTTCACTATGGAATATTTTACTTTATCTATCATAATTTCAATTTAGTATGTCATCATTTAAACTTTTCATCTCATAATTATGACGCATAGTCATCATTTTAATTTCAACTTTTTAAGTCATAATTTCGACTTTTTGTCATAATTATTACTTAATTCAGAATTACAATCTTTGTCAATTACGCCTTTTTAATGTAATACTTAAAACGTTTTTAAGTCATCATTTGGTAGCACTATTTTGATGGTCCTTTTGAACGTGCTGTTGACTATAGTAGTGTTGCACCTGCATGCCCACTAACTCGCTTGTGAGAGTCAGAGTGTGTAAAGTAAACTCTCATTAGTGTTAGTAGAGTATTAGTGGACTGGTAGGGTTAGGGTTAGAATCCAGTTGAGATATAGTTGAGTTACTTATAGTCAGTAGAATATCTGTTGGGGGGCATCACAATAAAGAGTTAGCAGATATTAAGCACAGTCTATTTTTTCAGATGTTTAAATGACAAAATACAATTTTTTCAACCGAGTGAATCTACACATGAGAGACCTTCAGAAGTCATAACTTCAGGGGTCAACGGTTTAGGTCAGTTGGCGAAAACACCGCGTGTGTAAAAATCAAATACTGTATTACACTTTTCAAAGGATAAAAAGTAAAAACCAGACATATCTTCATACCTGTTGTGTTCTGACACAAGGCCATTAACTTGTTATTTTTGTTTTATAAATGTATTTTGCTTATTTCTACAAATATCAACCTGATAAATATGGACTGAATACACGATTAAACAAGATAATCATGCTACCAAATACGTCTGACACAACATTTTTAAGAAAAAAATGTGTTTTAAAATACAACTAAACCATGATAACAGATGACAGTCCTACATAAATGCATGTTGATTACTAAGTTTCAGGCGTAGTGCAACCACGTAATGTTCGAGAAATCTAATATTGGTGTAATCTTTGTGATGTCTCACTGACAACGCACAACTTTGTGTTGGGTGATCCAGGCATGCCTTTACTAAAATAAAATATTATGGAAGTCATTGTACTGTAATTGTAAAATGTAATTATACCATATTTTATTTATTAATATTATGGCTTCATGTTGATTTTAAGTTTTTTTATTTGTTTGTTATTAACTAATACCTTCATCTTTTAACTAACATCCAGCACAAAATTAAAGAGATGTATGAGCTAAGGATGTTCTTTGACCCCAAATAAACTGATAGTGCAATGTTCACAATCTACAATATACAGTTAGATATTCTCCTACATAGTATGTGTGTAAATAGTTGTGCTTAAATCTTTGGGTGTATTTTTACACACCATAGTGATGCAAAGTTCCACACCCTATGGACTAACTTTAAAACATCATCTTATTCTTTATCTTTAAGATTCAAAAGACCAAATCACTAAGAAAAGAGGATTGAAAAGCTCCACAGATTCACATCTGACTATGGCACTGAGAGAGGCATATTCATCAAAGCTTGAGGCTGTTAAACAAAGTTCCACACTTTGGTAAAACCTGCTGATAAAATTGCACAAAAGTAAATTCTAGAGGTCAACTGGGTTAAAAGTAAATGAGCCATTTAAAACAAATACAGAAAAGCCACTATAGTGATCAGTTTTAGCTTTTGAATGTCTGTAATTGACATTTTACATACTAGTCAATTACGCTGTTTACATCTTGTTTTTGTACAGTTTGCAAAAAGTATATAGTCTCAGAGCGTGGTCAAACATGTTCATATAGGAATGTATGAAAAACATGAACAAATATTGCATAAAGAGAATTAAATAACGGTCCTTCTAGTATGAGAGTGTTTAAGACTAAACAAATCATATTTTAGAACATCTTTCTGCTATGTCTACGAAACATCGACGTGAAAGATGAGTATTGCTGTTTTTTCTTTTACCTACTATTACGCTTCAAACTCGTCTAACTATTACACTTATTTTGTTATTATTACACAGTTATTTTGCGTGTCACTAAACAACAGTTAAGCTAATGAATTACAGTTGATACGTGGTATTTTTACGTGAAAGGAGGGAGGATTCATTTTTTATTCTGTCCACACCAATACTTTGAGTTTTAGACATCGGTCTTTTAGGCCCGATCCAGAATACAGACGTTGTGTTTTATGTCTTAATAATGGTTCTTCTTTTTATGAAAAACATGTGGTGAGCTTACCACAAGTTTTTGGCCTCATCGGCATAATGTTTTAACATATCGCAAATTTCAATGGTTAGATACATCATCTAACTATTATATCTAACAATCAACAGTCACATTAGAGTCGGATTCTTGTTTATATTGAACATTGTTATGTTTGAATATTGAACCGCATGTTTAACAGCGCTATTGTTCTCGGCCTCATCAAAGTTTTCACCGGAGCATATCGACTCTGAAACAAGACCAAATATTAGCGCGTAACATTTATTTGCATTTCTTCTGAAACACCCTGTTTTGAAATTGTTTAACAATTTTTAACATCACTAGCGTAACACTTATCGTATTGCCGGGTGTGATTGTAATGTTCTCTTTACACTTTCCCCCGGATATCTGTTTCCTACAGTTACTGTAGCTGTAGTGTTAGTGAACTCTAGGTCTTCTCTTTGTTCATATATGACAGTATTCACATGAATTGGCTTGATTTGATTAAATGATGGTTTAAACCATCATCTTCACGTGAAACATTTACATTATATTATTATACTGTCCTAGTTTTTTAAATAGCGCTAAAATGTATATTTAATATTTTAACCTTTTATGCGGATATAGAATTCCGCACAAGGTTCTCTGTTCTCTGGTTCTATGTTTTTAAAAATACCGCGAAACAAAGACAAGGACCCTCAAAATCTGTGCATACAACAAAACACACATGTAGGTGAACGATGATTTATCAGAAAATTACTTTTGTTTGAAGAAAAACTTCAATCAGCTGGTGATTGATAACTATTGAAGTTATTAAACGCCCGTGAATTCAGTAATGATGCGTTTAATGCGATATCACGTTTTAATTTTAACTCAATACGCTAAAGGTCTATGAACTTTAACATCTTAATAGTTGGTAAAATTAACTTAAAGCATGCGCAAAATGAAATACATCCTAACTACTTTCTAAATGTTTGTTACAGAACTTATGGTGAACAATACTGCCCTGCAAAGGCAAAAGACCTTAACTCGCTAGAGTGTGAAACTGAGAAAAATGACTTTAAAGTTTCTGTTTTGTCCAGACAAAAGTATTATAGGTAGGACTCCCAAAATTTGACAAATAGTTGCTATAATGAAGAAATGTTTGTATGCAAAAAATCTTGAGCTCAAACTTGACCTTTGACCCTTGTTTGGCTGTTACTGTACTCTGCCTTTGTATCATATGCCAAAAATAAGGAGTTGTGCAAAGGCAAAAGGCAGTAACTGACATATAATCAATATTTGCTTGCTGTCCCCCATACTTACATCCATTATAAGAACACCTAACCAAGGTCTAGTCATCATGGTATGTGTTTTAAATTATATAGAAGACCTTTGGTTGTTCCTATTTAGTGCTATAATGATCAGGATAGTGTGGCAACACTAACAAAGTTAAACAGTATGACAGTTACAGATAAACAGATAAGTAAAACATAAACAGATAAGTTACTTTGCAGTACAGTATGAATAAATGCAAGAAATATTTTCACAATAAAGAAAATTTTATTATAATTGAATACAAATGTTTTTTAAATAAATTACAGAGGAGCAGTAATTTATCAATTTGCAACAAGAATATTTCATATTCATTAGGCATGTTTAGGCCTTTATTTTGAAATAGCAATAAACATGAAAAATCATGAAAGATTGGTAGAAAGCTCAGTTTGTTTTTATACCAAGAGTTAAAAAAATAACACCAATTCAATTTGATAAAATTTTTTAAAAAGTCCGATTTAAAAAAAATATATAAACAAAAATATTATGGATTCTCGATTTGTTATCTGCCAGCTATAACGCACATATATGCTCTTTTTATGCGTTTATTAGAGGTTGAATTAAAATGATGGTGACAGTTAAAGGGTTAAGGGCCACCAAACTGCTCAAGATGCACAGTCAACGAACTCGACTTGGATTACTGCTTTTTAATTCTGAGATAATATAGACAGAGTCAACCGAAAAAAAGTTGGAATTACTTTTACCATTTAGGTTAGCCTACTTTGTACGGACGTTAGCGATAACTAGCTTAGTGCTATATGGATTTGTGTAAGATCTGACATGAACACCTGCAAGAAGGAAATATGGCTCAAACACGTATGGATTGTTGTGGTCCGATACAGCAGATGACGTGCATTGCTATGGATTATGCATCTTTCATGGATTATATCGGATTGCATGGAAAGGTAGGATGCCTGTGTATTTAATAATTGGTTTTCGGCGTCTGATGTGAGGCGAGTGTCAACGTTAGCGCTAATTTACGTGACACAGATTAAATTTAGCTAGCTCCGGGCGGTCACTGACATTGATAGATCTGAACCATCGCCCTGAACGAAAATAACATTTATGACAACCTATTAGCTTGCATACCATCTAAGTATGGCTTGTTCACCTTGCTTTGTTTCGGATTGCATACTTGGAGCAGTTTGTCTGGCCAAAGATGTATTGTGTGTATGTTTAATATACGACGATTAAAGAGCGGTAAACTTTGACAGTATGACAAAGCCAGAGTACAGTAACATCACAGCGGCACCGTAACATCTCTCTTGATGCCAGGCTAAACAAAGTCAGAACACCTTAACTCAACTTCAGTGTGCTGGAACAAAGACAAAGAGCCATAACAACTGTTACGGCGTTCTGCTGTGGTTTCTCCTATGGTTTTGGAAGTTACGGTTGTCATAGCCCTTTATTTTCTCGTTAAAACAATCAAACTGACTCACGATATTTATTCACATGATAACCTCCTACGACCCCGTGTCCACACACGTGGACATCACATTTTTGGATGTGTGCGGCATAATACTTAATTCTGTGTAGCTGGAACATGTTTTTCACAAACGAGGACACTTATACTGCCATCTGGTGGTGTCAGGAGAGAAAAAAATTTAACATAAATAATGTCAAGATGGCGGAGAACACAGGCGAAATGTCACGCAGGCACATCAGACCAAAACGTCCACAAGGTAAAAAATGTAATAACATTTCATTGTTGATTCTTGTTAAGTTATGCATAATAGTGTTGTATGATTAAAATGGCATGCACATTTGACAAACTTTTGTAACAGGAAAGATTTACTAGGCTGCTAAACTTGATGTCCACATATGTGGACAATGGGACTTAACTTCGATGAAACTGTATAAGAATGCTAGCAAAAATTTTTTAATTTGTAGTTGCACTGAGCTTCGTGACGCACATTGACTCACACTCTCGAGCACACACACACACACTCGCGATCGCGCGCACACACACACACACACACACACACACACACTCTCTCTTGCTCACTCCCGATCGCGCGCACACACACACTTTTTGGGGATATTTTGGGGATATTTAATTTAATTTTATCAATCAATAAATTCCTCTTGAAACAAACTTTGTTGTATTATTTAAATTGAATACTGTGAAGCTGCTTTGATACAATCTGTATTGTGAAAAGCGCTATACAAATAAACTTGACTTGACTTGACTTGACACACACACACACACACACACACACACACACACACACATCTGACCCTTAATTATGAGGACTAACCTGGTATAACCTGGACTAACTTTACCCATGAGAGTGCCACATCACTTAAGTTTGTTTCAATACCAGCATATAGAAAAACAAAACAGGAAATTATCAGCAATTGTTCAACCTGGCTTAAACTTTAAGAGAGATTTCAGAAAACTAACCTGAGTTTGTAATGTGAGATTAAGCAGGTGTGAAGTGAGTGAAGAGCAAAGAGAGAAGAGGGAAAGTGAAATACGGAAATATTTTAGCTTTAAAAATTAAGAAATTAAAAAACCAAAAGGAGAGTTTACTATTTAACCATCACTGACAAATGCATTCACCCACAAGTATTTTTCATAATTGAACCTTGAATGTCAGTTTTAATTTATTCATTAGATTTGAAGAAGTTTTGTCTAAAGATAGTTTTGAATAAAGCTAAATATTTCCAGTTGATTGGGTTTGGGTTTTGTTAATGTGAAAAGAGAAGATTGTTCAAGACTTGGTATTAGTATCTAAATGAACATTGCTGACCATTTGGGTTTAACTGGGCATCAGTAACCATATGAATCATGCATACACACACACAACCCTAACTAACCCTTGATTATGAGGACATTTTGGGTTTAACTGGACCTCTCACACACACACTCTCAAACACACACAAACGTCTCAGGTTACGTATGTAACCCTGGTTCCCTGAGAGGGAACGAGACGCTGCGTCGAGACGCGGTGGGAACGCCCTGCGTGATTGCGTCGTGAAGCACATGTATAATCAGTCCAATGGAAAGACGAGACGTCATAGGCGGGTGACGTCATCGACCAGGAAACTATAAGGCAGCCCAGCTGACACAGATCGCGTTAGCTTCTGAAAAAGCCTGAAGCAAGTCGATCACAGGCATGCAGGGAGTATGGCAAGGCGACGCAGCGTCTCGTTCCCTCTCAGGGAACCAGGGTTACATACGTAACCTGAGACGTTCCCTTTCAAGGGAACTTCGAGCTGCGTCGAGACGCGGTGGGAACCCTATACCCACGACGCCATATGACAAATGCCTGTTCTGTATGAAGACCATGCGCACACTAGGAAACAAGCACCCTAGGCCCTGGAGTGGAGCCTAGGTCAAGTCATAAAATCTAACAAATGGAAGCGGTGAGGACCTGCCTGCCGCATAACAGATGTCATAGAGTGAAACTCCTGATAGTAAAGCCTTAGAGGCAGCCATACTCCTGGTATAATGGGCCGGGACAGCCAAAGGTGAAGGCTGTCCGGCTGCTTCATAAGCAAGTGAGATAGCCTCAACTACTCACTTGCTCATTATCTGTTTAGATGCAGGGCAACCTATCTTAGGTAACCCGAAGCAGACAAAAAATTGCTCTTATATATACGCCACAGGGCAGCTCTGTGGACATAAGCATCCAAAGCCCGGACAGGGCATAACAGACTAAGTTTTCCTGATCTGGAGGTGGAGGACAGAAGGCCTGCAGCACAATACAACCCGGCAAGGGGTGAGGAAAGACTATCACCATACCAGGTGCAAATCCAAGTGCGTGCAGGCCTCAGCCTCATGTACCACGGAGAAGATGAAATAAGGATCTCTCCTCAGAGATAACCCAGCAAAGAAACATTCATTGCAGAAATCAAGTACTGTACCATAGGGCAGATAGCAAGATTCAGAAGGCGTTCTCTGCACCAAGCAGAGAACAGTTTCCACTTCAATGCATATTCAGTCTTCTCGTGGAGGGAGCTCTAGACTGGAGTATGGTCTCCACGACCTCAGTCGAGAGACCTGAATCTATGAGCTGGGCCCCCTCAGAGGCCGAGCCCACAGTATCCATAACTCCGGATGAGAGTAACTCCCGGGAGCAAAGATATCGGGAAATGCGTACAGGTGTAGCCTCAACCACACCTAATACGTTGCATCCAGTTCAAGCAGAGCTGGATGCGTCAGGGAGAACCACATAGAGCAATGCGTTGTATAAAACGATGCGAAAGGTAGACTTGAGTTTTGACCGAAGTTTTCCCAAAGGAGCACCACCACCTCGGGGTGAAGTCTCCATTCCCCGGGCCTCAGCCCCTGCCTCAACAGGATATCTGCTCTGATATACGAGACCATCAGAGTGTTGTCCAGAAGGACAAGCACATGGTGACCTCTCAGGTCTGGCAGGAAGTATTTGAGAGCTTGAAATACCGCCATCATTTCTAGCCGATTTATGTGCCAAGAACATTGATGGTCCCAAAGACCTATCGCCGAGCGGCCACTCATGACCGCCCCCCATCCCGTGAGGGAAGCATCTGTCGAAAGCATTATGCGTCGACAAGAAGCCCCCAGCACTGGGCCCTGGGCGAGGAACCAAGGTTTCTTCCACATGACCAAGGCACGAAGGCATCGCCGCGTGACCTTGATCATGCGAAACGGATTTCCCCTCGGAGAAAACCCCTTGGTCCTGAGCCACCACTGCAGAGGTCTCATGTGCAGAAGGCCAAAAGTGATTACGTTGGACGCAGCTGCCATGAGCCCCAACAGTCTCTGAAACTGTCTCACAGTGAGTGACTGGCCTAGCTTTACCCCATTTACGGCTGTGGGAATCGCAGAAATACGTGCAGGAGACAGACGTGCTTGCATATTGTCGAATCCCATAAAACACCCAGAAAAGTGGTCCTCTGAGCTGGAAGGAGCACACTCTTTTTGGAGTTGAGCCGCAACCCCAACCTCTTTATGTGAGACAGAACGACATCTCGATGCCGAACTGCCATCTGCTGCTAAATCAACCAATCGTCGAGATAATTCAATACGCGAATGCCCTGGAGTCTCAGAGGAGCCAGAGCTGCATCCACGCATTTTGTAAAGGTGCGGGGTGATAAACCTAGGCCGAAGGGAAGAACCTGATACTATATGCTTCGCCCCCGAAAGCAAACCTCAGGAACCTCCTGTCATGAGGATGGATAGATACATGGAAGCACACGTCCTTCAAGTCTATTGTGACAAACCAGTCCTCGGACTGAGTCTGTGACACAATCATATTTAGCGTAAGCATACTTTGAACTTGAGATTCTGAAAACCTGCTGATTAATTGACGCAGGTCTAGAATAGGACGCAACCCCTCATCCTCTTTTGGAACAATGAAGTAATGGCTGTAAAACCTGGCTGTCTGCTGGGAGGAGGAACCCCTTCTATAGCTCCTTTTGCAGAAGTGTCAGTACTTCCTGCTCCATAACCAGAGCCTGCTCGGGGTCCACCACTGTGGGGAGGACCCCTAGAAATCTGGGCGGATGAGAACCGAACTGAATTCTGAAACCCTTTTCTATAGTGTGCAGGACCCACTGAGAAATATGTGGCAGTAGTTTCCACGCTGCCAGAAATTCTACTAGGGGAACCAGTCTCTCGAGAATGGCCTCTGGATTTGGTTGAACAGTCACTTTGGTGCCCTGAAACGGCGAACCGGCAGGGAACAACCAAACTGACCGTTCTACGGCCCTCCTCGGAGGATCGTATGGGGACGCTGACACCTCGGCGCCCTGAACGGAGAACCGGCAGGGAACAACCGAACTGGCAGCGCTGCGACCCTCCTCAGAGAGTCGCACCCCAGAGGGTGCCGAGGAGAAACGATTTCTCAAAACCGTCCCTACCCCGGAGGAACCTTCAGAAGCCTGATAGCCTCAGCGTCAGGACTTCTTGTCTAAGTTTTATTAGAGATAACGACAGTCCTCAGATCTTGCCTACCTCTAACTAGCTTTGTTCCTACGACCCTCCTCGGAGGATCGTTGGAAAAAGCAGGCACCTCAGCGCCCTGAAACGGCGAACCGGCAGGGAAACCGAACTGACTGCTCTACGTCCCTCCTCAGAGGATCGTTTGGGGACGCTGACACCTCTGTGTCCTGAAACGGCGAACCGGCAGGAAAACCCAACTGGCAGCATTGCGACCCTCCTCAGAGAGTCGCACCCCAGAAACGAGATCTCAAAACCGTCCCTACCCCGGAGGGGACCACCCTCAGAAGCCTGTAGCCTCGGCGTCAGGGCTTCTTCTTCCAAGCTATTTTAGAGATAAAACAGTCCTCAGATCTTGCATATCTCTAACTGGCTAGACTGCGACCGCCACCCAGGTCCCCCTCGATTGTGGATGAGCCCGAATGGCGAAACTCTGTTTTGCCGCACTCTATGCTGCGAGGAGCTTAAGTATGCTGAGACTGCTCCCGCCCAGCAGTCTCAGGAACATTAGATCGGTGAGGAAGAAACCTCTGGAACACCGCTGAAGAGTTTATTTCTTCGTTTTTTGAAAGCGGAGCGTCCAGAAGAACAGACATATTTTATCTTAATTTTTCTTTACATCAGAAAAAACATATATATTTATATATATATATAAATATATCACTCCGTGGCCACCAGCAGGAAACAACCGAACTGGCAGCGCTGCGACCCTCCTCAGAGAGTCGCCACCCAGAGGGCGCCGAGGAGAAACGATTTCTCGAAACCGTCCCTCCCTGGTATAGTTTATCTGTTGCGCGACGCAATTCTCGAATAGCGTCAGTGCTGTTACATCCTCACACTCATCCATGTCCTTATATACTTTACCTACCAGTGCTGCCTAATAATATTATCTATTATTTATGATGGCTGGTGGGTAACGTCGGGGTTATGATGACACCAACACGGGAGAGAGATAGCTCGCAAGCGTCTCTTTAACCTGAGGCACTGTCATACCATGATTCTTAATACCCATAACATTACTATAGTAGAAGTTTAGGGATAAAACACATAAATAGAAACCGGTTTATTCCACGATCTCGATACCTCAGTGTGGAGATAGGGAAAAAACGGCACTCCCCGACGAGGAGGCTGAGATATAGAGTTTTCCTTATATTTTCACTCTCATATATGTTCGGCCGGCCAGTAATATTTAACTTAGCAACAGCACTAGATAAAACCTCCTTTTAGAAGCTCCTCTTTATTCAACAGAGTTATGAGCTGACTTATTTATTTATTGAAAACTCATAAACATCTGCCTTATTTAGATTTTTTATTTATTTATTTATTTAAACAAAAACACTAACGATACCAATTCCTCGGAACTGGAAATCGCAGCATGAGTGCCTCATCCCGGGGAGGAGAAACCGCAGAGCGTGCTTCTCCCCGAGATAAAGCACTGAATCTAACAGGTGTTTGTTAGAACCATTTGCGATCCCCGAGATGCGCGTCGACGCCGTGCCTCGGCAGCAGCGGGACCCGCGCCTCGGGGCGCGCGCACCGAACCGTCCTCCTCGAAGAACGGCCGGCGGGAGCGGAGCGTCCTCACGGACAGCTTCTCGCAATGCTCACAGTCAGCCCCCTCGAGAACTGACTGTTGGCATGCTCCACTCCCAAACAAGCAACACAAAGCTGAAGTGTGTGTCCCCACCTGTGATATAACGTGGGTAGGGAACAACACAACGCTTGCTTGCTCTCTTTTGCCATAATATATATATATATTGCAACTTGACAAACAACAATAAATATGACAAGGACAGAATACACAGATCGCTTGCTGAAGGCACAGAAGCTAACGCGATCTGTGTCAGCTGGGCTGCCTTATAGTTTCCTGGTCGATGACGTCACGACGCAATCACGCAGGGCGTTCCCACCGCGTCTCGACGCAGCTCGAAGTTCCCTTGAAAGGGAACACCTGACTAACCCTTGATTATGAGGACATTTTGGGTTTAACTGGACCTCTCACACACACACTCTCAAACACACACAAACACCTGACTAACCCTTGATTATGAGGACATTTTAGGTTTAACTGGACCTCTCACACACACACTCTCAAACACACACAACCCTAACTAACCCTTGATTATGAGGACATTTTGGGTTTAACTGGACCTCTCGCACACACACTCTCAAACACACACAACCCTAACTAACCCTTGATTATGAGGACATTTTGGGTTTAACTGGACCTCTCACACACACACTCTCAAACACACACAACCCTAACTAACCCTTGATTATGAGGACATTTTGGGTTTAACTGGACCTCTCACACACACACACTCTCAAACACACACAAACACCTGACTAACCCTTGATTATGAGAACATTTTGGGTTTAACTGGACCTCTCACACACACACACACACACATACACGTCTATATCACTAACAGGGGACTATCGCTCTACACTGGCCAAGAGGGGACTAGTGTTTCTGGTAATTTTGAAGAAACAAAAATGACATACAAAATTTTCTTTTAAGCTCTTTTTTCATAATATAACTTCAAATATGCATTTTTTTATTTTTAAAAAAACATGCCAAGTGGGGACCTGAAACTCTGAACGATCTCTATCTATACAAGTGGGGACTTGATAGCCTGCAATGGAGCTGTGTGTGTGTGAACAGTGAAGTGAACTGGCAGTGAAGTCTGCCTTCATTATGTAACTATATATATATATATATATATATATATATATATATATATATATATATATATATATATATACTGTATATACTGTATATATAACCCATCAGTTATCAAAAATTTAAAAATATGATTTTTTTTAGGAAAGACCATTTAAATCTACAACGGGGTAAAAAATACAGACGGCCCGACGGCAACTGTTCAAAAGCAGAGGCGAGAATATCCTCTTATCATTCATAATATTATTTTTCTTATTTAACGCTCTCTCTTCATAGATACTTTCTATGCTTGGTTATGCAGTCCCTAACAATTTATTGTTACTACTTTTCTTAATAATTTCGTCTGTACCTCAGTAGCAGTTCCATACCAATAAATAATACAGAATATTATTTGATATTTTTCATTTTCTTTCATTTTCACACTTTCAATGAAAGCACTATAAAACATCAGAAGCGTTATGTTGTGGACATTACAGCAAAGTTATTGCTTTAAGAAATTCATTCTCTGTTGTGGCCTATTAATTAAAACATAATTTCTACTCTAATAAAATCAATAGACATGCCATTTTTTTTCTGTTGCCTTTTTTTTTTTCTAGGATGTTGATGTACAGAGAAAGTCAGTGTTTGAATTATTGCTCAATTTAAATGCAACCAAACATATGTCGTTCGTTACCATCCAACAGTGGACCTTTCTTGAAGATCTAATTCAAAACTTTTGAGGTGACTTGCTGCATCTGGTCATTTTGAAGAAACAAAAATGAAATACAAAATTTTATTTTAAGGTCTTTTTTCATAATATAACTTCAAATATGCAAAAAAAATTTTAATAAAATAAAATATATATTTATAGGCCTAGGCATCAGAGATCACAATATGCATAGTAAAAAAAAGAAAAGAATGACGAACAACATCAGTTATCAAAAATTGAATTGCTTGAGGAAAGACCATTTAAATCTACAACGGGGTAAAAAATACAGACGGTCCGGCAGCAACAGTTCAAAAGCAGAGGCGAGAATATCCTCTTATCATTCATAATATAATTTTTTTACTTTCTATGCTTGGTTATGCAGTCCCTAACAATTTACTTGCCATTGTTATGTGTCATTGCACACACACATACATATCTATATTACTAACAGACCAATGTCGCTCTACACTGGCCGAGTGGGGACTCTCGGAACGATCTCTATCTATACAAGAGGGGACTTGGCTGCAATGGAGCTGTGTGTGTGTGTGTGTGTGTGAACAGTGAAGTGAACTGGCAGTGAAGTCTGCCTTCATTATTTAACTACATATATATAGTATATTATATATTATGCCTTTTTTCATTCATAATATTATTTTTCTTATTTAACACTTATTTTCTCTCTTCATAGATACTTTCTATGCTTGGTTATGCAGTGCCTTTAGGGTTTATAGGATTAATCAAACAGAAATAGCTCTTTAAGGTAACGATTTCAGGTCACTATAGTGACCTATATTTAGTATAGCGTAAAGCATACTTTATACAGTGAAAAATGATTTTATTAATCAAAATGAACTTCGCGTCCCCAGTTGGATGGTAAAGAACGATACGTGTTTGGCTGCTTTGTACATTTCTTGCCATCCCAAACACACTGTAAAGATTTTGGAGGTCAATCTCAAAATGTTATGTCGACTTGCTGCACTGAACATTTTTAGTTGGTTCAGTTGAAATATATGAAGTAGGGATGTTCATTTAACATTTTGTTTTCTGACTGAAAGCTGATGGTTGTTAACCAGTCATCATCAGTTAACTGACATGATTTGAAGGTTAGATTAGAATTAAATGGACTTAGAATAGAATAGTCTGTGACCGATTCAAATACCTAAAAAATGTAGATTTACATGTGCAAATAGCAGCATAAACAACAGAACATGAGGATTCACACATCAAGCACCCGCAGTGCTTCTGTGAACACAGTAAACCAGAATAAAAGTGTATATATAACTGTATATATAATAAATAGGCCAACTTAAATGAACAATTAACAAAACTAAAGTGCAATAAATAATACACGCTTTAGGGTCTGTTTACACGACATCATTTTCAACTGAAAACTGAAAACATTTTGGCCGTTCATTTCAACGAAAATGCCATTTTGGGGGCCTGACAATGCAAGCTTTTGAAAACGAGTTTTTGTGAGCTCATCTAAAGTGAGGACTAGTTATGCCTTGTAAAGCATTTATAAAGGAGATTTAAAGGCTGTTAATATTTCTATGTTCTCTATCACTGTGTGTGTTTGTTCCCTTTTTCTGTTTAGAAGATAACTGAGTCTTTAAATCTCCTTTATAAATTATTTACAAAGCATAACTAGTCCTCACTTTAGATGAGCTCGCAAAATAGTGAACTGACCACTACTAAATGCTTTATAACTCTCTGAATCTACTATATTTACTCACACTTTCTAAGTGATCTTATTAATCACTGTAAACACCTAAATAACTGGTTTGTAAATAATGCTATACTTCATTTAGAAATGATAAATTGATAATTAATATTTAATAAAGTATGAAAATGCAATTATTAAACACATTATAGATATGCTTCTAACTCAATAATACAGCGTTTAAAGGTGTATTTATAAACTGCTTATTAATGTCTGCTTTATGAATTATGATTTATCTGTTTACCAATGCTTAACTAATGATTAATAGGATGCAGTTATTATAAAGGGTTACCATATATATTATATTATATTTCTCATAATATAACTTCAAATATGCAAAAAATAATAATATTTTAAACATGCCAAGATGGAATATCAACGATTTCTACCTATACAAGTGGGGACTCGCAATAGCCTGCAATGGAACTGTGTGTGTGTGTGTGTGTGTGTGTGAACAGTTAAGTCTGTCTTTATTTTGTAACTATAGTTACAAAATAAAGACAGACTTAATTGAATTGAATTGCTTGAGGAAAGACCATTTAAATCTACAACGGGGTAAAAAATACAGACGGTCCGGCAGCAACAGTTCAAAAGCAGAGGCGAGAATATCCTCTTATCATTCATAATATTATTTTTTTACTTTCTATGCTTGGTTATGCAGTCCCTAACAATTTACTTGCCATTGTTATGTGTCATTGCACACACACATACATATCTATATTACTAACAGACCAATGTCGCTCTACACTGGCCGAGTGGGGACTCTCGGAACGATCTCTATCTATACAAGAGGGGACTTGGCTGCAATGGAGCTGTGTGTGTGTATGTGTGTGTGAACAGTGAAGTGAACTGGCAGTGAAGTCTGTCTTCATTATGTAACTATATATATATAGTATATTATATAGTATATTATATATTACGCCTTTTATCATTCATAACATTATTTTTCTTATTTAACGCTTATTTTCTCTCTTCATAGATACTTTCTATGCTTGGTTATGCAGTCCCTTTAGGGTTTATAGGATTAATCAAACAGAAATAGCTCTTTAAGGTAACGATTTCAGGTCACTATAGTGACCTATATTTAGTATAGCGTAAAGCATACTTTATACAGTGAATAATGATTTTTTTAATCAAAATGAACTTCGCGTCCCCAGTTGGATGGTAAAGAACGATACGTGTTTGGCTGCTTTGTACATTTCTTGCCATCCCAAACACACTGTAAAGATTTTGGAGGTCAATCTCAAAATGTTATGTCGACTTGCTGCACTGAACATTTTTAGTTGGTTCAGTTGAAATATATGAAGTAGGGATGTTCATTTAACATTTTGTTTTCTGACTGAAAGCTGATGGTTGTTAACCAGTCATCATCAGTTAACTGACATGATTTGAAGGTTAGATTAGAATTAAATGGACTTAGAATAGAATAGTCTGTGACCGATTCAAATACCTAAAAAATGTAGATTTACATGTGCAAATAGCAGCATAAACAACAGAACATGAGGATTCACACATCAAGCACCCGCAGTGCTTCTGTGAACACAGTAAACCAGAATAAAAGTGTATATATAACTGTATATATAGTAAATAGGCCAACTTAAATGAACAATTAACAAAACTAAAGTGCAATAAAGAATGGACACTTCAGGGTCTGTTTACACGACATAATTTTCAATTTTCACCTGACAATGCAAGCTTTTGAAAACGAGTTTCAAAGTGCAAGGTTTTGAAAACGATGCCTTTACCATCTGCATGTAAACAACATAAACGTGAATTTGTGAAATTGGTATGTCATTCCAACCCGGTCACACTAAATGTGTCTCTATAGCACACATTGTGTTTATTGTGCAATTTATACGCGAAAAGGAGTTTCTGTGTGCATATGATACGCATGGGTGGGTTTAGGGTAGGTTTAGTAATGGTGTGTAATATGTAATATGTATTATATGTTTGGTTAGGATTAGTGTTGTAGGGTGCATGACGTGTGTATTCACCTTATTTTCCACGAGGGTGACGCCATTACGTTCGTTTTGTCATCTTACTTCCGGCTGAGAGGGACCTCAACTTCCGTCTGAAAGGACGCTAGTTTCTAGACGTAATTCTATTGTTCTAACGGTAAAATATGTCAAGTATTATATGCTCAGTTAGGGGCTGCCATAACAATTGGATTAAGAGGATAGAACAATTTAACCAACAGTGTTACGAACACAATGTAAAGCGATCGGAATGTTGTGGTGTACTTTACGATTTACACCCGGATGTGCCGTGTCAGTTTAGCGGAAGTCGGATGACAAATTGCGGAAGCGCAAAGTATTAAAAGTGGGCGGGGCGGAATAAGGTGAATTACACGCAATAAAGTGCTATCATATGAATGTATTAAATGCATGAATAAGCCTTTCTGCATCTGACAGGGATAAAGAAGTTTGAATTCTGGCAATATTTTTAAGATGGAAAAATGCAGATTTTGAAACCATTTTGATATGGGCATCAAATGACAAATGCGGATCAAAGATAACACCTAGATTTCGCACTTGTGATGCTGGAGACAATAATTCAGAATCAGAAAACAGACTTAGACAGTTATGTTTGTGCAAATCTGTCAGCATACCAAAAAGTAACAGTTCCATTTTTGATTTGTTAAGCTTAAGATAGTTGTCATGCATCACTTACCTTTATTTCTTCCAGACATACGGTAAGAGCTGTAATTGCGAGATTTGGATCAGGGAGTGAGCTAACATAGATCTGCATGTCATCAGCATAACAAGGAAAAACCCCGTACCGTACTTTCTAATAATGTCACCAAGCGGCAACATATAGATGCAGAACAAAGTAGGTCCTAGTACTGACCCCTGCGGGACGCCCTGCTGTACTAATGTTGCCTCCGATTTGTTCTTCCCCAAATAAATATACTGCAAAGAGATGCCAGAGGTGCCTAACAAAACACGCAACCTGTCAAGGAGGATGATATGACATATAGTGTCAAAAGCAGCGCTAATGTCTAGCAGAACCAAAATGCTGCAAGCACCCATATCAGCAGAAACATTAGGCGTTTCTCAATAGCAAGTACGCACAGTTTGGACTTGCCAAGTCCAGCTCAGGAGAATGACTCCCGAGGACGCGAGTCCGGTAATTCTGCTAATGGAACAGCACGTTCTTCAAAGCGTCAGTCAGCTCGCTCTGCTACTCCGGTTATCTCTGTATGTACATTTTAGGCAACAATAAAACAAAATATGTTATAAAACACCACACTGCCTCTTTTCGTTTTCATTTAAAGAAATCTTAAACATTATAGCCACACAAATGGTGATTGCCTGGATCTCACAACCTGGATCAAATTTTCATAAATCTTTATAAATAAACCACAGATTTGAGCTTTAAACAACTACATTCTCGCCTGAAAAACTCTTAAATTTACATTTCGTGACACAGTAACAGTAGTATTATATTTCAACTGTAAATTAAAAGATGGCGCTTCTTATGTTGTCATTCCCCTTGTAGCACGCGCAAGTGACGATTCTCTGTCAACCAATCAACGTCCTGCAGTTAGTCTAGCTCCACCCTTTAGTACCATACCACTGTGCTGGTACCCCAACGGAAGGGTACGCAAAAAGTGTTAAGGTTCGGCTTTTTGGTACCATTCACAACTTTTGACAGTGGAAACGGAAATAAATGCATACCGTACTGTACCGTACCGCTCAGTGAAAACAAGCCATTAGAGATTAGAGTCGAATCTTCCCTAACAATTTTTAAGTCTCTTTTAAAAAGGTATTTGTTTTCTCTGGCGTATTGATTTTTATTTATTTTTTTATGTATATATTATATTATATTTTTGTGTATTAGAGTGTGTATATTTAGGATACGTATTTAGTTGTCTCGTACAGCACTTTGGCCAGTCTTGTGGCTGTTTTAAATGTACTTTATAAATTAATTAAACTTGAAACTACTGATTGTAATAATAGATCAAAATTCTTACTGTCAGTTAACCGGTTAGTCATAGTATTCTCAATGTATTTTAACACTGGCACTTTAGTTGAACCATCTGAATATTTTAAATGCAACAATCAACATAAAATTGAGTTTTGACCTTTGTGTATTTTTTTTACAGTGTATTTTTTAGGGCAATAAACCCAGACAGCAACATAGTGTTGGCCCAGATCCGGCCCACATCCGGGCTGTGTGGATTCCAGATGTGGGCCAGATCCGGGCCGATACTATGTAGTTGTCTGAGACTGGTGTTTTAGTGTTATTATGAACATCGCCATCACATTCAGAGATACTGCTAAATGTAAAAGCAATCAAACGTGTCATTCTTTATTATCAAACAGTGGACAAAATAAGTAAATTTGTGTAATGAAATGAATATAACATGTGCATGCATACTGCTGCTGCTTATCTTTAGCATGTACACTAACTTGTTGTCACGTAAATCTAAAGAAACTAGGTGAGGACTCAAAATGCAAAGGGAAAAAACAATATTTATTACAAAAAGAAACACTAGACACAAAACAAAACCCACGAGGGGGAAAACATAACTAAATACAAAACAACCACAACTTCAAAAATGAACATACCAAACAGGGTCACGGGGGAACAGGAAACGTGTACAAGACAACGATCCGACACAGACTGCAAACACAAAGGAACTTATAAAAGGGACAAATCAGGCAGGTGATGAGGAACAACAGGTGGGGCAAATGAAACCAATAATGAGATAACAAGGAGAGTGGGGTCAAAACAGTGACAGGAACACAAACACCACGTGCTACACGAGACAGGACAGGCATGTGACACTTGTGTGGAAATGGGCATGGAATGGTGAAAAAATGCTAACCTAAAAATGGTTACACTTAATTTAAGTGATATTACTTAACATTAATGAACCAACATACAATAAAACTACCAAAACACATCATTCATGTCTCAAATTAAGGCATTCTTTCAGAACTCTAGTGAAGGTTTCAGCCAACAAACATAAATTAAATATACAAAACAAAAAACACACAAACAACAGGCAGCAATATGCACTATTTTCTGCTGTTCAGAATTCAATGCAGTTTATGTTACATGGTTCATGTTTACATTAATGTACAAACCTTTTGTATAGATGGTGATGAAAATGAAAGACTAAGACTTGTGTATGTGTTTAGCTACATCTTATTTTTTTCTGATTTAAAAAAAATAATATTTCAGAATAATATCAATGTGGTATACGGTAGAAATATTACACATTTCAGTCTAGCTTAGGTTTTTAAATTAAATAACACAGTCTTGGAAATAATATGTAAGCATGTGCAAGCCTGTATAGTAAATCAAGTTCTGTTGGTCTTTGTGTTTAAGTGAGAAATTAATTCATTTAAATTGAAAGATCTCAATGTTTATAAGATCTTTCAATTATGTTTAACAGTTTTGAGTGTATAAAAGAGTGTATAAAAATGGGCTCTGAGTTTTGGCAGTGGTTGTGTCTAAGTGAAATATGTAGTTTGGAAGATGTAGTCACTGAATGCATTAATACAACATTGAATGACACAGACATTTGCAACACTTCTACAGTAATACCGTAGTCAAATATATTCAGAATCTAAAAAATTAAATACTATCAAAACAATTAGATGTAGCTGAACACATACAGGTATTAATCTTTCAGTTTCATCACCATCTATAAAAAGGGGAAACTTGGGGGAAATGTGTACTGTACTGTAAACAATGACCATGTAACATATAATGCTGTGAATTCTGAACAACAGAAAACAGCAGAAATATTTTAAAATGCTTCCTGTTATTTGTGTTTTTTTTATTTAACGTGTGTTTTTTGGGGGTAAAACCTTTTCTAGTGTTCTGGAAGAATGAGTTGATCTGAGACATGAATGAAGTTTCAGTGCATTTTGAATGTGAAATGAACTGCTGTCAAGCTGTAAGTTGGTTTGGAGAAGATATCATGGTCTTTTAAACTGACATCATTTAAGACATCATTTAAGACTGTGGTATAAATGATTGAATGATTTAACCATAACTGATTTCTAAAATAGATATTTTTCATGTGTATGTAGACTAGGGTGTGTATTGAGTTGTTGCACTTCCCCCCCCACACACAATTTACATATCAATGCAGGAAGGCCTTAAAGGCCAGTGTTTTTCTTAGGTGAGAAAACTGGCCAACAACCCCCAGAGTCCTGTTACCAATATCTGTGCAACTTCTCAAATACACTAGAATAAACTAGAGAAAACGCTGGGATTTACCCTGCCAAATTTATTTAGTAAAGTTTTCTTTTGTAAAAATGTATTTAAAAAATAAATAAAACAAGAATTACACTATCTACTGTTCACTGCAGTTAATGTTACATTATCCACGTTTACAATACTGTACAAAAATATGAAACTGAGATTAACACTTGTATAGGTGTTTAGTTAAATATAATTTTTTGTTTTTGTTTTTTTTTAGATTCAGAATTTAAAACATCTGCAAATTGGCCTGTAAAGAACATAAATGTCTGTTGGTGTTTGTGTTAAGTGAGAAATAAATAAAAAAAATTGCCAAAGCAATAATAAATGATCCACAGTTTGGCTCACATAAGCCCCGTTCACACAGAGATTCCGGAAAATACACTGATAATTTGTCCCGCGATTGTTTGATTTCTGTTCATTCACACTCCCAGGGATTTTCTGAAATCAGTATTATATATTATAATATAATATTTAAATATAAAATCTTGTTTACTTGTTTAGCACTATGTTCGCAATGAAACTAAATTAATGATTATTCCAAACACAAATAAAATGTAAGTTTCCCAATACTAAAGTCACTTTTTCAAAACTCTGTTCACACAGTGATCACACCATCCGTCTATGTGAGCTAAACTGTGGATCACTGCTTTGAAAGATGTCATTGAATGCATTTTGTTCCATTTACATTCATTATTCTTAAACACAAACACCAACAGAACTTTATGTTCTATACAGGCTAATTTGCACATGTTTACATACTCTTTTTAAAACTGTTAATAATAATAGTACTGTTAAACTGTTAAAAATAACAAAGTAATTTCAATCACATTGAAATAGATATTCTGATTCTAAAATATAATATAATCAAAATAATTAGATGTAAGTGTTAGTCTTTCAGTTTCATCACCATCTATACAAAAGGGGAAACTTAGGAATATTTTAGTACAGTAATGTTAAAAAGTTAGTTTGTTAGTATACTTTACTTTATTGCCCTTTTTCAGGAAATTTGTCTTGGACTCAAAGCTGCATTAGTACACAACATATACATACACACACAAACCAAAAAGAGTTTTAAAAAAACGGCATTACTACATCTTGCTATTTAACATTTTATTTTTATTTTTTTTTATTTTATTTATCCTTTATTTAACCAGGAAAAGCCCATTGAGATAAAAAATCTCTTTTGCAAGGGAGACCTGGCCAAGATAGGCAGCAGAATTACATCACATCATTACATACGTACAAGACACACACAAAAAAACATGAAAATAAAAACAAATAAATTAATAGAAACAGTTTGAAAGCCAATTATGCACTTACAATGAAATCTCAATTAAAACATTGACATGTAAGGGAGTCCAACTCAAAACATCTCATTCTTAACTTAAAAACACTCAAAGGAATCAATTTACTAAGTTTTAAGTTGTTCTGCAGCAAATTCCATGTAAAGGGAGCAGAATAAACAAAGGCCTTTTTACCCAGCTCAGTTCTAACATGTGGGACAGAAAGCAAAACAACAGCCTGAGAACGGAGAGAATAATGACTAGCACTTTTTTTCATAAGAAGTGAACATAAATAGGATGGAAGCACACCAAGAATAGCCTTATATATAAATGTATACCAATGACAAAGCCTCCGTGTGGCCAGAGCAGACCACCCTACACGAGAGTACAGCTCACAGTGATGGCTGCGAGCTTTACAATTAGTAATAAATCTCAGCGATGCATGATAGGCTGCGTCAATCATATGAAGGCATTGAGCAGATGAATGCATATATAATATATCACCATAGTCCAGCACAGATAAAAAAGTTGATGCCACTAACCGTTTTTTAACATTAAAAGAAAAGCACAACTTATTTCGAAAGTAAAAACCCAATTTTAGCCTCAACTTTCTCACTAGACAGTGAACATGAGGCTTAAATGATAGGCAATCATCAATAACAATACCAAGATACTTATAGGTTGTAACAATCTGTATTTCACGTCCGTCAAGAGTAATCACTGAGGGAACATTCAGTGGTCTATTCCGAGGGCCCGTGAAAAGCATACATTTGGTTTTGTCTGCATTAAGCACAAGTTTCAGCTGTAGCAAAGTGTTTTGGACCACAGTGAAGGCAATCTGTAAATGTGCAATGGCTTGTTTAAGAGAGGGTGCACAGCAGTAAATAACTGTCATCTGCATAAAAATGAAAGTTTGCATCAGACACATGCCGATTAAGATTATTTATATAAATAGTAAATAAAAGAGGGCCTAACACAGAGCCTTGTGGAACCCCTTTAAGGATTGGTAAAATACCAGATTGAACACCATCATGCTTAATACACTGGGTTCTATCACTAAGATAGTTTGAGAACCAAGAGACAGTATTCTCTGAAAACCCCGAATTAAGAAGCCTAATCTTTAAAACATCATGATCAACCGTGTCAAAAGCTTTTGACAAATCAATAAAAAGTGATGCACAGTGCTGCTTCTTGTCACGAGCAACAGAGATGTCATTTATCACCTTCATTGCAGCTGTGATGGTACTATGTTTTTTTCTAAAACCTGACTGAAATGGGGATAAAATGTCCTGTACATGCAAGAAGTCTTTCATCTGATCACTCACCAGGGATTCAAGCGTTTTGGCCAAAACAGACAACTTAGAAATTGGCCTGTAATTATTTAAATTTGACGGGTCACCCCCTTTCAATAATGGACAAACAAATGCAGATTTCCATATTTTGGGAATAGTGTTGCTCTCTAAAGTAAGATTAAAAAGGTATGTTAGAGGCTGTGCTACACAATCAGCAGCTATTTTTAAGAAGTAAGGCTCTATAAGATCAGGTCCTGGAGGTTTTTCAGGAGCCAGCCCTTTTAGGGCTTTTTGAACGTCAGCCACTAAAAATGGAGTGAAATTAAAGACACTTGTAGAGACTGGTACATCTCCACAAGGTGTCACAGTATAAGGACAAGCAGTTTCAAACAAAGAACCAGACTGAATAAAATGCTCATTAAAATGGTTCAATATCTCCAGCTTGTCATGAACTACTACAGACTCTTTCATAATAAAAGAAGGAACATTAATACTATCTTTGTTTAAAGAAAGTAATTTTATAGCCTTCCAAAATTTTCTGGGATCATTTAAGGTGTTAGTAGTGGCTGACAGATAAAAGTCAGATTTTGCTTTCTTAATAAAAGAAGAACCTTTATTTCTTAACTGCCTAAAAACAAGCCAATCAGACGAAGAGCCCGTTTTTCTTGCTTTGGCCCAAGCTAAATTGCGGTCATGAAGAATATCTCCAAGCTCAGAGGAAAACCAGGGATTATCCCGCCCCTTTACTCTGAATCTCTTTAGTGGGGCGTGTCTATTTATTACTTGTAAAAAACTATCCCGGAAAAAGATCCAGGCTGACTCCACATCGGGAATCAGCTCTATTCTACTCCAATCACAATTAAACAAATCATGGCAAAAGCCCTGTTCATTAAATTTTTTGAGATTCCTCTTACATATTACGCGAGGTTTATATTTAGGCATCTTAGTATTCCTTACAGCAGCAACAACGCAGTGGTCACTTAGGTCATTGCAAAAAACACCAACAGCAGAAAATTTGTGCGGAACATTAGTCAAAATTAAATCAATTAAGGTGGATTTCTCATGACACTTAAAATTTAAACGAGTGGGAGAATTGATTAACTGTGTAAAATTGACAGAATCACAAAATGACTTAAATTCATCTGAACAAGATTTCAGCCAGTCCCAGTTTAGATCACCTGCTAAAATAATTTCAGAATAGTCCAATCTGGATAAGAGTTGAATAAGAGTCTGCAATGCAGTACTCAAGGCAGAAGGAGGCCTATAACACCCAACAACAGTAACATAAAGGCCCTTGGCCAACTCCACCTTCACTGCCAAAAATTCCAGCTGCTTACCGATTGATTCTGAATAGACTAACTTCACATTAAATTTAGATTTGACATAAATAGCAACCCCACCACCCTTCCTTAGTCTGTCAGCACGAAACACATTATAACCACCCATTCCAACATCCATATCAGTGATTGATTTTGTCAGCCAGGTTTCAGATAGCACAACAATATCTGCATCTGTTAAATTCACCCAAATTCTAAGCAGATCCATTTTGGGTAACAAACTGCGAACATTAAGGTGAATTACACTCAAACCAGACATAGATTTCACATCAGATGGCAATGGAATACACTGCAACTCAGGGCCTGGATTTGGCTGCACATTGCCAGATAAAAGCAACAATAAAAATATTAACCATCTCTGTTTACCATCAGTATATGAAGAATCTGTAGAGTTTTTAAAATGAGAGTCCCAGTAATGTCTGTCATCAAATGCAAAATAGTCATTTAAAATCAAAAGACTTTGAAGCTGAAGAATATCTCTGGGTAGAAACCAGGCTAAATTTAAGTCCTCTGCCAACTCTTTTGGCATTTGAGGGGAATGCACAAAGGCTGAACAGTTGAATTCATAGGCTATGTCCAAAGAGCCACAAATGTTGTAAGATGTACTCACCCAGTATAAATCACTTGATCTTAGATTCTGCAAAAACAATGAACAAAGCAGCATTGAGAGAAGAGCCATGTTAGCAGAAGATGTTAGCAAAACCAGGAGGAGCTGACAGGGCCACAGGATCCACGCAGAGCCTGGAGATGTTAGCTGGGCTGCTAAGGCCTAGAGAAGCTAGCAGAACCTCAAGATCCAAGTAAAGCCTGGAAAGGCTAACAGGACCTCAGGATCCAAACAGAGCCTAGGACGGTAGCTGGGCTGCTAGGGCCTGGAGCCTGAAGATGGTAGCTGGGCTAGAGCTGGGCTAGAGAAGGAAGATGGTAGCTAGGCTGCTAGGGCCTGGAGCCTAGAGATGGTAGCTGGGCTGCTAAGGCCTGGAGAGTCTAACAGGGCCTCAAAATCCAAGTAGAGCCTGGAGATGGAAGCTGGGCTGCTAGGGCCTGGAGAGGCTAGGAGGGCCTCAGTATCCAAGCAGAGCCTGGAGATGGTAGCTGGGGTGCTAGGGCCTGGAGCCTAGAGATGGTAGCTGGACTGCTAGGGCCTAGAGAGGCTAACAGGGCCTCAGGATCCAATTAGAGCCTGGAGATGGAAGCTTTTCTGCAGCAAAGTAGTCCATAATCCAATAAAAAATTATTTCATCTAAAAACCAGAAAGCTCACTCATGGAATCTGCAAAAAATTTTACTCCAAATATGAGCATAAAAGCAAACAAATGAGTATAGATAAGGGGACAAACACACATCAGACCATACATGCCGCCATCTTGGATTGTGATAACATATTAATAGATACAGGAATAAATGATTTTTTTGTAACGGTTCCTCTTACTCAGTGGGACTCTATACCGTCTCCATGATGGCAGCATCTGATACATTGGAAATAAAACATGGCTTGAATCACTCACTATTGTTTGTGCATTTAAAAAAAAATCCACGATTCATAAATTGATTGAAGTGATGAGTACTCTCTTACACCCATAACTTAACATTGCAGTTTTCACAAGACGTACAAGCTGTGATTTTAATTGGACCAAAAGATTGCCATATGAAGTGTGCATCCAATAATTTAAAAGACTACCTAAAACGGCATAATGAAATAATTGCATAATTCTCTGATTTACACCAAACAGCCTAAGTCTTCTTAAAAAATACAATCGTTGCCGGAATTTTGAACAAAGATAATCAATGTGGGCTTTCCAAGTAAATGAACGATCAATGACCACACCTAGATACTTATAGGTATCCACCTGCTCAATATTATCATAGATGATAACTGGGATGTAATCAAAAATGATCATGTAACATCAACTGCAGTGAATTATAAACAGTAGATAGTGTCATTCTTGTTTTATGAAAGCATTTTACAAAAGAAAACATTGTGTAATGCTCCTGTTGTTTGTGTTTTTTTGTTTTGTTTTATGAGTGACAAAGTGTGTTTGTTGTCAAACCTTTTCTAGTGTTCTGGAAGAATGAGTTGATCTGAGACATGAAGTTTCAGTGCATTTTGAATGAGAAATGAACTGCTGTCAAGCTGTAAGTTGGTTAGGAGAACTGAGTGAAGAGTTTTGAAAATGTACCTAAATATTGAGAAATGTGTCATAGCGATTGTAAAAACCTGTAATTTAATTTAATTTGGCAGGGTAAATCCCAGCGTTTTCTCTAGTTTATTCTAGTGTATTTGAGAAGTTGCACAGATATTGGTAACAGGACTCTGGGGGTTGTTGGCCAGTTTTCTCACCTGAGACAAACACTGGCCTTTAAGGCCTTCCTGTATTGATATGTAAATTGCGTGTGGGGGGGAAGTGCAACAACTTAATTCACACACCCTAGTCTACATACACATGAAAAATACCTATTTTAGAATATCAAGGATAGTAATGAGTTATGGTTAAATCATTCAATCATTTATACCACAGTCTTAAATGATGTCTTAAATGATGTCAGGTTAAAAGACCATGATATCTTCTCCAAACCAACTTACAGCTTGACAGCAGTTCATTTCACATTCAAAATGCACTGAAACTTCATTCATGTCTCAGATCAACTCATTCTTCCAGAACACTAGAAAAGGTTTTACCCCCAAAAAACACACGTTAAATAAAAAAACACAAATAACAGGAAGCATTATAAAATATTTCTGCTGTTTTCTGTTGTTCAGAATTCACAGCATTATATGTTACATGGTCATTGTTTACAGTACAGTACACATTTCCCCCAAGTTTCCCCTTTTTATAGATGGTGATGAAACTGAAAGATTAATACCTGTATGTGTTCAGCTACATCTAATTGTTTTGATAGTATTTAATTTTTTAGATTCTGAATATATTTGACTACGGTATTACTGTAGAAGTGTTGCAAATGTCTGTGTCATTCAATGTTGTATTAATGCATTCAGTGACTACATCTTCCAAACTACATATTTCACTTAGACACAACCACTGCCAAAACTCAGAGCCCATTTTTATACACTCTTTTATACACTCAAAACTGTTAAACATAATTGAAAGATCTTATAAACATTGAGATCTTTCAATTTAAATGAATTAATTTCTCACTTAAACACAAAGACCAACAGAACTTGATTTACTATACAGGCTTGCACATGCTTACATATTATTTCCAAGACTGTGTTATTTAATTTAAAAACCTAAGCTAGACTGAAATGTGTAATATTTCTACCGTATACCACATTGATATATATTATTCTGAAATATTATTTTTTTTAAATCAGAAAAAAATAAGATGTAGCTAAACACATACACAAGTCTTAGTCTTTCATTTTCATCACCATCTATACAAAAGGTTTGTACATTAATGTAAACATGAACCATGTAACATAAACTGCATTGAATTCTGAACAGCAGAAAATAGTGCATATTGCTGCCTGTTGTTTGTGTGTTTTTTGTTTTGTATATTTAATTTATGTTTGTTGGCTGAAACCTTCACTAGAGTTCTGAAAGAATGCCTTAATTTGAGACATGAATGATGTGTTTTGGTAGTTTTATTGTATGTTGGTTCATTAATGTTAAGTAATATCACTTAAATTAAGTGTAACCATTTTTAGGTCAGCATTTTTTCACCATTCCATGCCCATTTCCACACAAGTTAGTGTACATGCTAAAGATAAGCAGCAGCAGTATGCATGCACATGTTATATTCATTTCATTACACAAATTTACTTATTTTGTCCACTGTTTGATAATAAAGAATGACACGTTTGATTGCTTTTACATTTAGCAGTATCTCTGAATGTGATGGCGATGTTCATAATAACACTAAAACACCAGTCTCAGACAGCTACATAGTATCGGCCTGGATCTGGCCCACATCTGGAATCCACACAGCCCGGATGTGGGCCGGATCTGGGCCAACACTATGTTGCTGTCTGGGTTTATTGCCCTAAAAAATACACTGTAAAAAAAATACACAAAGGTCAAAACTCAATTTTATGTTGATTGTTGCATTTAAAATATTCAGATGGTTCAACTAAAGTGCCAGTGTTAAAATACATTGAGAATACTATGACTAACCGGTTAACTGACAGTAAGAATTTTGATCTATTATTACAATCAGTAGTTTCAAGTTTAATTAATTTATAAAGTACATTTAAAACAGCCACAAGACTGGCCAAAGTGCTGTACGAGACAACTAAATACGTATCCTAAATATACACACTCTAATACACAAAAATATAATATAATATAATATATACATAAAAAAAATAAAAAAAATCAATACGCCAGAGAAAACAAATACCTTTTTAAAAGAGACTTAAAAATTGTTAGGGAAGATTCGACTCTAATCTCTAATGGCTTGTTTTCACTGAGCGGTACGGTACAGTACGGTATGCATTTATTTCCGTTTCCACTGTCAAAAGTTGTGAATGGTACCAAAAAGCCGAACCTTAACACTTTTTGCGTACCCTTCCGTTGGGGTACCAGCACAGTGGTATGGTACTAAAGGGTGGAGCTAGACTAACTGCAGGACGTTGATTGGTTGACAGAGAATCGTCACTTGCGCGTGCTACAAGGGGAATGACAACATAAGAAGCGCCATCTTTTAATTTACAGTTGAAATATAATACTACTGTTACTGTGTCACGAAATGTAAATTTAAGAGTTTTTCAGGCGAGAATGTAGTTGTTTAAAGCTCAAATCTGTGGTTTATTTATAAAGATTTATGAAAATTTGATCCAGGTTGTGAGATCCAGGCAATCACCATTTGTGTGGCTATAATGTTTAAGATTTCTTTAAATGAAAACGAAAAGAGGCAGTGTGGTGTTTTATAACATATTTTGTTTTATTGTTGCCTAAAATGTACATACAGAGATAACCGGAGTAGCAGAGCGAGCTGACTGACGCTTTGAAGAACGTGCTGTTCCATTAGCAGAATTACCGGACTCGCGTCCTCGGGAGTCATTCTCCTGAGCTGGACTTGGCAAGTCCAAACTGTGCGTACTTGCTATTGAGAAACGCCTAATGTTTCTGCTGATATGGGTGCTTGCAGCATTTTGGTTCTGCTAGACATTAGCGCTGCTTTTGACACTATGGGCCCTATCTTGCACCCAGCGCAAGTGACTTTGTACACCGACGCATGTATCATTCCTATTTTGCACCCGCGCAAAGCGGACTTTTCCCTCCACAGAAGCACGTCGGTAAGTTAGGAAATACACTTGCGCTCCCGGGGGCGGTTCAGCGCAAAGAGGAGGCGTGTTCCGGCGCAAACGTTCATTCATGCTATTTTGCAGGTTTAGAAAACAATTGCGCCACTAACCAGGAAAAAATAGTTTAAAGTCAGTGGCGCGTTGCGCATGTTATTCATATGCTATTTTAAGGGCGCATGCTTGGCCATAATCAATGTAGCGTGTGCACAACGCACATAGCCTACACTTTGATTCTCTCATCTACACAGAAGCAGCAGTTTTCATTTTTGAATACATTATTACGATAGATAGATAGATAGATAGATAGATAGATAGATAGATAGATAGATAGATAGATAGATAGATAGATAGATAGATAGATAGATAGATAGATAGACTATTTATTATAAAAGCATACATCTAGCTTACACATTTACCCAAATTATCATACGCCTGTTTAACCGAAGTTAATTTGGGTGGGTTTCTCCATTTCAATGTAACTTCTCTCTTTTACGGCCGTGACGAGAGCGTTGCTCTCCTTGGCTGTGAACCGCTCCTGGCGCGCGCCTGGCAAATCCGCCGTTTCAATAGCAATCCGCTATGGAAAAAGCGCGTTTGCTCTTAAAGGGAATGTGAGATGACGCTCTGATTGGTTCATTTCACGTTACGCCCAAACCACACCTATGAATAATGAAGCTACTTCAGACCAACCCATTTTAGATTTGCGCCTGGCGCAATAGTCATTTATCCCGCCGGGAAAATAGCAACAGCGCCGAGACCCGCCCACAAAGTTACTTGCGCTTTGCGCTTTGACACTTGCGTTTCAGATCGTTAAAATAGGGCCCATTATGTCATATCATCCTCCTTGACAGGTTGCGTGTTTTGTTAGGCACCTCTGGCATCTCTTTGCAGTATATTTATTTGGGGAAGAACAAATCGGAGGCAACATTAGTACAGCAGGGCGTCCCGCAGGGGTCAGTACTAGGACCTACTTTGTTCTGCATCTATATGTTGCCGCTTGGTGACATTATTAGAAAGTACGGTACGGGGTTTTTCCTTGTTATGCTGATGACATGCAGATCTATGTTAGCTCACTCCCTGATCCAAATCTCGCAATTACAGCTCTTACCGTATGTCTGGAAGAAATAAAGGTAAGTGATGCATGACAACTATCTTAAGCTTAACAAATCAAAAATGGAACTGTTACTTTTTGGTATGCTGACAGATTTGCACAAACATAACTGTCTAAGTCTGTTTTCTGATTCTGAATTATTGTCTCCAGCATCACAAGTGCGAAATCTAGGTGTTATCTTTGATCCGCATTTGTCATTTGATGCCCATATCAAAATGGTTTCAAAATCTGCATTTTTCCATCTTAAAAATATTGCCAGAATTCAAACTTCTTTATCCCTGTCAGATGCAGAAAGGCTTATTCATGCATTTAATACATTCATATGATAGCACTTTATTGCGTGTAATTCACCTTATTCCGCCCCGCCCACTTTTAATACTTTGCGCTTCCGCAATTTGTCATCCGACTTCCGCTAAACTGACACGGCACATCCGGGTGTAAATCGTAAAGTACACCACAACATTCCGATCGCTTTACATTGTGTTCGTAACACTGTTGGTTAAATTGTTCTATCCTCTTAATCCAATTGTTATGGCAGCCCCTAACTGAGCATATAATACTTGACATATTTTACCGTTAGAACAATAGAATTACGTCTAGAAACTAGCGTCCTTTCAGACGGAAGTTGAGGTCCCTCTCAGCCGGAAGTAAGATGACAAAACGAACGTAATGGCGTCACCCTCGTGGAAAATAAGGTGAATACACACGTCATGCACCCTACAACACTAATCCTAACCAAACATATAATACATATTACATATTACACACCATTACTAAACCTACCCTAAACCCACCCATGCGTATCATATGCACACAGAAACTCCTTTTCGCGTATAAATTGCACAATAAACACAATGTGTGCTATAGAGACACATTTAGTGTGACCGGGTTGGAATGACATACCAATTTCACAAATTCACGTTTATGTTGTTTACATGCAGATGGTAAAGGCATCGTTTTCAAAACCTTGCACTTTGAAACTCGTTTTCAAAAGCTTGCATTGTCAGGTGAAAATTGAAAATTATGTCGTGTAAACAGACCCTGAAGTGTCCATTCTTTATTGCACTTTAGTTTTGTTAATTGTTCATTTAAGTTGGCCTATTTACTATATATACAGTTATATATACACTTTTATTCTGGTTTACTGTGTTCACAGAAGCACTGCGGGTGCTTGATGTGTGAATCCTCATGTTCTGTTGTTTATGCTGCTATTTGCACATGTAAATCTACATTTTTTAGGTATTTGAATCGGTCACAGACTATTCTATTCTAAGTCCATTTAATTCTAATCTAACCTTCAAATCATGTCAGTTAACTGATGATGACTGGTTAACAACCATCAGCTTTCAGTCAGAAAACAAAATGTTAAATGAACATCCCTACTTCATATATTTCAACTGAACCAACTAAAAATGTTCAGTGCAGCAAGTCGACATAACATTTTGAGATTGACCTCCAAAATCTTTACAGTGTGTTTGGGATGGCAAGAAATGTACAAAGCAGCCAAACACGTATCGTTCTTTACCATCCAACTGGGGACGCGAAGTTCATTTTGACTAAAAAAATCATTATTCACTGTATAAAGTATGCTTTACGCTATACTAAATATAGGTCACTATAGTGACCTGAAATCGTTACCTTAAAGAGCTATTTCTGTTTGATTAATCCTATAAACCCTAAAGGGACTGCATAACCAAGCATAGAAAGTATCTATGAAGAGAGAAAATAAGCGTTAAATAAGAAAAATAATGTTATGAATGATAAAAGGCGTAATATATAATATACTATATAATATACTATATATATATAGTTACATAATGAAGACAGACTTCACTGCCAGTTCACTTCACTGTTCACACACACACACACACACACACAGCTCCATTGCAGCCAAGTCCCCTCTTGTATAGATAGAGATCGTTCATTGAGTCCCCACTCGGCCAGTGTAGAGCGACATTGGTCTGTTAGTAATATAGATATGTATGTGTGTGTGCAATGACACATAACAATGGCAAGTAAATTGTTAGGGACTGCATAACCAAGCATAGAAAGTAAAAAAATAATATTATGAATGATAAGAGGATATTCTCGCCTCTGCTTTTGAACTGTTGCTGCCGGACCGTCTGTATTTTTTACCCCGTTGTAGATTTAAATGGTCTTTCCTCAAGCAATTCAATTCAATTAAGTCTGTCTTTATTTTGTAACTATAGTTACAAAATAAAGACAGACTTAACTGTTCACACACACACACACACACACACACACAGTTCCATTGCAGGCTATTGCGAGTCCCCACTTGTATAGGTAGAAATCGTTGATATTCCATCTTGGCATGTTTAAAATATTATTATTTTTTGCATATTTGAAGTTATATTATGAGAAATATAATATAATATATATGGTAACCCTTTATAATAACTGCATCCTATTAATCATTAGTTAAGCATTGGTAAACAGATAAATCATAATTCATAAAGCAGACATTAATAAGCAGTTTATAAATACACCTTTAAACGCTGTATTATTGAGTTAGAAGCATATCTATAATGTGTTTAATAATTGCATTTTCATACTTTATTAAATATTAATTATCAATTTATCATTTCTAAATGAAGTATAGCATTATTTACAAACCAGTTATTTAGGTGTT
The DNA here is from genome assembly GCF_965113295.1 of Leuciscus leuciscus. Classification (NCBI taxonomy): domain Eukaryota; kingdom Metazoa; phylum Chordata; class Actinopteri; order Cypriniformes; family Leuciscidae; genus Leuciscus; species Leuciscus leuciscus. The sequence goes on along the minus strand of NC_138736.1, from coordinate 20,501,571 downwards.
TACAGTGATTAATAAGATCACTTAGAAAGTGTGAGTAAATATAGTAGATTCAGAGAGTTATAAAGCATTTAGTAGTGGTCAGTTCACTATTTTGCGAGCTCATCTAAAGTGAGGACTAGTTATGCTTTGTAAATAATTTATAAAGGAGATTTAAAGACTCAGTTATCTTCTAAACAGAAAAAGGGAACAAACACACACAGTGATAGAGAACATAGAAATATTAACAGCCTTTAAATCTCCTTTATAAATGCTTTACAAGGCATAACTAGTCCTCACTTTAGATGAGCTCACAAAAACTCGTTTTCAAAAGCTTGCATTGTCAGGCCCCCAAAATGGCATTTTCGTTGAAATGAACGGCCAAAATGTTTTCAGTTTTCAGTTGAAAATGATGTCGTGTAAACAGACCCTAAAGCGTGTATTATTTATTGCACTTTAGTTTTGTTAATTGTTCATTTAAGTTGGCCTATTTATTATATATACAGTTATATATACACTTTTATTCTGGTTTACTGTGTTCACAGAAGCACTGCGGGTGCTTGATGTGTGAATCCTCATGTTCTGTTGTTTATGCTGCTATTTGCACATGTAAATCTACATTTTTTAGGTATTTGAATCGGTCACAGACTATTCTATTCTAAGTCCATTTAATTCTAATCTAACCTTCAAATCATGTCAGTTAACTGATGATGACTGGTTAACAACCATCAGCTTTCAGTCAGAAAACAAAATGTTAAATGAACATCCCTACTTCATATATTTCAACTGAACCAACTAAAAATGTTCAGTGCAGCAAGTCGACATAACATTTTGAGATTGACCTCCAAAATCTTTACAGTGTGTTTGGGATGGCAAGAAATGTACAAAGCCGCCAAACACGTATCGTTCTTTACCATCCAACTGGGGACGCGAAGTTCATTTTGATTAATAAAATCATTATTCACTGTATAAAGTATGCTTTACGCTATACTAAATATAGGTCACTATAGTGACCTGAAATCGTTACCTTAAAGAGCTATTTCTGTTTGATTAATCCTATAAACCCTAAAGGGACTGCATAACCAAGCATAGAAAGTATCTATGAAGAGAGAAAATAAGCGTTAAATAAGAAAAATAATATTATGAATGAAAAAAGGCATAATATATAATATACTATATATATGTAGTTAAATAATGAAGGCAGACTTCACTGCCAGTTCACTTCACTGTTCACACACACACACACACACACAGCTCCATTGCAGCCAAGTCCCCTCTTGTATAGATAGAGATCGTTCCGAGAGTCCCCACTCGGCCAGTGTAGAGCGACATTGGTCTGTTAGTAATATAGATATGTATGTGTGTGTGCAATGACACATAACAATGGCAAGTAAATTGTTAGGGACTGCATAACCAAGCATAGAAAGTAAAAAAATTATATTATGAATGATAAGAGGATATTCTCGCCTCTGCTTTTGAACTGTTGCTGCCGGACCGTCTGTATTTTTTACCCCGTTGTAGATTTAAATGGTCTTTCCTCAAGCAATTCAATTCAATTAAGTCTGTCTTTATTTTGTAACTATAGTTACAAAATAAAGACAGACTTAACTGTTCACACACACACACACACACACACACACACACACACACACACACACACACACACACACACAGTTCCATTGCAGGCTATTGCGAGTCCCCTCTTGTATAGGTAGAAATCGTTCAGAGATGATATTCCATCTTGGCATGTTTAAAATATTATTATTTTTTGCATATTTGAAGTTATATTATGAAAAAAGACCTTAAAAGAAAATTGTGTATTTCATTTTTGTTTCTTCAAAATGACCAGATGCAACAAGTCAACTCAAAAGTTTTGAATTAGATCTTCAAGAAAGGTCCACTGTTGGACGGTAACGAACGACATATGTTTGGTTGCATTTAAATTGAGCAATATTTCAAACACTGAATATCTCTGTACATCAACATCCTAGAAACAAAGGAAACAGAAAAATAAGGACATGTCTATTGATTTTTTTTTTTTTTTTTTTTTTTAAATTATGTTTTAATTAATAGGCAGCCAATACTATCAGTCGCATTATTAATACCTTTATAATATAATAATAATTACATTATAATTATAACATTTAGTTGCAGATCCCCTCTTGGCATGTTTTTTTTATTTTTTATAAAAAAATGCATATTTGAAGTTATATTATGAAAAATATAATATAATATATATGGTAACCCTTTATAATAACTGCATCTTATTAATCATTAGTTAAGCATTAGTAAACAGTTAAATCATAATTCATAAAGCAGACATTAATAAGCCGTTTATAAATACAGCTTTAAATGCTGTATTATTGATTTAGAAGGATATCTATAATGTGTTTAATAATTGTATTTTCATACTTTATTAATTATCAATTTATCATTTCTAAATGAAGTATAGCATTATTTACAAAGCAGTTATTTAGGAGTTGTCAGTGATTAATAAAATCACTTAGAGTAAATTTAGTAGATTCAGGGAGTTATAAAGCATTTAGTAGTGGTCAGTTCACTATTTTGTGAGCAAAAGTGAGGACTAGTTATGCCTAAAGCATTTATAAAGGAAATTTAAAGACTCATTTATCTTCTAAACAGAAAAAGGAAACAAACACAACACAACACAATGATAGAGAACATAGAAATATTAACAGCCTTTAAATCTCCTACATAACTAGCATAACTAGTCCTCACTTTAGATGAGCTCACAAAAAATAGTGAACTGACCTCTACTAAATGTTTTATAACTACCTGAACTACAGTAGAAATACATGTTAATAAAGCATTTATTAACACACTAAGTAACTATTACTATATGTCTGAATAATAAGTGTATGATGTATGAATGTACATTGAAATAGTTTAATCATTTACTCACACTTTCTAAGGGATCTTATGAACCACTGACAACTCCTAAATAACTGCTTTGTAAATGATGCTATACTTCATTTAGAAATGATAAATTGATCATTAATAAAGTATGAAAATACAATTATTAAACACATTATAGATATGCTTTTAAAACAGGAATAAAGCATTTATAACTGCATTTATATACTGCCTATTAGTGTATATTAATGCTTTATAAATGAATTAACTGTTTACTAATGCTTAACTAATGATTAATAGCGTGGAGTTATTATAAAGTGTTACTGAAAGCTCCTGAACTAAGCAGTTAAACAGCAGCTCTACAGTCTCAGAGCCTCTCTAGGACAGCAGCCATTCAGACAATAGAGAAGTGTGAACGACGTGTGTTAATGGGCCACTGCAGTTCCTGCTCCAGCCTACAGGAGCGCTGCTGAGTATGGACTTAAACACACACACACATGTAAGTCCCCACTTGGTCAAAAATGTACAAAATTAACCAGAGCGTGTTTTAGCTGATTTTAACATGTTTTAAAGCATGACCAACAGGGGACTTGAAAAATGTCCCCACTTGGCTCGACGGTCCCCTGTTAGTGAGTGTGTAACGACACCAAGGTCCCCAGTTAGATAGATAGACGAGTACACACACACACACACACACACACACACACACACTCAAACACACACAACCCTTACTAACCCTTGATTATGAGGACATTTTGGGTTTAACTGGACCTCACTCACACACACTCTCAAACAAACACCTGACTAACCCTTGATTATGAGGACATTTTGGGTTTAACTGGACCTCTCAAACACACACAACCCTCACTAACCCTTGATTATGAGGACATTTTGGGTTTAACTGGACCTCTCACACACACACACACACACACACAACCCTAACTAACCCTTGATTATGAGGACATTTTGGGTTTAACTGGACCTCTCAAACACACACAACCCTCACTAACCCTTGATTATGAGGACATTTTGGGTTTAACTGGACCTCTCATCACACACACACAACCCTAACTAACCCTTGATTATGAGGACAAACTGGGTTTAAATGGATATCACTATTAACTCCACACATAGCAGGAGTACCTGTATTAGAGTTAACCATACTAAACCAAATCAACTATTCTATATTAAAGAGTGAATTCACAAATGATTGTGCATCTTTTTGCTGCCACTAAACCTGTAAAAGTAATACGCACACCTAAGGAAATAATGCTACAATGTGCTGTTGCTATATCAACCAACATATACACATGTGGTGCAAAATGAACCTGGTTGGAGAAAATTCAGTGATCAAAGATCAGCAAGTTTTACACTTCATAGAAGACTAGTTAAAGGGCAATTAGATGAAGAAATGCAACTAGACAGCCAATAAAAACTAACAAAATTAAACTGAAAGGGCAATTTTTATTTTGCAAATGGTAAAAAAAAGGCTCAACAACTGAGATCTAATAAGGCCATTATTAGAGATGCACCGATTGATCGGCTTGGGACCGGAATTGGCCGATTTTCACGTGATCGGTCATGACCGGCGATCGGCCGGTCAGTCTGACATTTGCCGATTTTATACCGGTCAAACATACTCGGGCGCCGCATGATTAACATCGCGCAACATCAGCGTCACACGTGCACACGGAACACACATGTAGAAAACCTTGTGAATTACGGCAGTTTCACACCGCAAGCGTGAGAGGCGCGTATTTTTTTCGGCGTGCATGTTAATAAATGAGTGCATCACACCGGCAGCAGGAGCAGAGCGTGAGCGTCAAGCAGGAGCGTCGAGTGAGCAGCAGTGAAGCGGTTTCGGCGCAGAGTCTATTTTTGCTGCGCTGCTCACGCTCAATTAAAGTGAAAGCACACTTTTTTTGATGGGCAAAATAAATGATTTCACACAAAAAGTGCCCAAAATGCACAGAATTTGCATGTCTAGTGTGTTTTAACAAGAACTGGAGTAGGCTATGTCAGAAAAGAAAATGAAGAAGACTCAAAAATATTTATAGAAAATTCACCCATTTAAACTTGTTTTTATTATTCAGTTTGGGTAGAAGTATATGGTGTTTTATAAAAAAAATATATATAGAAAATAAATTGTGTGTGCTGTAAAGTGGTTAGAAAAAATTAAATCGAAAAAAATCGGTATCGGGAGGTCAAACTCGGAAAAATCGGAATCGGCCTAGAAAATTGTAATCGGTGCATCTCTAACTATTATGGGACTAAAGTGCATGAGGGAGTGTGCCTCAAAATGACCTCAGCAACACACTGAAAATAAAACCAAATTAAATTGCCTTCCAGTAAATGCATGTATTTGTACATTTCTTTCAAAACAGTGTTTTAATAAAAGTAAATAAAAGGATGTCTTGAACACTCTTCTGGCCCAACAACACTTTTGAGAACAAAACCCACAGACATTAAAGGTTGTATCAGCGATTTCACGCCCAAAAAAGGCCCAAACATAAATGATCACATTCATCTAATCTTTCCTAACAATCCGCTAGCTGGCCGCCCCATAAGCATGCCATCCAAAAAACGCGTCTCTGTAGGCAGCCTAGGCGCCGAGATCTGCACACAAAAACAATGGGTTTCACCAACCACCAAAACCAAAATAAACAGTGTTCCAACCAATCACCAACAGTTCCAACCAATCACCGCAAAATCTCAAACCACAACACCCCCACCTTTTGTGTGCAGATCTCAGAGCCTAGGCTGCCTACAGAGACGCGGTTTTTGGATGGCATGCTTATGGGGCGGCCAGCTAGCGGATCGTTAGGAAAAATTAGATGAATGTGATCATTTATATTTGGGCCTTTATTGGGCCTGAAATCGCTGATACAACCTTTAATGGAAGGCAACACTGATCTCTCGAAGAACTCTAAGAAGATTTCTTTTTCAACATCAAACCTCGGTTCCTCACGAAATCCCTTATATTTTGGGCCGTTCTCTCAGAACAGGGTCCTCTGCAGTCTTGCACTGCTCACACTCTGGGCCCTATCTTGCACCCAGCGCAAGTGACTTTGTACACCGACTTTTCCCTCCACAGAAGCACGTCGGTAACTTAGGAAATACACTTGCGCTCCCGGGGGCGGTTCAGCGCAAAGAGGAGGCGTGTTCCGGCGCAAACGTTCCCTCATGCTATTTTGCAGGTTTAGAAAACAATTGCGCCACTAACCAGGAAAAAATAGTCTAAAGTCAGTGGCGCGTTGCGCATGTTATTCATATGCTATTTTAAGGGCGCATGCTTGGCCATAATCAATGTAGCGTGTGCACAACGCGCACTTTGATTCTCTCATCTACACAGAAGCAGCAGTTTTCATTTTTGCAAATCATACATTATTTAGATAGATAGATAGATAGATAGATAGATAGATAGACAATTTATTATAAAAGCATACATCTAGCTTACACATTTACCCAAATTATCATACGCCTGTTTAACCGAAGTTAATTTGGGGGGTTTCTCCATTTCAATGTCACTTCTCTGTGTTTTACGGCCGTGACGAGAGCGTTGCTCTCCTTGGCTGTGAACCGATCCTGGCGCGCGCCTGGCAAATCCGCCGTTACAATAGCAATCCGCTATGGGAAAAGCGCGTCTTCTCTTAAAAGGGAATGTGAGATGACGCTCTGATTGGTTTATTTCACGTTACGCCCAAACCACACCTATGAATAATGAAGCTACTTCAGACCAACCCCTTTTAGATTTGCGCCTGGCGCAAGAGTCATTTATCCCGCCGGGAAAATAGCAACAGCGCCGAGACCCGCCCACAAAGTTACTTGCGTTTTGCGCTTGACACTTGCGTTTCAGATCGTTAAAATAGGGCCCTCTGCCTTTGTTGCAAGGTGTCCCTTTGAAATATGGACTCATGACAGCATTCACTTCATTTGGGCTCCATGGCCTTTTCACAATTCTCCTCAATTTGGTCTCTGTAAAACAAACAAACAAACAAACATATACATACACATATGTATACCTATACACCTATATGTATATACATGGAATAACTTTAATATACCCAAATGTTTAAATACCTCTGGAGTTCTCAGTTTCATCCTGATTCATTTGGCTTTTTCCTGAGGGGTAAAAAGCAACAATTAAAATGTATTCCAGCCCTACAATCCAAACAGTTTCGGACCATGTGAAATATCAGCAGATAAGCACACAGGGAAAACTAGTCTCTGGTCCTGTGTAACACGAAAAGGACCACTTTACACTGAATTACTGTGGAAGATAAAAAATAAAACATGAACCCAAAATCAACATGTATCCTTTTTCTCAAATAAATATCTAAAATATATGCGCACACACATACCTGTGGAGCTGTCAGCCACACCCAGGCCCATTTTTGTGTTTTCTAAGGGAAAAAAAAGCAACACACTATTCCTCTTCTCTACACGGCAAACAGGTATATAATATATATACAATAATAATAATAATTATTATTATTATTATTATTATTATTATGTAAATATGAGGGCTCTGAACCAGTTCAAAGAATGAAAACAAAAACTGGGGAAAAACCAGAAACGATTACTTGAAATGACCATTAACCGGTTAATAATGGTGTTTTTTTTTTTCTTCTTTTTTCTGTTTAATGTTTTAATTTGTCAGTCAACCTCAACCAATCATGAATTTAAATAGTATGGCCTATGCTGACGCTGACACATAGTGAGTGAAATGCAAATGCTCAGCGGTCAAGTCAAGATAAGTTAGTCGCCATGTCAATATGCTGGCATTAGCTTTTGGATCTCAGAAGTTTATCTGAGGAAATGTCACCATGGCAGGTAATATCCAGGTGTTTTGAAACCAGCTAAAATTGCAGGTTAACTGCTGCCATTCAAGAAATTAGTTCAAAAATAATAAATAAATAAAATGATGTATGGCCAGACACTTCATGTGTCAATCAAGCTCAAATAGATTTACGATGTTTTGGACCAGCGAATGTTAGATTTGTGTTTTGGGTGCTTAGTTTGTTTTTGGTTTAAAACATTTGGCCAAAATCTTGTGTTATTAAAGTGCTATGCACAGTCTGCATTGGCTATGACTAGACAACCAACACCAGACTAAAGCCAGAAGTATACCTCTTTTTTTTTTTTTTACCACAGTCGAATGCACAGCCTTGCAAAGTATACTTCTTTTGACTCGTACACAGGCGTTCAACACATTATTTTCAAATTAATTTTTATATCATTATTATTATTTTAAATGACTATTGTCAGTTTTAAATTACAGTTTCAGTAAGGAACTCTTGTAATAAATTAGCAGTGGTTGGGACATATTTTAAGTATCAACCCCACTTAAAAAGATGCAATCTAATCCGGTTTACATGAAATAAGCTTCCGAGCAGGTTTAAGTTACGGACCACTATAGGAACACTATGACAGCAAGTCCAGGATGAGCACTGAAGAACCAAACAATCCAAGATCATGCCAAATCATCCACAATCAAATCCCACTAACTGAGTGGCGTACGAAGAACGGACCCCAGTTCCTTACTACCCTTGCATTGAAAACAAGACAGTCTCCAAAGCGTGTGCGTAACTGTATGAGGTTTTGTCATCAGTTTGAGGATGCACTGGAGTTATGAGGTTTATTCACAAGCTGTTAGCATCGAGTTCAATTCAATTTCTGGTATTAGTTATTAACCAGTATGGTTTCTAATCAAGCCGTTCTCTGAACAATAATGTTTCACAAGGAACGCATGAACAGAAATGTAAGGTTGGATTTTCTTTTTTTTTAAAGCCCTGGTAAATATATAAATATACATTAAAACATACCGTTGGAACTTTCTGTCTCGTCCTGGGTCAACTTCATCCCTTCTTTGCTTCCTACATTTAGAAAATGAAACCATACTTAAACTTGACAACCCAAATACTTTGTTTCTGATAATCAGAAACCTGATGTAGTGAATACACTACACCACTGATGCTCACTGGAATTAAATTCATTACATACCGCTTACTCCAGAGACAGGCTCAGACTCTTCATTGTCGTCATCGCTTACTTCTTCCTCATCTAAATCCAGATCAATTTCATCTATAGAAAAACATATTTGACAAACATCCCCACACACCTGCATTAGTGCACATATACAATTCCTAAACTTCCTTTATCTAAAGAAATGAGAGGTACTCTAAAAAAAACTCATTCACCTCAAAAACAAATTTTCTGAGTAACCTAATTAGCTTCAAAGTTTTTCTCTACATGTAATTTAGAATTGTCCTGTTACTGTACCGTAACATTATTATTATTATCATATAAAATAAGGCACATACCTTCGATCTCAATTTCATCAAGAGACTTTCCTTGGAAATTGACAAGAGTTCCTTTCTCCATTGCCAAGAGCAGCTTTGAAATTTTTGCAATTTCTATAGTTGCATCTGGCAACCAATAATAGTCTCTATGGACCCGAATGTCATGGCCCAAAAAGTTGGCTAGTTGATCAAGCTCATTATCCCTAAGATTAAGAACCTGGGACATTGTTGCCACCTGCTTACGGAGCTGTGTAGACCGGAGATATTCTGGGTGCTGTGCACCACACTGACTTGCAAAAAGTCTGATGCAGTCCTGTCCTCTGAAGAAGCTGTTGGGCGAGCACTTCGGTCTTCCAAACAGGAAGGGGTTGTCCCTGTCTACTTCACATGCATCTCTCTTGTCCACAAGAAGTTTTATTGCACTGACAAGTTCAGGGTTCAACAAAATTGCAACTTTTCTCCCTTTCTTGCCCATTATTTCCACTCTGCTGAAATGCTTGGCCATTTTTTGCTCAAATGGAGAGAGACTGACGGCGATATCATCATGGAGCTCAGTCTGGTCTCTTTTCCTGAAACACTCAAGCGTCATTTTTGAAACCTCTCCTGCACGACGTCTATTAAAGATTATAACTTGTGCAAGTGTCACTTTGGCGAGTTCTGCATATGTTTGTGAAGACTCATGATGTTTTAGGCTTTCAAAAGCATCAGCTGATTTTTTCTCTAGGTGCTGGTGGAGAAGCTGCACATCATGTGTGAATGGTATAGTTGATGGTTTGTTGAACTTTGATTTGTTCAAAGTAGCAAGAGCAGCATGGGAGACATGTTCTGCCCATTCACTTGAGCACAGTCGTTTAAATCGCTCTGCTGCTTTTGTCATACCATCGTCCTCTGCTGCGATAGCCCTGCAGAGAATGATGTCACCGATCTTGTTGAGCGAGTGTCCTAACTTCAGCGCAAGGCTTGGTGTCTTATATGAGTGGCTCTTTTCATCGTAGCCAGCAACATCTTTCACAGCCTCAATGACTTTGTAAAAATTGTTTGGCTTCACAGCATCTTCAAAACTAAATATGAAGTATTTTTTTCTCAAGGTTAGCAAGAGTCTGCCCATTTCCCGAACCTTCTGTCTGATGTATTCGGATTTTGTTGGATCACTTCCATGCTTGTTGTAAAGACACTGACTCAACTGCAGTATGAGGAAGTCATTTCGAACCACAGATGAAATGTCATCAATCTTCATGTTTCCCAAAATCTTCCACACCTCTGGAGATATTGCCTGGGAGAATGTTGACTCTGCAATATCAGCCAAAACTAAGACTTTGGCCTTACCAGTTGCTTCAGACTCTGAAAACATCTTTGAAGGGCATCTCCGTGTATGGCGCCACAGCTCCTTGCAAACAAACATGCCTTTACAGTATACACAGTGCACATATGTTTTGGCACTCAGTTCAATGTCTGATCGTCCTGGCCGCCTTCTAACTTTCAATGGTCCACTTTTACTTTCCATAACCTCTTGATTATGTTCATAGTTGCCTCTGTTTCGTAATTTCTCAAGTAACCTTTTTCTGTCCTGGGAGTGTTTAGGGAGCAAGAATGCAGCAGCAATTTCTGTCTCACTGTCTTGATGCTTTTTAAAGTGGTGGGCTATTTTAGACTGTGGTTTCTTGCAGACATAACAGTAGTTTTTGTGGGTGGAAATAGTGTTTTTGGGGTTTGGCACATTGTCAGTCTCTGACCGTTCAAAAGAAGACACTGCTGGTGTTTTCTTAAAACTCTGAAGCATCTCAGTATTGTGTGTAGTAGTATCATGATCATCACAAGTGAAGTCTTGAGCATAACTGGATCTGACCATTTCTTGCTCAGTGGAAGAACAGGGAATGGGTTGTGGTGGCACACTCTTTGCTCTCATAGAAGACTCTGAAAAAGCTGGTGTGGACTTATAATATGGTGGATTGCCTATATTGATAGATACACTATCATCACTATCGCTATTTTGTCTAGAGTCCGGGATAAAGTCATCAGAGGAAGATTCTTCAGTGTGTTTATCAGCGTGAGGAGAATACTCTTCATCAGAGCGAGATTCTTCAAAGCTGGAAAATTCAACATCTGGCTAAAAAAAAAAAAAAGAAAAGAAAAGAGAACAATAATAACAAAAATAATAATACAAAAATAGTGTACCCTGCTTATAGTCCAGCACAGTTTTGATGTTCAGATTACTGCTCCTTTTAAAATGCCGAAAACAATAGATATGCCTTTGAAATAATAATGATTTGAATAAAACTGCACAAAAAAAACATTTAATAAAAGCCCATTTTGTTTTCAATACAAAAACACATACAAACATATATGAGTGATGCAGATACTGACATTTGCATGTAAGGCCAAGCCATTTTCGACTTGACACAGGTCCACTGCAATCTTCACAAGAATCCAAACTGGAGATAACAGCACTGTGAACTTCATGGTGGCACTATAACAAAAATTATTTATTAAATCAACATATATTGAACATAGCACAACTTTCATTCCAGAGTGTGGTGTGAATGGGCCTTAACTGTTTACGTCTCTGTGACTGAAAGTCACAAAGCATATCCAGATTGAAAAGTGTGCATATTGGGTCTACAGCTTATCCACATAAAGAAGCAGCCGGCACATACCCAAAGCAACATCTTTTCCTCAAACCTTATCCCTGACATGACGGTCCTCGTAGTGGAGAACTGTCCTTACATTTCAGGTCAGTGTCATGCCCATCCCCGAACGCACGAGTTATGAAAATGAATGAACCGAGCAAGGTACATTTTACTCGAATTTGAGATGTCACAACAGCGTCTTTAAGACGACAGTCCATGTCAACCAGTCTAGTATGATGCCCAACCATCCTACACTTAACATTGCCTGTGTCAAAGAGAAGAAAACAATGAAGGAACATGCGCTCACTTACTTTCTGTTTCACTGATGAGGAAGGATTCACACTGCATTCAGTCACAGCCACTGATGTCTCGTCACACAATTCCTGTAATTATGAGAAAGACAGGTACAACACTGAGGCAAGGATGTTTGCCAATTGGTCACCGCAACTAATTCTAGTATCAACCAAAGTCTAAATATCTAGTGTCCCTTTCATGGCTCCGTCGTGCACAAAGCAGACATATAAAACAAGTAAGGACGAGGCTGATACATGTGGATCTTGTCTATAAAGTCAAATAAATCAAATACACATTACATAATAAACATCAACATACCATTTCCTTTACAGTCAAAGCTGAATCTCCTTTCTTTGCAACCATCTTTGATGTGGTCATCTGAAATCAGACAGAGCAATTGTATGCTGTCGTCATAAAATGGTTTCATTCTGATGCATAACATTTAAAGGGACACTCCACCGGTTGAGACATGAATGTGTATTGAAAGTGGGTCATATATGTAGTAGAATAGTAGCATACATATCTAATTTGGGTCCTTCTTGGCCGATAAAAGGCAGAAAATGACTTTTTAGTGCTTGTGGATTGTAGACAATACCCATAGTGCATTGCAATGCTCAGCTTCGCAGGCCACTCCCACTACTCCGCCCATCAATATAGACTAGAGTTGAGCTCCACTCTACGCTACCGCCTGGAAATCATTTCACACAATTTCTAGTGAAGAGTTACCTTCCACGAGCCTGCACTTCCCGCTGTGACGCCGCGCCGTAAGAAGCGCCGTGCTCAGCGGATCCCTGAGCCTCCTCCCACCGAGAGAAGCTCGCCGGTTCGCCTGCCAGCTTCGCCGTCTGCTTCACTCGAGTCTCTCACTCCCGGACAGTGGCCGCCGTTGGCCGCCGCTTCCGCCGGAGATGACAAAGAAGAAGCGGCAGTTTTCGAGGAGGACAACTGCTCTATCCTGGCGTCAGACAGCGAGGATTGGGCGAGCTCTGTGGACCTCGCCCCTTCTTCTGCCCGCGAGTCGTCAGGAAAACGGGCCAGTATTGAAGCTGAGCTGATGCGTCTGCTCACACAGGCCACAGAGAGCCTCGGCCTCGAGTGGTCCGCGCCCGCCGAGCCTACACGCAACCGTCTGGACGGTTGTTTCCTGCAAGGGGACCGCGTTTCTACGCCCTCAAGACCCGCCCCGTTTCTTCCTGAGCTTCATGAAGAACTGGCAAAGTCTTGGAGCGCCCCTTTCTCAGCCAGGCTGCGCTCCTCTGCTTCAGCGGCATTCTCCGTGGTGGACGGTGCCAAAGACAGAGGATACCTCGCTCTTCCTCTGGTGGAGGAGGCAGTAGCAGCCCATCTTTGCCCGCCCTCTGCTGGACGGCGGACTAAGACGGCGCTACCATCAAAAGCCTGCCGCGCTACATCTACCCTGCACAGTCGCGCTTACACCGCCGCTGGGCAGGCTGCATCAGCGCTACACACTATGGCCACTCTCCAGATCTTCCAAGCTAACCTTCTCCGAAAGCTGGACGAGGAAGGCACGGAAGCAATCAACGTGGCGGATTTAAGGAGCGCTACGGACCTCGCTCTCCGCGCTACAAAATCCGCTGCACAGGCCATAGGGTGGAACATGGCCTCTTTCACCGTTGCTGAGAGACACCTCTGGCTGACGCTTTCAGAAATGCCGGACTCGGAGCGCTCTGTGTTCCTTGACGCCCCCGTTTCTGCTACTGGCCTCTTCGGATCGTCCGTCAAGGATTTCGCGGACAGATTCGCCGAGGTACAAAAGACGTCGCAGGCCATGAAGCACTTTTTGCCAAAGCGCTCTAGCTCCGCATCAGGCCGCTCTAAACAGCCGTCTGCTCGCAGCTCGCAGCCGCCGCCCCCCTCCGCGTGGGACTCGGCCGAAGATTGAGATAAAGCCCGAGGCCTCAAAGTCTTCCTAGCCAGCTTAGGAAAACGACGGTGTTTAAGCCCCGCTGCGGCCGGGCTTCCACCAAAACTTCTCGCTCGTCCAGTTCCATTACATGCGACTGTTCCAGTGTACTCTGCAGTAAACAAGTCGGTTACATTACCCGCTTGCCTGTACACAAACGCTGTTTTCACGGCGACCCAGATAAATCCTGTAAAGAGTGTATTTTCTGGTATTCCGGCCACGGCCGACGGTGTTATGAGTGTAGTAAAAATGCCCACTGCCCAGTGCCCATTCCTACACACAGACACAGCCCGCCCCACAGGGCTCGCGCACATAAAATCGACTCATGTCGATTGCGCACAGAATGTAGTGAGCGTGCCCACATCCCAGTGCCCACAAACACTACACACTGCATGTCTCTCGGTTTCTGTAAAAACGAAACCAACACACATACAGCCGACTCAGGTCGACGGTGTTTTCAGTGCAAATGTGCCCGCTGTCCTGCGCCCACATTCACTCACAGACATGACGAATCCCTCGGTTTCCCCCACGCTCGCCGTCTCTCAGCTACCCGCCATGAGAGAGCCGAGCGCGGGCGAACCGCCCGCTGTGATCAGCACACTCCCCGCCTCGAGCGCTGCAAATGCGGTGTCTATAATACAGCATACCGAAGCTCCCCGGCCGCCACTATGTCACGGCCAGAGCTCCGATCTCATTCAACCCTTAGCTATGCATGCAAATGCGTGGGCAAAGCTTCCCGGTGTATCAGAATGGGTGCTGAACATTATAGAAAGAGGCTATTCGCTACAGTTCGCTCGACGTCCCCGCCGTTGTGCGGCGCGAATCGAAACCACGGTAGAAAGGAAGTAGCAAACGTACTTCGTGCCGAAATTGCGAAACTGTTGAGCAAAGGGGCAATAGAGCCTTTATCTCAAGCTCAGAGCGAAGGGGGGCTATACAGCAGATATTTTCTGGTTCCGAAAAAAGACGGGGGTCTCAGACCCATTCTAGATCTAAGACAACTGAATGAAGCGCTTTCAAAACGCCGGTTCAGAATGCTCACAACCAAGAAAATCCTCGCGCAAATTCACCACGGGGACTGGTTTGTGTCAATAGATCTGAAAGACGCGTATTTCCAAATACAAATAGCGTCACGTCACAGGCAATTTTTGAGATTCGCCTTCGAGGGCCAGGCTTATCAATACACAGTCCTACCGTTTGGCCTGTCCCTAGCACCCCGTACATTCACGATGTGCATGGACGCAGCCCTCGCTCCCCTGAAACTTCGGGGAATGCGAGTTTTGAACTACTTGGACGATTGGCTGGTTCTAGCTCAGTCACATACAGAGCTCATAGAACACAGAACCATTTTACTCGAACATCTCGAGAATCTGGGTCTCAAAGTCAATTGGGCGAAAAGTTCACTGTCTCCCAGTCAGAAAATATCTTTTCTGGGCACAGAACTGGACTCGCTGTCAATGACAGCTCAAATATCGCT
Source organism: Leuciscus leuciscus (assembly GCF_965113295.1). Lineage (NCBI taxonomy): Eukaryota > Metazoa > Chordata > Actinopteri > Cypriniformes > Leuciscidae > Leuciscus > Leuciscus leuciscus. Next base: position 20,486,097 of record NC_138736.1, on the reverse strand, counting down.
ACAGCGCAGATTGACTATTCAGCGCATGACAGAAACCTTCCGCCGCGGCACTATAGTCCCGCTAAAGAAGTTTCAAAGGATGCTCGGTCTCATGGCAGCAGCATCTACAGTTCTCCAGCTGGGTCTGCTTCGCATGCGCCCACTGCAGTTCTGGCTACAAGCGCGAGTACCGCGTCGAGCGTGGACTTCAGGTCTCTTTCGCCTCAAGGTCGATCAAAAATGCGTCTCAGCACTGATACCCTGGAGAGCGACCGACTGGTACCAGTCAGGTGTAAGCCTGGGGACTTCCTCGAGTGTGAAGGTGGTGTCCACGGACGCCTCCACCTCGGGATGGGGAGCACTGCTCGAGGGCAGACCGTTTTTCGGACGGCATCACATCCCAGGGAGGCATCACATCCCGAAACCTGTACAGGTTAGCGAAACGCCTCCTGGTATGGGCTCAGCACAATTTGCGCTCGCTCAGAGCAGCGCATGTGCCTGGCCACCTGAATGTGGGACCAGACAGACTGTCCAGGAACAATGTTCCAGCAGGAGAATGGTCACTGCATCCGCAGACAGTCCAACTGCTGTGGCAGACATTCGGCAGAGCAAAGATAGACCTGTTTGCGTCTCAAGAAAACGCTCACTGCCCGGAATTTTTCTCCAAGAGCAGGGATGCGCTGGCCCACGTCTGGCCCCGCTGCCCGCTCTATGCTTTTCCCCCCGTCGCGCTCCTACCTCAGGTATTAGAGCGGATCAGGGAAAGCAGATGCTCAGTGCTACTGGTGGCTCCGTTCTGGAAGAACCAGGCTTGGTTCCCAGTTCTTATGCAGCTGACGAGCGCTGCCCCGTGGCCAATACCAGTGAGGAGGGACCTCCTCTCTCAAGCCAGGGGCTCGATCTGGCATCCTCGCACGGAGCTTTGGTCCCTACATGCGTGGGCCATCAACGGGTACCCTCTGATCTCCCAGAGGGAGTGTTAAACACGATCATGCAGGCTAGAGCTCCCTCTACGAGACGGCTCTATTCCTCAAAATGGTCAGTGTTCTCCAGCTGGTGCACAGCACGCGGCTTTTCACCCCTGGACTGTGGAGTGACGGAGGTTCTCTCCTTCCTACAAGAGCTACTGGATGAAGGCAGAGCCCCATCCACGCTCAAAGTCTATGTGGCGGCTATAGCAGCGTTTTCTAAACCAACGCTTGGTCAGTCACTGGGAAGGAACGATCTGGTCATTCGGTTCCTTAGAGGAGCTAAGAGGTTAAATCCTCCCAGACCTCCCTCAGTCCCCATATGGGACCTTTCTACGGTCTTGGAGGCCATGAAGGGTGCCCCATTTGAGCCAATCCAATCAATAGATATCAAACACTTGTCTTTCAAAACGGTGTTTCTTCTGGCTCTCGCTTCAGTGAAGCGCATAGGGGACTTACAAGCGCTCTCAGTGAGCGCGACGTGTATGGAGTTTGGGCCAAATGACTAGAAAGTCATACTCAAACCGAGGCACGGGTACGTCCCTAAATCCCTCAACACACCGTTCAGGGCCCAGGTGATTTCCCTGTCGAGGAGGGGACAGTGTCTCCTTCTAACGAGGAGAAGGACGCCAGCTTCCTTTGCCCGGTCAGGGCGTTAAGGGCTTATGTGTCCCGCACGTCTGTTTTCAGACAGACGGAGCAGCTCTTTGTTTCACTCTACGGACGTTCTAAGGGACTCGCCGTGTCGAAACAGAGTCTATCCAGATGGATAGTCGATGCTATAGCGCTGGCTTACACCTCTAAGGGCTTGCAGTGCCCATTAGGTGTCAGAGCGCACTCCACGAGAGGCGTGGCCTCGTCGTGGGCTTGGTCTAGTGGGATTGCCTTGCAAGATATCTGTATGGCGGCAGGCTGGGCCTCCCCGTCTACATTTATAAGGTTTTATAACCTAGAGGTTCCCGCTCTGCAAGCTAAGCTGCTTTCAGTCTAAAAATCGGTACTGTCTGCCCCGAATGCGTCCGGCCCAGAATACCGAAATGGCTTGAGCAACGCTCGTTTTAGATCGCGCAGCTCTATGGGCAGTGTGTAAGACCCACTATATTCATCAGTCCAGGCCGGGGTCGCCCTGACTGAATAAAATACCATCACTATAACTGTTTCTTATAGGATGCTACATTATAGGAATGATGCTATTCTAGCCACTCTTCCTGGGCTCTCTGTGAGTCACTTATGATCATGTACTATATGAGCCCGGGCACTTGCCCTTGGGACTTTGGTGCTGGATCTTAGCATGCACGGCGTTTTACACTGTTTCCCCTAGCGTAAGACTTACGCAGTACGAGAGTACCTCTCGTAAGAGAACGTACTCGGTTACTAACGTAACCTCGGTTCTCTCTAGAGAGGAAACGAGTACTGCGTATCTTGCCGTGCCTGCGCGCGCTCCGGTTCGCTCCGGCGATGAAAAACCGGTAAGCTAGCCTAAGGATAATTTTTTGGCTTCAGTATCTCGCGGAAAAGAGATTTTCCCCTAGCGTAAGACTTACGCAGTACTCGTTTCCTCTCTAGAGAGAACCGAGGTTACGTTAGTAACCGAGTACGTTAAACTTCCTAAATACGAGAATCATTTTCTGACTGACTGTTTAGTGAACGAGGGTCAAAGTTAATCCTCAAGTGTGGATCATTGCTTACAGTTCACGATCCAACGTCACCTCCAGAAGAAGTAAGTGTATTTTATCATTTTTGAGCAAATAGTCATCTCAATCGATGTCAGCCAGTTCAACAACAAATGCGTCTAAAGCTATTTATTGTCGTCGTCATAGATGTCTCAACAAACAACGTCAGACAGTTTTATGTCACGTATATTATTTTTTGCAGCAATAACAAATGTAAAATGAATACCTCCATATATCTCCATAGACAGTATAAACGTCTATCTCCCTGCAGCATTTGTTTTCTGGTTCTGTAACGTTAGCCATCTTCTCATATGCCACATAAGCGTGTGTGTAAGTTAGTTTAAAAAAATTGCGCGAAAGTTATCACAATTTGTTTGTGTGTGTGTGTGTGTGTGTGTGTGTGTGTGTGTTGCACATTCATAATTGAAAAGGGGACGCGATTAAAACTCTATAAGTACATACATGTATCAAATAACCATTCCGAGACGTTTAGTCCATTCTCATTCGTGTTTATTCTGTGCCGGACTTTCTTCATCATCTGGGTCCAGCAGGGCGGGGATATGCAGCTCATTTACATTTAAAGTGGTAGACACCAAACAGCTCTTTTTAAAACAGGCCCCAAAAATGACATTTTCAAATGGTTATAATAAATTAACTGTGGGTAATTTTGTGCTGAAACTTCACAAATACATTCTGGGGACACCCAAGACCAATATTACATCTTGTAAAAAGGGGCATAATAGGTGCCCTTTAAAAAGATGAAGAATTAAAATTAGGAGGGGAAAGCAAGTCTAAAAAAGTGGGTTTTGAAAATGTGGGAAATCTGAGGAATTGACCCTTGAAGAAACATATTTGTCCCTCACTTACAGTGGTATAAGCAGGAAAATGAGGTTGCAATTTGTTCCATGTAATTGTTAAGTCAATTGATTTGTAGCTTCTTGGACAAGTTCAGCTCTAAATGGGTTAATATTAGAAAACTGGAGATGTGGTTTTCAGGCACATATTGGCTTCTATGGTTGCTGTCTGTATAATCGTGTAGCACTTTTTTCCTTAGAAATTCCAGCGTTGTTGGTGGACGTGTTTCCATCAACAACCCCACCAACAAAGATGTTGTCGACCGCCCCACCAAAGATGTTGATGACCCTGATGCTGAGAGTGACGGCCCAGGTGAAACGTCACTTTGCACACCTTGCAGACCTTCTGAAGTAAGTATTTATTAATTGGTAAATTTCGAACAAACATTAAAACTTAAACCATTTTTGCCATTCTATTGCTTGTGGCAATTATCTTTGTTTTTGCCCTTTGTTGCATTCTATTGCTTGTGGTGATTTTCTTTATTTCTTTGCTTATGCTCTTTGTTTATTTATTAATTTTATTTGTTTGTTTGTTTACAAAAGGTGAAAATCAGGAATGATGGAACCGTCACTGTCTCGTCACATTTTTGGGATACTGCAAAAGCTTGTACCACCCCCAATGGGATGGCACGGGTGCTACTGATGGGGCTCTTCAGTGTGGATGTCCTCCTCAAGTCCAAGCTGGATCCCTCTGCTGATCGTCTGCAGGCTCTTAAACCAAGGAAACTTCAAGCTTTACTAGGTAAATAGTTTTCAGAGCTGGTGCTTTCCAGTTTTGATTGCATCTCTGCCAGGCGGGGGAGGGGGGTCGAGATTTCCGCGAACCAGAGGGGCAGCAGGAGGAGTGAGGAGCGGGAGAGTAATCATTGTTTTTCTGTTCCCCAGATGCTGTTGTAAACCAGTTTCCGATGACCAAGGAAGCTGATGTCAGAAAATTGATTAACTGTAGAATCTGCGAGCTAAGACACCAGGTGAAGTGCAAAAGTGTGGTCGTTTAAAAAAAGATAAGTCATTTAAATCAGCGAAGAACCAAGATGGACTCCTATCCAGGATAATGGACTGTTCTTTTGGCTATTTATTTCTTTGCTTTTCCACAGTCCAACGTTGTTGGTGGACAGTTCCCTGTAAAGTTTTTCAGTTCCCTGTAAAGTTTGTATATTTTTTTTATTCATAATTATTTGTGCATTTTGTTTATATATATTTTATTTATATTTTATAACGGCACTGCTGAAGGTTTGAAATAGACATAGGTCATTGAAATGGCTTTAATTTATATTTTGTATATTTTCTGTTCAATGGCACTCTTTACAACTCTTGTACTGTTAAGAAATGTAGAGTTCAATCACATTTCCTTTGTCTGACCATATGCAAGGCCTCCTGTGGTTTTAATAGACCTTTGTAGCTCTCTACCTCAAATTGGGTTTAGTATCTGTGCCTGATTAAAAGAAAATAAAGGTGGCTTTTGATAAATGACCCATTAGTCTGTTAATATGTGGTATAAAGGTTTGCACATATATTGCAGGTTGAATATTAAGTATTTATATTTAAGATGTTACATATACATATACTGTATATATCACCATATATGTACATACATTGTTAGGCATGTTCTCACACATATATTGTGTATATATTTTACAATATATATGTACATATATTTCCATATAATTTTACATATATTTAAAATATATTCTACCATATATTAAACATACATATGACACTATATTTTTACATATATTACCAAAACATTTTCCCATATAAATCTAAATATATTTATAAATATAATATTGCATATATTTTGGGATATATAAACACATATATTATATATTCATGTTCAATATATTGAAATATATTGAAAGCGGCAATCATTTGTATATTTTGCAATATATTGCAATATATTACATGAATATATAATATATTGTATAATATATGTATCATAAATATATTATTCCATGTATTCTAATATATAATTTATTGGAAAATAGAAAGGAAAAATAATATATTACAATATATTACAATATATTTCATGTAATATATTGGTAAATATATTTTTCTTTCGTAAGGGTAATCCACAACTCTTACTACTCTTTAACAAACATAGAAAAACGAAATACTACTTTTACAGAACTTATTTTTACATATTTAGAAAATTTATATTTTATCATATTATTTTTATTTTATTTTTTTATACTTTTACAGTAAATAAATAAATGGAACTTACTCTTCAGCAGGGTCTAGACCATCCTGGTTATCTAGTTCCTCATCAGTCAAAAAGCTCTCTTCTCCAGAAAATCCATCATCCTCCATGGCATCAAAAAAGGCCAGCGCTTGATTTAGATCCATGTTTCTCAATCTCTGACGATCCATTATTCTGTGTATTCTTCAAAACTCGCGTCTCTCTGTGCGTCTCTCTCTCTCCCCTCGAAACCACTGTGCCGTGCGTCTCTCTCTCTCCACAATATCAGCCTTGGTTCATGCGTAATGACGCACACCAACGTGGACGACGGATCAGCCTGTCATTTGTCAACAACCTCACGCAAAGCATCACGTGATATGGAGTGTCCCTTTAACAAATTAGTATGAACGCAGATGTTGTTTATGCTTTCCCCCCTAAAATGCAGATATTAGACAAGAAAATCTCCCTAAACGCAAACCCCTCACCGCTAGCTGAGGACAGGATGAATTTTACCAACTAAAAAAGGACTGTTCAAACTAAAAACTATATATCTATTAAATTATAGGCCTAAAAAATCCTCTCAGTATTAAAGAATAGCAGAGTCTACACCACAGCTTACACGATAACACCACAGAGAAACAAAAACAAAAAAATCACTTTCAGAACGATTTTACCAGCTGAGAAACGCTAGAAACATTGGCAGTAGGGGTGTAACGATACCCTCATGTCACGATTCGATACATATCACGATACGATATTATAGAGATACTCCAAGACGTGGTTGATTAAAATGCCTAATTTGCAAAACATTTGGGGAGGAAATGAATAGGCTTACAGATCTGTTTTAGACAAATATGCTTGCACTCTGTCACCAACTAGATATATTTAAATTAATGTAGGCCACTTTTCACTGGTAACAAAAGACATTTGGCATTATCAGGACCCACAAATATTCCCCCACTGCATTATATTATTTTATATATATATATATATATATATATATATATATATATATATATATATATATATATATATATATATATATATATATATATATATATTAGTAGTTTAATGTAGTATTGACACAAACTCTGTAAACTTGATTGTTTCCCCTCACACAGTAATTTTTATTTTGGGTGTACTATACACAATACATATTGTCACTTTCCACAATATATATTGTTGCATTTTTGTATTGCGATACATTGCTTAATTGACAGCCAATCGGAATCAATTCTGCTATAACATGCTTCAGTATATAAGCAGCAGTCAAAGATGCGATCACAATAAACAGAACATTACCGTCTGCTGGTTGGACCCTAACACAGTTATGGTTGGTGTGAATGGGCCTTAACGGTTTACGGTTTACGTCTCTGTACACTGCTCGACTTATGAGGACATTAGTGCTGTCCTCGTAGTTACGGCATGTCCTCATAGAGTCGGTATGTATCCATGGTTTTTGTCCTCATAATCAGGTCGCACCAACGCACACACACACACACACACACACACACACACACACACACACTCTTGCTCACTCGCGATCGCACACACACACGCTCACTCGCGCGCACACACACACACACACACACACTCTTGCTCACTTTTTTTGGGGATATTTTTTTTATTTTGATATAAATTTTGTTTTTCCATATCAACGTTCAGAAGTGGTGATCAGTTGACAGCTCCGCCCCTCTCTTTACCAGAGTGTCCAAGACATACGGCCGCAGGTCAGATGAAACGACCACAAAGTCGATCATCGGCCTCTGGCCTAGGGTGTCCTGGTGCCTCCCCAGACAGCAACATAGTATCAGCCCAGATCTGGCCCAAATCTGGTTAATTTGGATTCCACACGGTCCAGATGTGGGCCGGATCTGGGCCGACACTATGTTGCTGTCTGGGACGTGCACTGATGGACACCCTTATGCTTGAACATGGTGTTCGTTATGGACAAGCTGTAACTAGCACAGAAGTCCAATGACAGAACACAGCTCGGGTTCAGATCAGGGGGGCCGTTCCTCCCAATCACGCCCCTCCAGGTGTCACTGTCGCTGCCCACAAGGGCGTTGAAGTCCCCAAATAGAACGACGGAGTCCCCAGTCGGAGCACTTTCCAGCACCCCTCCAGGGTCCAGGGATCGGGTCGTCGAGGCCCCCGCCTTCGACTGCCGCCCGATCCTCTAAGCACCGGCCCCTTACAGTCCCTCCTATGGGTGGTGAGCCCACGGGAGGGCGGCCCCACATCGCTTCTTCAGGTTGAGCCCGGTTGGACCCCATGGGGGAGGCCCGGCCCACCAGGCGCTCTCATACGATCCCCAACCCCAGGCCTGGCTCCAGGGTGGGGCCCCAGGTAAATTTTCGGATCCAACTCACCTGGGCTGAGTTGTGGGTCATGAGCTGTGGGTCATGACCGAAAGGATAAGATCCCGGATACAGGCAGCCAAAATGAGCTTTCTCCACAGGGTGGCTAGGCGATCTCTTAGAGATAGGGTGAGAAGCTCGGTCACTCAGGAGGAGCTCAGAGTAGAGCCGCTGCTCCTCCACATCATGAGGGGTCAGCTGAGGTTCCCGATGCCTCCTGGACACCTTTCCGGGAAGGTGTTCCGGGCACGTCCCACTGGGAGGAGACCCCGGGGAAGACCTAGGACACGCTGGAGGGACTATGTCATCCAGCTGGCCAGGGAACGCCTCGGTGTCCCCCCGGAAGAGCTGGAGGAAGTGTCTAGAGAGAGGGAAGTCTGGGCATCTCTGCTTAGACTGCTGCCCCTGCGACCCGGGCCCGGATAAGCGGAAGATGTATGTATGTATGTTCAGAAGTTATACAAGAGTAACAACGAAAAATGTTCAGGCACTGGCTGTAAATAAAAGAGATTTGCACTTTGTTACACAATGGTGTATTGATTTTTTTTCTGTGAATACAGACCCGGTGTCCACATATGTGGACATAATTTTTTTCAAAAAGTGCTTCATGTTCAAAGATAATATCTGGTTATTATATTTATTGGTCCCTCCTAACCCTAAAAAGCTAGAAGAAATCTAAAATGCACGCCAAACCAAAGCTCGGGTCTTAGGAGGATATAGGAGGTCTCAAATACCACAAAAATGACAATAACTCATTTTTGACCAAACATGATGTTACGGCGTTTTGCCTTTGTAGGGCAGAATTCACCCATGCATATGTTTTAAACGTTTTTTAATTTTCAGATTTAAAAAAATCTGATTTTGTAACTGGATTGAGTGAAAATAATAATAAACTTCTCTCTGGTGGCATGTAGGACTTGTCGTTTATGCAGGAACTAGTTTTTTATGGCTTTCCTGATGACGACACCCGTACATCCTACGCAACAGGGTGGGCGGACCCCAATCGCCGTCCTGATAAATATTTCAGGACATCGCACGCTCTTGCTCTACTCTAGCTCTACTAGCCGCGGACTGCTGTGCTATAGCATCATCTCATTGATCAAAAGCCGCTTCAGCATTCCTGTTTGCCTGAACCTGACGCAAACTACGCTTCTACGACTCACGCTTCTGACCCAAAAACACAAACTTCCGCGCATTAACGCACAAACCCTGGACGATTGTGTCGCAAGGACTCACTCAGGAGATTCCAGGAAGATTCCAGGAACGAAAAGCATCTTTCATCATCGAATAGTGGACTATTCGGAAAGTTGGAAAAAATGGCGACGCAAAAACGGATGGAGAACGACTCCGCATTGAGTTCTGGCGATGTGGGGCACAAGTATCATCCGGCGTGTGAGTGCGCCACGGGCAAAGAGTGTCCTTTAAGAGCTACGCTAGACTCTATGTTTAAAGATCATTTTAGAGGCCAAATGGTTGGCTTGATGCACAGGATCATCGATGCTGCGTGTGATATGAAAAACGATTGTACGCAGGATACCAAACGTGTGACAAATCTCAAAAATGAAATGGATGTCGTAAGAGGCCTGACAAAGTCATGGACTGATGTAACGCCCATGTTTTTTAACGGCAAAGAGCGGTACGGCGTAATCCTCAGAAAAGTTCTGGATGTGTTGTGTGCATGTTCTGACGAATTCGATATCACCGAGATACTCGCTATTTGTACTTTTGTAACAGATCTCTGCGTGTCACTGGTGTCAAAAAATGGAAAAACTGACGTTGGTGAATTAGTTGAAAGTCTGGTCAACTACATCCTAGAGCAAGACATGATAGCCTGCAGAGATTTTCTATTCTGGTTAGATCATCTGTAAATGTCATTATTGTTTTACTTTATGTACGTAATGCCGGTCTATCATTTTCTTCACTACTTCAATGTATACTCGAAAGTATAATGTAGAAATAAAAAAAATACAAAAATGACTATTGTGGTAATGTCTGAGCTCATAAAAATAGTATTATAATACTACATGATAATAATACTACATGATTTAAAATATTAAATATTTCAATATTTCAATATTTGTTTTCTGCATTTTAATTACCGTATTCCCGAGGTGGCAACCATTTCCAAGATGTGTATACCTGAAATTGTGTGGTGATTTTTCAATTTTTGAAATTGTGGTGTTGAACAAAATTAGATTTTGTTCTTAGCATCGGTTCCTGCATCATAGAGGGTATTTAATAAGTTTAATAAGATTATGTGTTCTGTCATGGACGACTAGACACTAGTCATGGGATGTCCAGCAGAGAGAAGGGCTTGAGTGGACACCTCCTGTCGTCCTCTCACTCTGCCTTTTCCCCCGCTTCACAACGTAGCCATCCTACAGCTTTCCGCCCCTGCGACAGCCGTAACATCGACCACCACGGTATCCATTTCAGGCCAAATGGAGGAGCAGGTGGGTTACTTAAACACGGCATTCAGCAACCTGGCCCTCTCCAGTCATATTTCCTCCCGTGGAGTTGAGGATATGTCTCACCAGCGACCTCCGGCTTGTCACAATCCTGGCATGCGTCGGGAACAGGAACGCCTTGACACCTTTCAGAATTGGACTCTTGCTACAGTAACTCCAGCCGAGCTTGCCAAAAGTGGTTTCTACTACCTTGGTCAGGGCGACAGAGTGGCTTGCTTCAGTTGTGGAGGTCAGCTTAGCAACTGGGAACCGGGAGATCATGCAGTATCAGAGCACCAGAGGCATTACCCCAACTGCCGCTTCGTTCGAGGTGACCGTGCAGATAATGTACCTTTATCTGGTGGCGGCCTTTCCAATGTATTTAACTCGGCAATGCAACAGTGTGAAGAAAGGTTGCTCACATTTGTCAACTGGCCCTCAAGAATAACTGTTCGACCAGACCAATTGGCTAAGGCTGGTTTTTACTATGTTGGTCGTAATGATGATGTGAAGTGCTTTCGTTGTGATGGTGGACTCAGATGTTGGGAGTCTGGTGATGATCCATGGGTAGAACATGCTAAGTGGTTTCCAAGATGTGAATACCTGTTGCAAGAAAAGGGCCAAGAGTTTGTTCATCAGATTCAAGCAAGATTTCCAAGACTATTTGAACAGCTATTGACTAATGGAGACAGCAACTCAAGAGAATTTGTTGATCCACCTGTTGTACACCTGGGTCCTGGAGAAGATGCAGTGATGATGAACAATCCTGTGGTGAAGCAAACCGTTCAAAGCAAAATTCTCGCAAGTGGAGAAAATTACAAAATTTTCCGGCCGCCGGCCGCTGCGTCAGGGAGTCTCGCGTGATATCAGGTCTAGCGATGTAAACAATTGCTTTACGGCCAAAAGAAATCTGCTAAAATGCTGTCATTATTGCGCTCCCTCACGCTGTCCGAACCCGAATGAAGAAGACGTTTTAAAGAATGTCCCATCTGCTTTGATGTCGTTAATCTATAGCCTCTGGTGTCTGAGAATCACCAACGAGTTTTTACAACAGTGTTGTCAAATATCTATTCCGAAGCTGTGGGGGGAGCTCTAGAGAGAAACCTGCGAGCCAAAAGCGAGAATACAGCGAAGAAATCCCGAAGCTACTGAGTGCTGCTTTAAAGATTTTATGTAAACAATCTTTTATTTTTAAAAGATATCATTTAAACTTTTAAGATTATACTTCTTATAAATAAACTCAGCACCTGATATCCTGATCGCTGAATTTGTGTGACTCTCTGACACACCCCCCCTTTGGTTGGTGCTTTTTGAAAGCTCCGCAGGTCAAACAGGTGGTGTGGAAAGAGGCCCTTTAGTTATCTAAACATGCCGGATGGATTTTATAATTTTTTCTAACTCCATTTTATTTAAACTTTTGGTGTGAGGTTTTAGTAAGATCTTTATAAACATTTCATTTATATTCTTTTAAAAGAACTGAATGGTTTTTCAACATTTGTGTGAGATAAACTTCCACAGTTTTTCAACGTTAAATGAGCATGAGAACAGTAGGCCTATGTTTTTTTTTTCAACTTTAGTTTAATTGACACGATCATTATTTTAAAGGATAGAATGTTTTTGTATGACATTGTTTAATCACAGTGTCTGAACAGAGGGGAATCCCGTGACACACACACACACACACAGAGAGAGAGACACGCGCGCGCGGCCCACACAGACGGTGTGAAAAGAGGCCCTTTAGTTATCTAAACATGTGAGATGATTTTTTTTTTTTTTTCGTGAACCCGTTTCATTTATTGCGTTGTTTCATAAGCTGTATGTTTTTTCTTCAACTCTAAACATTTAACTGATTGTTTCATAACCTGTATGTTTTTTTTGTTTTGTTTTTTACTCTATAAACATTTAACTGATTGCAATTTTTTTGTGACTCCATTTTATTTAAACTGAAATGGTTGATTCAGTGGATTTTTTAGTAAGCAATTTTATTTCAACTTTTGGTGTGAGGTTTTAGTAAGATCTTTATAAACATTTCATTTATATTCTTTTAAAAGAACTGAATGGCTTTTCAACATTTGTGTGTGAGATAAACTTCCACAGTTTATCCTTATCAGTTTCACAGTACAGCTCGGATAAGCTCAGGAATATGAAGGGAGGAGAATTCTGTGATAGCCTACCAACTTCAAAAACACTAACTGTCATGTTCAAAAGGCTTTAACCCTCTGGGGTCTGAGGGGTTTTTGGGGTCCTTGAGATGTTCTGACATGCCCTGACATTTGTGCTTTTTTCAGTTGCTTATAAACATATTAATGGCAAAGGTATAATTACACTCTATTTAGCACAAACAGGGCTACCATAATATGTGAGCAACATGCATGTACATGTTTGTATTTTTGAGAGAATAATGTTTATGCATGGTTATTGAAAAAACTAAAAACGTACTCGGTTACCTAACGTAACCTCTGTTCTCTCTAGAGAGGGAACGAGTATTGCGTAAGTTTAGCTTACGCTACGGGTAAAGTCATCTTTTCTCGAGATATGAAGCAAAAAAATTATCCTTAATTTTTATATCTTGTCAACGCAGTGTGGCAGCAAGCAGACCTAGAGCAGGCAATCTAGCGTGCTCATAGGCTGCTCTGCGGCAACTGCAGCAGCCTATCACTGTGCCCTTGGCGTGACGTCACGCCCAATGAGCGCGAGCAGCGCGCCTACGCGTCACGGCCCGAGGCGGGGCGTGGCAGAGGGTATAAATATGGGCTGAGAGGCTGCTTTCACTGGTTTTTGTCGCAGAAGCGAGTGAGCTCGTGGCGCGAGCACGGCGGGTTACGCAATACTCGTTCCCTCTCTAGAGAGAACAGAGGTTACATTAGGTAACCGAGTACGTTCTCTTACGAGAGGTTCTCTCGTATTGCGTAAGTTTAGCTTACGCTACGGGAACTCCCTTGTCAACGCCGTGCGCGCCCGGCATCCACTGAATGAGTCCCAGGGAAGCCCGGGGAACACGAGAGTGTGAGCCAGGCGGCCAATGATATGGCTAGCGCAAGTACATAAGCACATAGTAGGGGGAACAGAACGGCGCGGCCGGTCTGACTAACCAACCCTTATATTGTACAGCTCAACCAGGAGGGCTAAATCAAACAGCAGTAGCCCGCGCACAGAAGTGGGCCGGCCTACGCGAGATTTAGACTGATAAAAGTTTAGCCTGCAGGGCGGGAACTTCTAGATTGTAAAATCTAACAAATGTAGACGGGGAGGCCCAGCCCGCCGCCGTACAAATGTCAAGAATAGAAATTCCGCTATACCAAGCCCATGACGAGGCCATGCCTCTAGTAGAGTGGGCTCTGATGCCCAAAGGGCATTGCAGGTCTTTAGACGCATAAGCAGCTGCAATAGCGTCCACTATCCATCTGGACAGAGTGTGTTTCGAGGCGGCGAGACCCTTGGTGCGCCCACCAAACGAAACGAAAAGCTGCTCCGAGCGCCTCATGGCGGCGGAGCGCGTAATGTAATTTCTCAGCGCTCTGACAGGGCAAAGGAGATTACTGTCAACTTCGCTGCCGGTAGCCGGCAAAGCTGAGAGATAAATGACCTGTGCTCTGAAGGGTGTGCCCAACACTTTGGGGACATAACCGTGTCTCGGTTTGAGAATGACTTTAGAGTCATTAGGTCCGAACTCGAGACATGCCGCGTTAACTGACAACGCATGCAGGTCACCCACACGTTTGACTGAAGACAGGGCTATCAGAAAAACGGTTTTGAGCGTGAGGTATTTCATATCCACAGTTTCCATGGGTTCAAAGGGATGCGCTTTCATGGCCTCTAAGACCAGGGAAAGATCCCAAATAGGAACCGAGGGGGGTCGCGGGGGGTTCATCCTCCTAGCTCCTCTAAGGAAGCGGATAATGAACTCATTCCTCCCTAATGCGCGGCCCAGCGCCGAGTCGGAAAAAGCTGATATGGCCGCAACATATACTTTGAGCGTGGAGGGGGACCTGCCCATGTCCAACAGCTCTTGGAGGAAACAAAGCACACGCGACACCTCACATGTTTGTGGATCCAGCCCTTGGGCGGTGCACCATTTATTAAACACAGACCATTTAGATGTGTAGAGCCGTCTCGTAGAGGGAGCTCTAGACTGTGTGATCGTGTTCACAACCCCTATTGGCAAGTCAACGGGTATCCGTTGATTATCCATACATGCAGAGACCAGCGCTCTGGATGAGGATGCCAGATCGAGCCGCGGGCTTGAGAGAGAAGGTCTCTTCTCACCGGTATCGGCCAGGGGGGTGTGTCCGCCAGCCGTATTAGATCTGGGAACCACGTTTGATTCTCCCAATACGGGGCTATGAGGAGCACCGTGTGGCGCGCTTCCCTGATTCTCCCGATGACTTGTGGCAGCAGAGAGACAGGGGGAAAAGCGTAAAGCGGGCCGCTGGGCCAGGTTTGGGCCAGCGCGTCCTCGCTCTTGGAAAAGAACCGTGGGCAGTGCGCGTTGTCTTTTTTTTTTTTTTTTTTTTTTCGCGTTGTCTTTTGACGCAAAGAGGTCGACTTCCGCTCTGCCGAAACGGCGCCACAGTGACTGGACTGTTTGGGGATGCAAAGACCACTCCCCCAGGGGAACATTGTCCCTGGACAGTCTGTCTGGACCCTCGTTCAGGAGACCCGGCACATGCGCGGCTCTCAGCGAGCGCAGTGAGTGCTGAGCCCACACAAGGAGGCGTTCCGCCAGGGCGCAGAGTGTTTTGGATCTGACACCGCCCTGACGGTTCACATAGGCTACCACTGACATGTTGTCCGTGCGGACTAGTACATGGTGGCCCTGTAGGTATGGGAGGAAGTGCTTGAGCGCTTTCTCGACCGCCAGCATCTCTAGACAGTTTATATGAAGGTGACTCTCCTGGTCTGACCAAGGGCCATAGACCGGTCTGCCCTCTAATAGCGCTCCCCAACCTAGGTTGGACGCATCTGTCGAGACAACTTTCCGGTGCGAGACAACTCCCATCGTCACTCCCGTGCGATACCATTCGGCTGCTAGCCAGGGCTGCAGGGCTGAAACACAGCCATGATCCACTCTGACTCGTAAGCGGCCGGCCGTCCAGGCTCGGTGAGGCACTCGCGCTTTCAGCCAGCGTTGAAGCGGGCGCATGCGCAGTAAGCCCAGCTGGAGCACTGCTGCAGCTGAGGCCATATGCCCCAGGACTCGCTGGAATGTCCTCAGCGGAACCTGACTGCCCGTCTGGAAAGACGCGGCGAGATGTCGAATGCGGCGCGCGCGCTGCTCTGACAATCTGGCCATCATAGCCACCGAGTCCAGTTCTATTCCGAGAAAGGAAGTCGACTGGCGGGGCAGTAATGAGCTCTTGGTCCAGTTGACCGAGAGACCCAAGCATTCCAGATGGCTGAGAAGCGCTGTTCTGTGAGACAAAAGCTCTGCCTCTGACTGCGCGAGGACTAGCCAGTCGTCCAGATAATTCAGTATCCGCATTCCTTGTCTCCTCAGGGGAGAGAGAGCCGCGTCCATGCACTTCGTAAATGTACGGGGTGCTAAAGATAGACCGAACGGCAGGACGGTGTACTGATATACCCGACCGTCGAAGGCGAATCTCAAGAATGGCCTGTGACGGGGTATTATCTGAATCTGAAAATATGCGTCCTTTAGATCGAGAGAGATGAACCAGTCTCCCGGGCGAATTTGCGCGAGGATTTGTCTGGTTGTGATCATTTTGAACGGTGTCTCATGAGAGCTTTGTTCAAATGTCTCAGATCTAAAATAGGTCTCAGCGCTCCGTCCTTCTTGGGTACGAGGAAATAACGGCTGTAAAAGCCCGACTCGCTCTGAGAAGGATGCACCTGTTCTATAGCCCCTTTGTGCAGCAGCTTTGCTATTTCTGCCTGAAGCAGATGCGCTACTTCTGTATTCACTCTCGTCTCTGTCCGTGCTAGAAAGCGCGGGGGACGGCGAGCGAATTGAAGCGAATAGCCGTGCATTATAGTATTCAGCACCCATTCTGACACGCCCTGGATAGCTTGCCATGCTTTCGCACACATAGCTAGGGGTCGAATGATCTCTGGGTTCGGATCGCCGCGCTGGGCGGGATGGGGAACCTCTATCAGAGAGGACGGGGCGGCGCGCGCGCTGCCGGTGCTCAAATACGGGGGCTCGCGAACAATGGTGACTGGCTGTACAGCACATAACGGCTCGGTCACTGGGGACGGGGCACATTTTGATGCTAGAAACCCGTGGCGCGAGAGCGGCATGAGGTTTAACGTGTTTGTTAGTAAGTGCGTGCGCTCGTGAGCGGGCACAGGGCTTACATATGCAACACGGCCAGTGTAAGGGAGCTTTAGAGGATCTGCATCCCGGGATAACTGTGTGACAGAGCGGGCAGTGGGTAGGTGTGGGCACGGAAGAGTGGGCACAATCTCTACCTTTAGCACTCGAGCGGCGCGTGCCCGCTTTATGAGAGTGCGCTCTGTGAGCGTTACCGGGGAGATCGTGTTTGCGTGTAGTAGTGAGCACTGGGGCGTGGGCACATATTCTACACTCATGACACCTTCGGCGTGAGCCGGAAAACCCGAAACCATACTCTTTATGAGATTTCTCTGGGTCGCCGTGAAAACGGCGTTTGTGTGCAGGCGAGAGAGTTGTATTACTGGCTCGTTGGCTGCGATGTAAGCTGCTGCAGTAGCCTTTTCTAAGGGGACTGACAGAGCTGGGCGCTTTGATGGCGGTCCGGCCGCAGCGGGACTCAGCCATCTTTTCCTCCTTGCAGCCGCTAGGAGGACTTCGCGGGCTCAGGCTTGAGCGTCACCTTTGGCCGGGGTCCCCGGGGGGGAGGCGGTCTGTGACGGCTGGTTGAGCGCGATCTAGGGCGGCCGCCCTGTCGTCGCTGCGAAGACGGAGGCTGGGCAGAGCGCTGAGACGAGCTCCGTGCAGGAGGCTGATTCTGAGAGCGGCCTGCAGAAGAGCTCGAGCGGCGGGGCAGGAAGAGATTCATCGCCTGCGACGCCTTCTGCACCTCCGAGAAGCGATCGACGATCCCGGCGACCACTGGGCCGAATAGGCCGGTGGGAGAGAGCGGTGCGTTGAGAAACACGGAACGCTCGGATTCGCTCATATCCGCCAGCGTCAACCAAAGGTGCCTTTCGGTGACGGTGAGCGAGGCCATAGATCTCCCGATGGCTTGTGCAGCGGACTTTGTGGCGCGAAGGGAGAGGTCCGTCGCGCTACGCAGGTCCGTGAGAACGGCGTGATCCGGGCCTTTCTCGTCCAGCTCGCGGAGCAGATCGGCCTGGAGGATCTGGAGCACAGCCATAGAATGCAGGGCGGAAGCAGCCTGGCCGGCGGCGGAGAAGGCGCGGCCGACGAGTGCTGATGTGGTCCTGCAGGCCTTGGACGGCAGGGCAGACTTTGAGCGCCATCTAGCGGATGGCGGGCAAAGGTGCGTTGCCACAGCATCTTCCACCGGGGGAATTTGTGTATATCCCTTCTCGACGGCCCCGTCCACTTGGGAGAGGGTCGAGGAGACCGGTGAGCGGAGTCTAGTGGAGAATGGGGCGTTCCACGACTTAGAGAGCTCAGCGTGGAGCTCAGGCAGGAAGGGTGCTGACCTAGAGGCAGGCGCTGGGCGGCGGCTAGGCAGAAAACACCCGTCGAGTCGGTTAGGCGCGGGCGCCCTCGGTGGGGACCAGTCGAGTCCCAATTGTTCAACCGCTTTGGTGAGGAGGCGGAGAAGTTCCGCGTCGACACTGGCGCGGGACCGGCTAGACTCCTGTGCAGAGGAGGTGGAGCGGAGAGATCCAGACCACTCCTCGCTGTCCGAGGCCAGGAGAGAGCAGCTGTCCGCTAAAGCAGCGTCATCCGCTTCATCCCCCGAGGCGACGGCAGTGCGGGCGAAGGCCGGCCGCTGCGCGTCGGGAAGGGGGGGAGGAGATGGAGATAGCGAGGCTCGCGGGAGGGGCTCCGGCAAGCGCTCAGCTGCTGCTGCGGGTTCCGTTGGCCTCTGAGAGCGGCGCTTCTTCTTGCGCGGCCCGGTGGAGGCAGACGGAGAGACAGCTGGAGCGTCGAACAAGGCGAGTCGAGCCCGCAGGGTCGACATCGGCAGTTCTTCGCACAGTTCACAGCCGCCCGCCGCGAGGGCGAGGGCGGCGTGGTCCGGTCCCATAATATCAAAACCCAATATCAAAAGCCTTCAAAAGCCTTCAAAAGACATCAAAACCCGAAACTAACTGTCAATAACATGATCAAAAGTCATACTAACTGTCAACCTGTCAATCAAAAGTCAAAACTAACTGTCAAACCCCTTTGATCCCTTTGATCTCCTTTGTTCTATGATGATCCCTTTGATCCTATGCCAAAAGGGGCGGGCACCTGTCACCGGAAGGGGCGGGGCACCTGTCAATCAATCATTTTTGACAGTTGCCATAGGGTATTCACTACTAAGGAGGTGTTTATAAATGTGAAGAGGCAATATAGACACAGAAGAACCTGTATCCACAACGAATTGTACTGTGGTGCCAGGTGAAGCAGTAGTATTGACAGTCACTTCGCAATGTAGTTTCTTTGGTACTTCGGCAGAGTTCACTAGATACAGCACTGTGACGTCATGCACTCGCACCTCGCGCACATCACTTGCTGGGGCTGAATGGCACACACGAGCAAAATGTCCCTTCTTGTTGCATAATTTACAAAACACCTTTGCAGCTGGGCACTGTGCTGAGTTAGCTAGGTGTTTGTCTGAACCGCATCTGAAACATGACTTACGGGTTGAAGAAGCGGGGGCAGCAGTCGGACGTGAACGGTATTTCCCTCTCGCATGATGTGGCTTGACTTGTACAGCTCGCACTGGAGCATCTCTGTCGGCCATCATTCTCTTTGCGTGCTCAGCCGCGGCTTCTAATTGTGTTGCAAGGGTAGTTGCTTTCTGTAATGTAATGCTTTCACCGGAAGGGGCGGGGCACCTGTCAATCAATCATTTTTGACAGTTGCCATAGGGTATTCACTACTCTCCTTAGTGCCACACAATTATCAACACCTGCCATCCGTCTGGTGACTTATACACAGGAATACATATCGTGTGTATGTAATGCGTGTGTATCAAATGTGTCAGCTGCTGCCACATTCTTCGTTGTGGATAAAGGGACTGCTTTGTTAGGCATGGACTTGATTTCTGCCCTAAAACTTCAAATAAAGGGTGATAATGTCTGCTCCTCGGTCATGGCCACCAATATCACATCCCTGACAGATACTGAAATAGAATGTGTAAAGAACTTTGTCCGCAAGGCAAAAATTGACCCCACAGTAAAACCTGTGCGTCAGAAATTGTGACGCTTACCTTTTGCAGTCCGAGCGTCTGTTTCAGCTGAATTAGATCGTCTGCTAAGAGCAGGCGTCATCGAACGTGTGGATGCTTCAGCCTGGGTGTCCCCCATCGTTGTTACTGGGAAGAAAACAGGTGGGATACGAATGTGTGCCGACTTAAGAGAAGTTAACAAAGCCGTCATTACTGACTGTTATCCATTACCACACATTGATGAAATGCCCTTTATAGGGGTGCTACAGTATTTTCTACTATTGATCTGGCTAATGCATACTATCAGCTTCCCCTGCATGAGGAGTGTAGAGATATTACAGCTTTTATCACTCATGACGGCCTGTTCAGATTTTGCAGGGTTCCCTATGGCCTGGCATCGGCACCCTCCGCTTTCCAAAAGATGATGGTCACCATCCTGGAGGGCATACCAGGTGTCAAAAATTACCTGGATGATGTTATCGTGTATGGAGAAACATCTGAGGAGCATGACTTGAACCTCAGTGCTGTGTTGCAGAAATTTAAAGAGTCTGGGCTGGTGTTAAATGATAAAAAATGCAATTTCAAACAGACTTCACTGCAGTTTCTGGGCCATGTAATCAACACTCATGGAATCCTACCTGATCGAGAGCATCTAGATGCTGTCCGTGAAGCTCCGCCTCCATCTGATGCAGCATCTCTGCAATCCTTCGTAGGATTAGTGTCCTGGTACTCAAAATTCCTTCCTGGGTTTGCAACAGTTGTTGCCCCAATGAGTGAGTGCGCTAAAGAAAAAGGACAATTTTCTTGGACGCCTGCTGCTCAAAGCAGTTTTGAGAACTTTAAACAGATGCTTGTGTCCAGTCCGGCCCTTGCCATTTATGACCCCCCACTTTATTCATTCATTTCAACGGATGCCAGTGACTACGGGTTGGGTGCAGTGTTCGGCCAAGTGCAATCAGACAGAACAGAAAAAACAGTGGTTTTTGCTTCCCGCACACTCACTGTTGCTGAAAAAATAAATAAATTCTATAGTGGAGAAGGAGGCTCTGGCACAGGGGTGGGCAACTTCGGTCCTGGAGGGCCACTGTCCTACAGAGTTTAGCTCCAACCCTGAAAAAATCACCTGCCTGTAATTTTCTAGTTATCCTGAGGACCTTGATTAGCTTGTTCAGGTGTGTTTGATTAGGGTTGAAGCTAAACTCTGTAGGACAGTGGCCCTCCAGGACCGGAGTTGCCCACCCCTGCTCTGGCATATGTGTGGGCTAATGAAAAATGGCGAACGTACGTGTGGGGCCATTACACATGGCTGGCCACCCTCCATCAAAGCGGTGAGTCAGGACATGATTCCATACTTCAGAGTGAGAGATGAACTCGCAGTGAAAGATGCTTTAATTTTCAGAGGAACAATCTTTACTGGTGGACTCTCAGGTCCAGTCAACTATCGCTACATGCATTCCCTGCCAGTCCAATGACAAATCTGCTGTGACGCATCCAGCACCTCTGCAGCCAGTTCAGTTTCCTGAGGGTCCGTGGAAAAAACTGGGTCTGGATATAGTCGGACCATTTGAAACATCCACCCCTGGTTGCAGATATGCTATAACGCTCACAGACTATCATTCCAAGTGGCCTGAGCTTGCATTTGCCAGCAGTGCAACTACTGAGGATGTTGTCAAATTTCTGAGTACGGTTTTTAGTCATCACGGCAACCCAGAGTGTATCGTTACGGACAATGGTACACAGTTCACCTCAACTGTCTTTGCTGAGTTTGTGAAGGAACGAGATATAAAACACATCCATACATCTGTGCACTATCCCGCATCTAATGGTGCTGTTGAAAGATTTCACCGTGCACTGAAAGGTTGCATCCAGACAGCCATTCAACACTCACAACCATGGAGTAGAGCTGTTACAGAGTGGCTCCAGGTGTATCAGGCAACCCCTCACGCTACGACAGGTGTGTCACCATACAAGCTCTTATATGGGAGGAAGATGCGAACCAAGCTTAACATCCTGCCTTTACATGGGGAAGGCAAATGTGATCTTGCTGCTGTCCGTGAACATGTGAAAAAGAAACAGGACAAAACTAAATTATACACTGATCACAAACGCAGTGCTCGCAATCCTCTCTTTGACGTGGGAGGGAGAGTGAGAATAAGGTGTCCTCGTGCAACCCCAAAAGGTCATCCTAGATTTTCTGCTCCTGTAAGAGTAGAGAAGAGAGTGGGACCCAACACATTCCTGCTCAGTGATGGGGAAAAAGTGGAATGCTGCTCACCTGGCATACTCACCTGGATTGACTGACTGCCAGTAACACATTACAGCAAACACACAACACTACACACAGTTCCGTGAAAGTCTTGCGTATGAGATGGAAGCCTGTTTGGCACAAGGACTATGAGATACACTAAACAGGACTGTTTTACATCCAAGTTGCACAGGTGTAGTTCTCAATGAGAAAAAAAACTAAAATAAACAGTTCTGAATGAGTTAATCACTCCTTGGTTTACAAAAGTGTTTGAAGTATCAGTAAAGGAATGTTATTAAATATGTTCAAATGTCAATTGACTGCTTTTGCTGACCATTCATGTATTGATGTCATGAGTTATTAGTTAACAGAGATGTCACTGTTTTACATGCATTGAATATAATGTACGGACTGTTACTGAATAGTTGTCTAGGTTGTCACAACTACTTTATTCAGAGTACATGTTTCCTTCTGTTGAGTTAAGAAGAATGTTTTTACAAAGAAGGGAAATGTTGTGTCATGTACTGTAATTCATAATGCTACCTCTAGGGATGTTGTGTTGTAAGAGGAAGAAGTAGTGGGTGAAACAAAGGGAGAGAAGAAGTGTGCTTAGTGCTAAACATGTGAAGTTACTGTACGGAATAAAATGAGAGGTCTTGAAGATATACGGTGTCGTGCTTACTACTCATACAAGATCTAACATTGTGCGATGTATCAGCCAGATCATAACACCTACTTTGAAGGGAGCATTATACATTGAACAGTATGTGTGATCTCATAGAATTAGTGAGAAAATACAAGGCAGAATCGAATCGCTGATGGTGTTTCTGAAATTAGTGAGGGTGCTCTAGTAAAAGTGCAGCTGTAATCTGTAGGCAACGGCTACTATAAGCATCACCATAAAAATAATAGAGATGTACAGTGAGAGACAATGTCAGTTATTGCAATTTTGAGAGTGAATCCCATATTTTTATCGATGTCACTTCCAAAACTTTGCAGCATGGCTATTGGTCCTTGTGACAAGGCAACTCTCCCAACTCTCCCCCAAACAAACAACATTACACATGTACACAGTAATTACACATGCACAAAGTGGGAATTCAGAGATATCTGGCTTTCTGGATCGCTACTGGTGTTTGCCATTTGCTTCTGCTAATCTGGACTAAGACGCAACACAAACAGACAACCGAAGATGAGAAATAATGTGCAGATAAGTACAATAAACATTTAATGGTGAACTTATCTGGTGTCTGCATGTGTTTATAGTGGGAAATGGGGGAAGGATGCAGTAATGGAGTGGATATGTGTGTGTTATTCATGCAACCTGATCCTAGTGTGCACCCAAGGGTAGGGCAAATGGGTGGATAGTGGATCATGTGTTTGTGTAAATGTAGTGCTGCCGCAATCTTGAAAGAGCCCTCTGTCACAGTCCTCTTAGCATCATGAAAAAATAAACATAGCCTAGAAAGTGCGCAAAGAGCGATGCCTTTATAATCACTAAAAACCTAGGCCCATCACTCATCTTAGTTCAACGCAATCTCACAAAGTTGCGTTATAGTCAATTTGCCAATTCTTTTTCACCAATATACTACTATTATAGTTTCAACTGAGGGTGTTGAGGAAAATGCATTGTCCCGATTCAGTATGAGGTCAGGTGAGATGTTGTCAGGCTGGTGTCATTATTCTAATGTTATTTTCGTAGCTTTTTACGAAATAAAAAGGGTCTCATCTCCGAAAAACAAACTTTCCTGTTCTGTCATCTGTTATACTACGCTAGTAGCATGCACTCTTCAAATATTACACACGACAAATGGGGCGATGCATGCTGTATATCACTTCATTATTTATAAAGCACAAAATAAACTTCGAGCATGCAACGTTGTGGTTACATTGTCAATTAGTAAGTCACGAAATAAAAGTGCATTCTCAGATCTCTGTGGTGTAAAGTCTGAGAGCTTTGTACCATCCCTGGCCACACCCTCACTTGACCTGCGATGATGCCACTGTGCATTGAGCCTCATCACTGATAGCACTGTTCGTTATGATGCCCTTCCTTTCCCATTGTGAACCTAATCAAATGGGGTTGCACTGATCTAAGGTGGGGTAGTCACTTTGTGACACCTTCTAGTAGAAACTACATATCTGAAACTCTCTCTCTTGGCACTAATAGCCTGAAACTTTCCCTATTAGACCCTTGGACTGCAGCAGTGCATTTTTCCCGATGATTAGAATGCAAGCACTCAACCTCCCCTTAAACGTTTCTGCATGTTCGGAATTTAAGAATGGCATCAACTCTGTGAGAGCAGGCTAATGCAATGCACAATCGTCAATACTATTAATCTCTTCCCCATACAGAGCGAGGTTCATTAAGAAGCCATTGCCATAATAGCTATGAAGTACTAGTTTAACCCACCAATGGCAGGGCAGCAAGAGCTAGATTGATCCATCAGGTGCCATTGGGAGGATATAGAAGCCCACAGCAGTTGTTTTGAAGGACCAAAGGGCCACAGGATCCCGCGGGGGCAAAATAACTGAAGCCTTATTTCCTCTGGAGGGTCCAAAGCTTACAATGGTGCCATTGTGAGGGCTATATCAGGTAATGGGGTGGGAAAGTATATGTATTATCGGTCATAACGGTTTTTTTTTTTTTGGTTTTTTTTTTTCTTAAACATTTTCCATAACTCTGTGTCCCGGTCATAATGTTTCCTTAAGTACCATTAGTCTTTTGCATCTGACATTTGCTTTAACTGCCCACCTTCTATGTTGTCTGTAAACACAGTGTTATGTTTTTCTGTTTTCTGTTATGGTGACTGTTTGTATTCGACTGGAAAGCGATATGCAACTGCAATCGCTCATGTCTTCGACTGGGAAAATGTCTACTGTCCATTAATTATGTTTGAACTGACTGTTCCTTACTGTTATTGTGAAGTGTCCTTGAGCTTGGGAAAGGCGGTATATAAATTAAACTTAAAAGCGGTATATAAAATAAATTATTATTATTATTATTATTATGTTAGGCAAATTGTGAGGAATTAATCCGGTAATGTGATTGCTTCTGTGACAAATGCCTGCAGCAGACCTGACCGGTGTAAGTAATTGTACTCAAATGAACATGTCATGCTATTTGGAAAACCTATTGCTTGAAATGTTATCAGTTCAACATGACTGCAGTTAAAGGTTGGAACAATGCTACGGGACAAATGAGGTCAGTTTGTAGTGTGTCACATCTGCTTTAATGGCAAGGATGATGACCTACTTGAATTACAATTAAAATATTTCGTAACTCAAATTGGATTTTTCAGGCACGAAGCAGACTGAATTTCAATTTCTAAGACAAAGATGAAAGGTCCTGCGGTTTACCCTTACTAAAAGTCAGTATATTCAATGTTTTATTAAGGATACTCAAGCAAAGTTCAAGTATTTTTTTAAGTTAGTGGTAGTATTCCTGTAAGTGTACAATACTTCAGTACTGCTATATTGGGACTGAATTGGCCCACTTTTTAGTATATAAAAGTATACTTTTAAATATACTACAGGTGTACTTAAGTATACTGATAGTTTACTAGTGTACTACAGTAAATATAGCACATTTTTATTTTATGAAAGTACACTTTGAAGTATACTCTCAGTAAACTATTAGTTTAGTAGTTTTATACTGCAAGTATACAGTACTTGTGAATTTTCTTTAAGTGAACATAACATCAATAGTTTACTATTTATATATAATTTTTTGCACTTGAAGAGTACTATGTGGTTATTTTGGTATTCAATTTTATACTTGAAAAATACCTTTAACTGTACTTTAACTCTTTCCCCACCAGCGGGTGCCAGCCAGTGCTTGACTAAGTGTGGCTGTAGTTAAAGCATTGCAATATCAATATTATGATCATTTATTTATTATTCATATTTAATACATTTAATTATTAATAAAGACTGTTATCAACAAACAGTCTTTAATAATAAATCCAAAGGGAAATCATGCAGGAGAATCACAAGGAGTAATATAATAACACAACCACAAAACTGTAAGACGACACAGAACTATGAACTGAGGAAACAAAGGTCTTAAATTAGAGTGAGAGCTAATGAACTGAACAGAAATAGGTGTGTGATTAATTAGAAGCTGTGGAAACTAATAAGCAAAGGGAACACAGGTAAACCAGTAGAGGGAAAGCAGAACACAATATCAATAAAACATAACCATTACAGTGCCAGCATTTTCGATAATTTTCCCAAAACTTTCATGGCCCCCAGAATATTTTGCTGAGTGAATTTGTGAATATATTTTAGTATACATGCAATATATAAAAAAGAAAGAACAGAGCCTCTGCTTTAAAAAAAAGTTATTGCTTTATGCATTCTTTTTTTATCAACACTTGAATGTGGGTATGATCAAAACATAGATGGAGTAGACCGAGTCCATCAACACCCCCAAAGCTTCACAATCATATACCTCTTCATAGGTTCAACATTTCATTCGATAACAGTTTTGATTTGCAACCCCATTTCCATAAAAGTTGGGACATTTTGTAAAATGCAATAAAATTCACAATCTGTGATTTGTTAATTATCTTGAACCTTTTTTTAACTGACAAAAGTACAAAGGACAGTATTCCAATGTTTTCACTGACCAACATAATTGTATTTTGTAAATATAAAAAAAATTTGATATCGATGGCTGCAACACACTACAAAAAAGTCTGGACACAGGCTAAATAAAAGTGAAAAGATTATAAAGGTTAGATTATCCAACTCTTTTAAAGCAGTCCAAAATGAATAGGTGAATGGGTATCATGAAAGGAGCTTCTCAGTCTTTGCAGGCAAATATGGGTCATGGCTCACCACTTTGTGCCAAAATGCATGAGATACAATTCAAAAATCACATTTATCAAAGCAAGATTGCAAAGAATTTATCTCTTTCACCATCTACCACACATAATATTGTGAAAAGATTCAGGGAATCCAGAGAAATCTCAGTCTGTGTAGGGCAAGGCAGGAGACCTCCGTTGAATGTGCATGACCTTAGAGCCCTCAGACAGCATTGCATGAGAAACCATCATGCTACTCTGTTAAATACAGCCACATGTGCTCAGGAGTACTTTAGAAAACCATTTTCACTTAACACAGTCTGACGCTGCATGAAGAAATGCCACTTGAATCTCTGTTCAGCAAGGAGAAAGCTATACATCAGTACTATGCAGAGATGCCGGCGAGTTCTCGGGCCCGAGCTCATCTCAGATGGTCTAGAAGACAGTGGAAATGTTTGCTGTGGTCAGATGAGTCCATGTTTCAGCTTGTTTTGGGGAAAAACAAACATCTAGTTCTCAGTCCCAAAGATGAAAGGGACCAACCAGACTTTCATCGGTGACAGGTGCAAAAGCAAACATCTGTCCTGGTATTGGGGTACATCATTGCAATCGGTATGGGTGACTTGGATTTGTGTGAAGGTATCACTGACATGGAGGCATATGATTGTACAGAGACATAAACTGCCATCAAGATGACATCTTTCCTGGGAAGCAAGACAATGCCAGGCCTCATTCTGCACATGCTAAAACTGAGTGGTTTCTAGACACTCTGCACCATAGAAAGGGTTGTGCCTGCCTTCCTGCCTGCCTGCAGTCCAGATCTGTCTCTTATTGAAAATGTATGACCAATCATGAAAAGGAGAATCAGTCAACGATGACCACAGACTGTTGAGCAGCTGTCTTGAATCTGATTGTACAGTAGAATATTGGGCAAATATTCCACTTGCAAAACTGCAACAATTAGTATCCTCAATTCCCAAATCATGACCATGTAATTAAAAGGAAAGGTGATGTGACAGGGCCTCGGTCTTAACTTTTTTGGAGTGTGTTGCAGCCATCAAAATCATAACTTGTTTATATTTACAAAATAAAATGAAGTTGGTCAGTGAAAGCATTGAAAATATTTTCTTTGTACATTTGTCAGTTAAATAAAGTTTCAAGATAAATCACAGATTCTTGACTTTATTGCATTTTACAAAATGTCCCAACTATTCTGGAAATGGGGTTGTATGCTGTTTAACATTTGATGATTGCATTATTTTACAATACAGTACAATACAATTGTATTCATATAGCACATTTAAAAACAACTGGTGTTGACCAAAGTGCTTTACAAAATCCAAGGAAACGAACAATAAGATAAAAAACACAAAAAGCAGCAAAGCAAAATAAAGAACAATAAAATGGAAAACCTTTGAACTAAGGCAGGGGTTCTCAAACTTTTTGAGTGTGTGGACCACTATTTGTAATCAAGAATTTTCGCGGACCACCTCATAATACACATAATAAAATATGTCTACACACAGTCCTACCTGAATTAATCTGCACCTCTAAATAGGCTTACTAGCACTAAAACTATAACTGGTCATCACATCAGTACAACAGGCTTGTTAAAGGAAAGTTTACTGCACACAACGGCTGCCACATATTTTATTTATTTATTTAGGCTACAAGCGCCCAGGGCATAATCAGGTTCATTTGAACAACAGGCTTATTTCCATAGCAATGTAGTATGAAATCTATACAGTAATAAGAACACTGGAATATAGTCAACATTTCAAAACCTTTGGCGATTTTAGGGGATTATTATTATTAATCTTCAGAGTTTTACAAGTCCTCAAAAAGTTTGTCCACTTAACAGCACATCTGCAAAACATTTCAGAAACGCGAGATCAAGAAACTAACTGGAAATTAAATAATAACAGGCCTTATTCATTCCATTTATAAACATTTCGTTTCATATAAACTGCCTATGCCTAACTGTGCATTCACACCGGACGCGAATAGCGCGTCAAATTCAAAAAGGGATTATGTGAAATTCGCGCCTGCCGCGTCTAGTGATACGCTTGACCACTTTGTATCAATTCGCGCGTCAAGAGCTAAATTGACGCGCGTAAAAACAAAAGTTTGAAGCGAAATTTCGTCCGTTGTGAACGCACCATTAAAGGCTATGCGTGTGATGTGATAATGAGAACATATTTGCCTCTGCCCTTTTCTCTTCAGAGAACCTGTTGCTATCCACCGAACCAATGTTGTGGTTCTAACGGCACTGAACTTGAATGTCAAGGCCGAACACCACTAGGCTATTTTAGTAATCACACAATAACTTGACAATTTAATTAAAATGTTATATCAATATAGGCCTACATATTCTTTTTACTTTTCTTTTTTTATGGGAATTTCCTGGTAAAATGAAGGTAAAAAAAATATTATTTTATATTTTATTTAGCCTTTCCACGGACCACCTGCAGTACCCTCACGGACCACAGTTTGAGAATGGCTGAACTAAGGTAACATATTATTGAAAAATAATGATAATCAAGAAATATTGAAAGCAGTTGAAAAAAAGATACGATTTCAAGGTGGATTTAAAAATGTACAAAGTTTGGGCGGATCTGATGTAAGCCGGTAGGCTATTCCATAACTTAGGGCTGATGACCGCAAAAGCACGATCACCCCTATTTTTAAGACTAGTTCTAGGAACAGATAGTAAATCAGAGTCCCCCTGTCTGAGTGATCTTGACTGTAAGGGGGTATATAACAGTTCAGATAGGTACTGTGGAGCCTTGTTCCGCAAAGACTTAAAAACAAATAACAAAACTTTAAAATCAATTCTGTATTTAACCGGTAGCCAATGAAGTGAGATCAAATCCGGTGTGATGTGTTCACTTTTACGCTTCCCTTTGAGGAGCCGTGCTGCGCCATTTTGAACTAATTGCAAGCGTGTGATATGAGGGACACCAATATAAAGAGTTACAATAATCTAATAGGGATGTTACAAAAGCATGCATAGCAGTCTCAAAGTTATTAGCAGACAAAAAGGGCTTAACCCTGGCTAAAAGACGAAGATGATAAAAACAGGACTTAACATCAGCACTTGTCTGCTTATCATATTTAAGGCTGTTATCAAACAAAAACCCCAGATTCCAAACAGGTGGTACTGTATGGCAACAGCGGATGAAGATAGAAATCATGAGTACTGCAATCATTTGAACCAAACATGAAAATGTAACACTTTACACTAACAGGGCATGATGTACTAATACCTGAATTAATAGTTACTTCAACATGAACTCATGATTAGTGAAGATATGAACTAATCATAAAACCAATGAAGAGTGATCTTTAACTACAACAGGAGTCATATGGCGCTTTTCCACTGCATGGTACGGCTTGGTACGGTTCGACTCGGCACGGAACGGTTCGGCTCGCTTCGCTTTTCCACTGCGTGGTACGACTCGGCTCGGTACGGCACGGTTCGGTTCGCTTTAGCTCGGTTGCTTTTCCACTGCAGTTAGTACCACTTCAAAGTGGGTGAGACTGATCGTTATAGTTGCCGTCTCTGCTGCCATGACATCATCATATTAAATGCGAATTTTTCATTACGGGTTTCCCCATCCGCTCCTCGGCAACCAACAAGAGGAACGTCTGCACCTCGTCCACTGACCACGATTCAGCCATTTCTTTTTTTAAGTTTATACTCTTTTTTTGAAGCAAATACGTTTAAAACAGGCGCTACAGCGTTGGCTGTTGTCTACTGGCTATTTAAATCTAGCAGGTTTAGTGTCTCGTGTTGTAAATACAATGACGCTGGTAGTGATGATTCTGTCTAACCAATCAGTGATCTGCAGTGTTTTCACGTCACATTTTAGTATCGGTACGGTACGCTTGGAACCTCAACAGAGGTGGTACCATTTAAAGCGAGCCGAAGCGAGCCGTACCGTACCGTACCATGCAGTGGAAATGCGTCATAAGTGAGCCGTACTGAACCGAGCCGTACCGTACCATGCAGTGGAAAAGCGCCAAAGCGTGCCGTACCGAACCGAGCCGTACCGTACCATGCAGTGGAAAAGCGCCAATAATGATTCATGCATGAATAACAGCAGCCTTAAACATGTTAGTACATGTTTGATAGTTAATGCATTAATTAACGTTTAGGGGTAAACTAAATCGATCAAGCTCTGTTAGAATAAATAAGAAGTAATTGAAATTTGAATTAAATATATGATTTAATAGTGCTAAAATTTAAACTGTAATATCGTAATCTGCCATCTGCAGCTTTGTGGCAAATAGTTAAAATTGGCACATGATTATTTAGCCATTAATTACACAGATCCGTCTAACCAAACATGGAAAAAAGACTAATAACTACCACTAATAGATTTAATTTGACCTAAACCGTTTTCTAATTTTTATAGTTAATTTAGGCCTATGTTTAGTAATAGCTACTTTTCTTCCAGGAACTACAGTATGTAGGATTTGTTTCTGGTGGGACACTAATTAGTGCCCCACTCGGTGCTCGCTTGGCACGTTAGTTGTGTTCCTATGGTAATGCTGGCATTTAAATCTCATAAATGTTGACTGCTTTGGTAAACAGAATTAATAATTAAAGACATGTTTGCATGTATGTTGTATTTGGGAGTTTTCAGGTTACAGATGGTACCTACTCACCCAGAATAATACTTTTACCGCCGCCGTTCCCGCGGTGGTAAATTGCGTGTGTGTATTTGCAGCCTCTTACCGCTAAGAGGCGCTACAATCACAGACCTTGCAAAGTGTCAGTTTAATCTCTCTAATGCGTAATCTGCCGCCGCGCCGCGGCTCATTAAGAGCGATTGAAAGCTGGTAGCAGATCAATTCAAATGAAACATTTAACGAATGAATCACAATACTGAAATTACTTAAATTAAATTGAATACATTTAATAATGAAAAATATCAGGCTACATCAACGAGGCTTTGCAAGAGCATAGACGTTAACTTTAGACTACTGCATTCAGATGATAGCTCTGTGGTCAACGCATCAACATGAGCCTTGCGGAGTTTCAAGCGATCGGAGATTGAATCTCAGTGTAGCCGACGGCGTTTATGTTTTACCGTTCTTGATGCTTAAATATGTAACTGTTTATTAAAGTCAAGCGTTTTGTTTAATTATCTATTGTAGACTACACTACAACATACATGTTCTACATTCCAGTAGAGCCTCACAGACAAAATTTATGAAGGAAAATTGTCAGCCGATCGCACCAGAAAATGAAGATTATGAAGCTCGTCTTTAATCTGCTAAATTATTGTTTTGTGAATCAATCACGAAATTGAGATGACTGACAGTGATACCCGGCAATAGCAATGGAAGACATTTTTCAAAACAGATCGAACAAATCAGAAAAAGACTTTCAATAGCCTACAGTAGGCTATTGCTTTCACACACACACACACACACACACACACACATACACACACACAAAAAAGTAAAAGAAGTTTGAAGCCCCATCGAATATTTCAAGGTATAAAGTGTCGGGACAGTTTATTTAAAACAGGGTTGCATCGAGGTTAGAGTTTATTCCCTTTGCGATGCAAAATAAGAAACAGAATCTTATTATTGCGACATTTTACATGTGTATTGCCAACGAAATTGCAGCTAAGTTAAAAAATTAAACCGGTACAAAACGAAAATAGTTCAAAGCAACATAAATTAAGAACAGGCATTTTTCTTTGCCTCTCTCTCGCACTGGATCTCTTTTTAGCAAGTTTATTTTGTCTCCCTCACTGCGCGCGCCGGGTCTTTCTCGAAATTAAACATTTCAGGGTAAAAACACATCATACAGCTGATGATACTGTATATGTTGCTGCGTGTCATCCACACAAATCACGAAAGAAAAAACTGTAAGAAAAATACCTTGTTGCTTCAAAGATACAGCATGCCTTGCTGAATTCACCTTAAAATAAAACGAGGTTGATCGCGAATTAAAGAGCTCTGTATCTGCTAAATTGAAATTGTGTGTGGAAAACCTTTATACAATCAATAAAACTACAATATTTATAATTTAATAAGATATAGGGCCTACATATGGACTTTTGGAGATTTTGAGATTTATCCTTAAAAGAAGGTTGCCTTTGCCTGCTCATCAGGCTGGCTATCCGACACTCTCCATTTGAAAGACGGAACATTAACACCTCTTCCTGCACCCCCACGATAAAGCAACTATACTGCCTTCTCCAAACCCCCCACAGGCTATCTGAGACTGACTTAAAACAAAGAGTTTGCAATTCACACTTAAATCGCTATTCTAGACATTAGCAATAGGCTATTCAAGTGTTGATAATGAAGGAACTAAATAATTTAGGCTATGTAGTAATATTTCTGTCACATGTTTATTACTAAATATTTAATTATTTCAATAATTGAAGAATTAAAACGGTATTTCAGTTTGGGCCAGCTTTTTCCAAGCAAAACTAAATACAATCTTCAAACGCATGTTAATTTGTTGTCATGCACAAAATGTTCAACTCAATATTTAAATTCCACAGGGATCTTTGAATCCTTACAACCAGGGTGCGATTTGTGAATAAAGTTTTAATTTTTTTTATTCAAATAAATCTCGAACCACAGTGCTTCGTGCTGCTGTTAAACTAAATAACATTTATAGAATAATTATGAACTTAAATGAAACAATATCGCAACATTGACGAATACATTTATTTGATCTGTTTTTACAATTTAATCCAGGGCGATTTACCCTACATTTAATTAGAGCGAGATTTTCACCCTTTCCTTGTCCTTTCCTCATTGGGAAGCGCTCACATGATAGCTAAACATGTTTGAGAAAATCCTCTGTACCTCTCGGTTTCATATGGATTACATAATCAGGCTTTAGACATAGCCGATTAATTTCGTATCGTGACTGAGCTGAGGCAAGTGGCTTTCGGTTCATTTTTGTGACGCGCAGTTCCCGGAGACAGAGACGATAGACAAACTTGTCGTTAGCCTAATATGAATAAAAGTTTACAGTTTTGAACGATGTAGGCTATACTCTACTCGTATCTGTATGACCGAAAAACTACAGAGTAGCCTATTAATTTATTTTAGCTGTAAGAGTAAAATAAATCCAAATGAACGCGCCGCCGCGTTTGTTGAACACTAATTCAACATGCCAGGATGAAAGCTGACTTTCGAACAATGCATAGCGCCACTCGTCGTGGTGTGACAAAACACTTAATTATAAACTTCAATATTTCATTCAAAACAATCTCAAACCGCTTTGTGACATTTTGAAAAGCCGTGCATGCATTACTGCCACTGGAACCATGAACGTAACAGAATACAGGGGCCCGTTCTTCGTACGTTGCTTAGAACATCCGAGATCAAATGAGACATCCAAGATGATATCATCGTGGTAATCATGATCTGGCTAATTAGGTTCTTCGAACACACCTGCCAGTTATGATTAGTATAGCTGGATTGAGTTAGTGAGATAATTGCGCATTCATGCGCTGGTTTAATTTATACTTGTATGCTTTATGGCTGCAATATAAGTTGCAGGATTCCACATCTACAGAAAGGCCTACAGAAGAGTCTGCACAGACAGAGGAGACATAGGCCTACAGGTGGGCCAACTTTTCCTTTTTATTTGTTGCATGAGGCATGTGTCTAATATCTCTTGTTGCAGGCACTTGACCACTGGCTTTTCTTTACAAAGAACAATTGAAATAAAACTCAAGGAACTAAGCATATTTGTCTTTTATTAAACATTTAATGAAAAGTGGGTTTTTTTTTGGCAATGTTGTGTAATATGGCACATGCAACAATGTCACAGGCCCTGTCAGGTGTGCAACCCTCAGATCTTTCAGACACTGAAATCTTCCCTTTAAGTTCATTTCATTGTGCCCTTGTCCTGGCTGGAGCTGCATTGTAACTGGTTTGGGTCAGGGAATGGGGCCATAAAACACCTGTCTGCAGGCAGGAACATGTCATAATCACCTATGAAAAAATGCAGTTCTGTTAGGATCAGCATAAGTGTATGTAATACAGTGAGGTTGATATTTAATTGTGGAACTTTCCTTACCACTTTCAATATGTGAATCTCTGAAAATTCTTAAGTCATGCACAGATCCTGGCCATTTTGCTTTCACATTTGTGATATGGAAGATTTTAGTCAACTGCCTTTTTTTAATTTGATATAATATTACTAATCTGGAATATTAAGAATCAAAATAGTAACTGGGAAGCACATTTACATTGTGAACCCCCTTTCTGTTCACATAATCCCCTTCATTGAGGCCTTGATGGCAGTCTATGGTAGCCTATAGTCTATGGTACCAATCACGTTAGTGAAGCCTGAGTGACATAGCCTACTGTAATCGGCATGGTCATGATTGCATGATCTTCATAAAAAATTATGATAGCCTAAAAAAACTGCTTTACAACATTGGGTCTTAAGTGGCTTGGAAATGCCACAAAAAAAACTAAAACTGTTTTTTAAACCTAAAAGCGCCAGGTAAACTCCGAATGACACGACAGACAGCACTTTCCATCAAGTTCTCTGCATCTCCAATAGTGTAAAGGAAAGAGCCACTCGCAAATAATCTTAGGGCAATGCAAACAGTTTGTTCTGTAGTTAAAGCCCGACTCCGACAAGTCGAAAATAAATGTGCGTTTCCAACAAATTAATAATGTAAACGACAATCTCACGAGTCACGAGAAAAAAAGATATATCTCTGAAAGTGCACTATCGCGCTGCGCTGGACTTACCGTATCAGCTCCGCTTATGAAGCCGCAGTCTAATCCTGTTAACATGAAATAAGCTTGCTCGCGAGCAGGTTTAAGATTGCGCACCTGTTGCTATGACAGCAAGTTCAGGATAAGCGTCGAAGAACCAAACAATCCAAGATCATGCCTAATCGCCAACAATCAAATCCAGCTAAGTGAGTTAGCGACGTACGAAGAACGGGCCCCTGGTTCTGATTTTATTGTTTGTCGTTTAAACGCGCCTGTTGCATATCTTTATTTTATATATTTTATATGGTTTATTGGTGAAGTAGCAATATATATATATATATATATAACCGAACTGCTTTTGAAATTACGATTGGAATTATTACAGGCTACAGATGTAAAGTCATTGCATAATATTTGTTCCTTAGTGTAAAATGGAAATGCATGGTAATTTTATTTTATAAATATAAGCAAAAAATTATGGTGTAACTACGGTGAGTTTTAGAACAAATCTCTCTGCATCAATAATAAAATGCATTAATAGGCTAATATAAAAATTACAATAGTCCAAGTTGGTTGGGGATTTGAACCCGTGTCATCTAAATGATCTAAATGTAAGTTCTACCACTCGGCCATGACTTCACTCGTTGCGTAGTGCCCAAACGTTCCAATCTGTGTTCGCTCACACGAGCGAGCCGAAAAGCGCTCTTCATTCGTCTGATTCCTCGATAGAATAGTACAAATAATCAGCGTCATTACACATAATTTACTTTTGTTTGTTCTTTTTTGTTATTAAATTTGTTTGTGTGTGTGTGTGTGTGTGTGTGTGTGTGTGTGTGTGTGTGTGTGTGTGTGTGTGTGTGTGTGTGTGTGTGTTTCATCGCACTGCTCCCCGGGGAATAGGCTTGTCGCCCACCGACGTCTAGGCCTACAATATGAAATATAGGTTTTGTTATCGTCTCTATTTTTAATTAGTTATTCTATTTTTCTGGCCTTATAAAAATGTTCTATTCTGTTTACCATAGTTGTAGTATTTCATCCTTACTGTAAATTGACATTAACTCCACTTAAGGCAATTGAAAAAAAAAAGGCAATTGCTGATGTTTTGCACAATATCCCTTTGCGCCACCTGGCGGTCATTTCGCGAATGACTTTGAAATGTGACTGGTTTATTTTTGCCGCGGCGGCTGGCGCGGCGGTAATAGGCATTCTGGTTGAGTACCATCTGTATGTACTGTAATTAATTGCATTTTTTGTTGTTTAAATCTATATGCTTCGACTAGCATTAGCTTATAGCTTATGCCCTTTGACCTATTTTACATGTAAACGTGCCTTATGTGTGCCTTTACAGGTATGTTTAGGCTTTATTTTAAGTCCATTGTGACAAACCTTTTAAGTCTCGGGAGAATAAGGCGTGCAACATCAAAATACTGAACGTGCACTGGAAAACATCTCACACTCAAACCAGTCTAATTTAAGTAAAGTGATCATTTATTACAAAGAGAAACAAGATGAAAAGAACACCTCAAGATAAATTATTTACATAAATATACAACTTACATACAAATCATAATCAAGGAAAAAGTTCACAAAAGAAAGAGGTAAAGAGGAAAGAAGATTTATAGCCTTTTCTCACATAGCCTAATTTAAGTAAAGTGATCATTTATTACAAAGAGAAACGAGATGAAAAGAACACCTCAAGATAAATTATTTACATAAATATACAACTTACATACAAATCATAATCAAGGAAAAAGTTCACAAAAGAAAGAGGTAAAGAGGAAAGAAGATTTATAGCCTTTTCTCACAGCACTTGATATAATTAAACTTATCAATTTGATGGCAGATCCAGAAAGGTTCAAATGACAATCACCAGTGACAACTGGAGATTCACCCGTTGTAAAATGCAAAAGACTTCGGACTGGCTACAGAAAAAAAAGAGACTGCAACCATGCGAAAACAAAAATAAATATCGGAAGGGCTTTTGAAAGTTGGCGTGTACTCTTTGAAGGGGTTAAAACGGACGCAGAGGCGGCTTTTTTCCATTCATCGGAATATTGAATAATGAAATAAATATGCATATACGCAGGGTTGGGGAGTAACGGAATACATGTAACGGCGTTATGTAATCAGAATACAAAAATCCAGTAACTGTAATCCGTTACAGTTACGTCAAAAAACATAGTAATCAGATTATAGTTACATTTTGAAAAAAGGGGGAATACTTTCAGGATTACAATGGTTTCATTTAAAACTAAATAAGTATTTTGGCATAATAACACTATATTAAGCGCTGCTTGATTGTACAGTAGTTCCTGGTTCTGTTGCCAGTAATGACTCACGTGTGCCACCCGCTGGTGCGTGTGCAAATAACAGCTGTCTACAATCTCCTCAGACGCAGATTGAATCACTGCTGCTAGTAGAAACGATGCTGCCTGCGGGTAAAATCGCTTTTAATTCATGGAAATTCCGCTGCTATTTTGTAGAAATTAGGAGAGTAGTTTTTTTAGTACCCAAAATGTCCTTTCAAATCTTTTCTCACGTAACGGGATGTTCGCTGTCTAGGTAACGTAGGGGAACTCCCACTGCCAACGCCCCACGTCCAGTCAGGCAAATTAAGAAAGATCACGGCTTTAGTCAACATGTAGGCCTATTTTAAAATAAACTAATATGTAGATTGTGTAAAAAATGTAAATGTTGAGTTTTTATTTTTTTGTTAAAAATTAGTTACAAATAAAACAATATAATCTGTAATACCATACATTAGCCACTAGATGTCTGTATAGCCCTTTACATAAATACATTTCAGGCATGTGTGTATATTTTGCAAATATTGTACACTGGACCAAATTCTTTAAAAAAAAAAAATATATATATTTCTTCTTGCTTGACTTTATTTATATATGTGACCTTGAAGTAATCCCAAAGTAATCAGTTACATTACTTTCATATTATAGTACTTGGATTACGTTACTGAATATTTTTTTTATGAAGTAATTTGTAACTGTAACGGAATACATTTTTAAAGTAACCCTCCCAAGCCTGCATATACGTGTGTTTGTATGTCAAAGAGAACCAGTTCTAAGGAAAACATTAATTTGTTGGTATGACAATTAGAAAATTAGACTGCACAGAAATGAAGTAGAATCTGTGATTCCGAATGACAGTATCCACACCGGCGCGGTGACTGACAACCGCACATTCTCCTCAAAACATTGGATTCATCCGCGCTGTGACATGCCGAGGCACAACCCATGTAAAGTTGATAATTCAGCAAATAACTGCAGTTGCAAATTTCGAACAGAGATGTTGATAAAGAGGAAAAACTACGGACTGCAGCTTTAAAGGGATAGTTCACTTTGAAATAAATGTTTGGTATGTTTTAGCTTACCTCAAGGGCATCCAAGATGTAGGTGTCTTTTTTTCCTCAGTAGTTTCAATTTTGATATTTTTAGGTCAAACCGTTCTTGTCTGTCAGTCATATAATGCAGGTCTATGGTCATTATCTCAAAACACAAGCACAGAGTCCAAATTAAAACAATTCCCCGTCGTCCAAATTAAACAGTTCCCCATCGTAAGTACACATTGATGGCCTAAGACATGAGACATTATATGACTGACAGACAAGAACGGTTTGACCTAAAAATATAAAAATTGAAACTACTGCGGAAAAAAAGACACCTACATCTTGGATACCCTTGAGGTAAGCTAAAACATACCAAAAATGTATTTCAAAGTGAACTATCCCTTTAACTAACCACACACTAACATCAACTAATGGCTTGTTAATGCATCATTATGTCATGACTTTACTTGAGGGGGCACATCATTACGAACTCATGATTAACTAACCATACAATAACATAAAGTAAGTAAGGGATAATGTATTGCGAGGGGGTTGTTATAGCGAATAAGTTGTTATAGCGAATAGTGAACTACTGACCCAGCAAACGTTCCCCTGACCTTAGTTCATGTTTTGGTTTGGTTATTTTTTTGGGAACCGATTCCTCAGGAACTGTTGTAAGTCACAACAGTTTAGTTTGATAGGGAAGAGAATACCCCAAAACAAATTAAGACCTTTAATATAAATTTGTGTATTTAGTATTTTCTATGTTTGATAAGGAGGATCAGTGAAGTTAACCCTCTGAGGTCGGCAAACGCGCCCCCGCGTTTTGCTGGATTTTCTTCACATTGTAGCACAATAAACTTAAATTACTCCGTCATTTATGGTCATACAGAAAAAAGAAATATAAAAAAAGAATCTGTGATATGTGTCCACTTACAATCAAATCAAAACATTGTGCTTTTGTAAAATAAAGAAAATAAACAGGGTGTGCGTTCTGCCTCTCCGTCGCGGTAAACTTTTTTTTCTTGAGCACGTCTATAAACTGAAACAAAACTCAGCGAATACTTGTCACACATTTATGAGCCATATACCTTTATACACATTTAAGTGTGTACTTTTAAATGATCGGATTCAAACTGAAAACAAATATTCTCTGTTTAAGTAATTTGTATAAAACCAACAGAATGTCCAGTATCTCAAACGCTTGCTAATTACTTTTAATTCGACCACGCCCACTCGCGCAAAAGTGATTCGCATGCAAATCGTCCACATGCAACGCGAACGCCCTCGTTACCTCAAACACAAAACACCAAAACACTTCACAAGTCTCTGCTTTTCGTCGAGTTTGGAAGACACGTCTGAGCTTACATTGGATTTAACTCAGAAGAAGAAGAACACGATTTGAAGACAAGAAAGATGTAAGGTAAGAAATTCTTACTTATTAGTTTATGGTATTGTTGCATAAACTTCACATTGCAGTTGAACTGTTGCTAGATATATGGTGAATATTATACTATGTAGACCCGTGTTTACTGTTAAATACTGTTTGTGGATATCTGCTCAAACATAGATATGTATAACCATAATGTTTAATATTTTGGAGCGCGATCGCGTTTGAATGTATCATATTTTGGAGCGCGATCGCGTTTGAATGTATCATATTTTGGAGCGCGATCGCGTTTTGAATGTATCATATTTTGGAGCGCGATCCCGTTTGAATGTATCATATTTTGGAACGCGATCGCGTTTGAATGTATCATATTTTGGAGCGCTATCGCGTTTGAATGTATCATATTTTGGAGCGCGCTGTGGGTTTGAATGTATCATATTTTGGAGCGCGATCGCGTTTGAAAGGAAAAATGCACCAAACATTAGGCTTTATGTTTTTACTATTATCTCATTTCATATCATCATAACGAATGGAAACATTTGAAGTAACATAAGATAATCAATATATTTTTCTCTAGCATTGTTACTGAAATCTTTTGGAAGATTTATAGGCTGCTATAGGTTATTGTTATAATTATTTTATGCAGTACTGCACATAGCTGATGCCTACAAGGCACAACAAACATGGTGTTCATTATATTATATATTGTTGGAAACATTTGTGTGTGTGTGTGTGTGTGTGTATTCTGTGAATTTTAAAAAGCAATTTTAACCAGAAAAATCTAAAATGTATTCCCAAAATCATGCAGGCCTAGTTTCTCTTGATACCAGTATGTTCACTTTTTTTCTTTTCTTTCAGGGACCAGATGCAACTGAGTCCTGCTGACTTCAACATTCACTTGAGTCTCTGTACATGAACATGGTAAAGTGAAAATCAAACACCTTGGAAATGAAAGGTATGTACAATGTTTTTAGGAATGGCACAAAGGTCTCTGTCTTTGGATCATTGTTTTCAATGTGCTCTTTTTGTCATTTGTTGTGTATTTTTGGATTATGTTGTGTTGTAAATAAATCCAAACAATCTAAAAGCCATTATTTTTTAAATCTCCTCATTCTTTGTGCAAGGTTGCTCTGAATGACAGGGCCTGATAGCTCCTAATAGGGCAGTTAGGGGAGTGTCTTTGTCTTTCTCAGGTGTTGAAGGCTTACATATTCATGAGATGATCACGCCTCTTCGCATATGGCTTTCTCACACAAAACACATCTTAGAAATTTTAAATCAATATATTGTCTTGTCTGAATGAGCAGTCAGGGTGATTTTCACATAGTTTTGGAGCAAATATTCTAGGCTACGTGATACAATTTTCAAAAGTCTTGTGAAGAAATAATCAGTATGGGTTTCATGGCCTTATTTCAGTGATAATTTTTTGGGGTATTTTCACAAACCACGCATAAATGTCATTATCTCAAAACTACAAACTTTTACACACATGCTGCTGATATATTATTGTAGCAGAGTTTGTGCTAAATACAGTGTAATAAGACTTTAGCCATGACAATGTCACAAGTAACAGAAATAAGCACAAATGTCAGAGCATGTCAGAACACCTCCAGGGCCAGAAAACAGCTCAGACCTCAGAGGGTTAAAGTCTAAATGTTTCTCCTAGACAGAAATGAGGTTAGAAGAACATCAAATGGAGACTTTTGGTTAAATGTCTTTTTTCCGGAGAAAAATTTCTCTCACATTTGTATCCTCTTGAGTTTCAGAAGAGATCTCAATGTTCAAAATGTGGACCAAGACAAATGTCCCAAAATTAACTCAAACGATATGAAATCATTGCGACTTCCACCAAAAAAGTTTGAAGGTTAATGGTTGGGTAACGGCATCTGGTAAAAAAGATAAGGTGACCAGACATCCCCGGAGATAGTCACAGTTTTTGGTATTCCACCTGCTAGTTATAGGAGCAATCGTGTAGTGATTATTTTTACCAACAGATGGCGTTGCGAGCTACGCTGACTCTACTTGGACGCCTACTGCTACTTCATGAAGAACTTAACCTGGGGCTGGTTGCATAAACCATAGATATCCATATAAGGCTAGATGTCTTAAGGCGGAGTCTCGAACGGCATCACACTGGTGGCCATCTTGCCACAGGGAAGCTTTCTGGCGAGCTCTGTGGTATCTGAAGTAAGGTGAGTGATCAGCACGAACACAAATCCTCTTATCTCGCTGAAATCTTGACGGATTTGGTTTCTTACAAACGTTATTAACGTGGCTATAATTCTGGATGCTTGAACATGTTTAAATATATAATATTATATTTATTGATAAGTATGCAGTGTCATAACTACATCTCTGACGTTTATAACAAACCAAACTGTTTGAAAATCGGTAGAAAATTTAGCAAGTTATGGTTATTTAAAAAGTACATGCACCATTAACACAATGTTACGAGTGAGTGAGCTCCCTGTGGCAAGATGGCCGCCGTGTGCGGACGTCGACCTCCATTGGCCAGCAGCGCGGACGAGACATCTAGCCTTTATTATATGATATCTATGGCATAAACCACTTAAACTAGTCTTACAAGTTAGTCATTGAATTTCTTTCTTTAAAAGTATTCATAACTTTTTTAAGTCAGTTACATAAAAACGTATATTGACCTAATTTGATACCCTTGACTAACTGCTTGTGGGTCGTACTAGATCTTTAGACACTGTATTAACATAAGTTTATGCAACTGGCCTCAGGATTCGCATTCAAGGTAGTAACATAAATGATCCATGTTAAAATAAAGTAATACTGTTTGTATTTGTTTTGTACTGGGCCTCAACAGGGTGCACGATTGTTTTGCACAATTTTAAACGTCCCCAAAAATTCTGCTATTTATATATATATATATATATATATATATATATATATATATATATATATATATATATATGTGGTGATGCGATCCACCATGATAAGGATTAGGGGCGGGTTCAGTATGCGTGGCGGATATAAAAGGGATGAGAATGGCGTCTAAGGGAGCGCGTCATTCTGGGTTCTGGACGTGACGTCATTTGGGCGCGCAGCGTTTAGGATTGGGAGGTAAGAATTACTGGTAGCTGCTTAATTTTTAATGTGCGTTGGGAAGGATAAGTTAAGACCCATTTAATTTACAGTGCGACTGCGGAGTATCAGACGCGTCGCTTAACGCCCGTCATGGCGAGCCAGTAATTTGCACTCTACGGAGTACACTGGGTGGTGCGAGTCACCAACAAGCGGTAAGTCATACCTATTTGAATGTCCGGTTAATGAGATCATAAACTCAAATTTACAAACGTTGTGCGTTGTATTTTTGATAGTGATACGAAGAAGGTGCTGCAGCAGGCTTGGTGGGGGTAGCTGGGCTTAGTGACGACCGATTGGATTGTGTCTCCCCTTGCCAGAAACTCCTCGACCATTTCTCAAAGACTATTACTGGAACCGCGTATTTGTTGTGATCATCTGACTAATAGGCTACCTTCTCTTATCTCTCATCCGTCTTGAGACGGCCGGAACAATAGCGCATTGTCGGCCGTAGTGACGCATCCCAAATCTAGCAAATTCAGTGCTGATCTTCGGGCTGGGGTACAGCGGCGAATAACTGAGTTGTCATTTCTACTTGAATTGTTTTAGTTGAAACATTGTCATTGAAAGTATTTACGTTTGTAAAATTGTTATTGTCTGTTTTTGAATGTCTTACATGCATTTCTAAATCCGACCGGAGAAGGGTATACTTTTAAAATACTGTAATCATCAGGCAACGCAGTGTTGGAAAGCTATTAATGAGCGCTGGCCAGTGAGTGGTTACTTTTATGTGTAAACAACTGATTCCATCTGTCCACAAACCAAAAGACTATTACGTGGAAAGTGCTGTGTGCGTGTGTGTGTATGGTTGCTTATGTCTCAATTTGTCCTTTCTTCCTTTTATTCAGAGTTGGGGTGCCAGCTCCACGCCCACGTCTTCTGGTGTGGTGGTGGTGTGCTTATCGCTTGCAGTGTTCACAGAGGGTGATTGGGGTGCTGTGTGGTGAGAGTACTAATTGTTGCAGTGTTTACCGGGCAGACGAACCGAACCCCCAATTCTGAAATGGATAAGTGCTATGGTTGATATATTTATTCTAATGTATGTTTGTATTATGCCTTTTGGTATTGTGTTTCTTATTTGTATTTAATAAACGATTCGAAACGTTTCCTTGTTGTCTGTTATCTGACCCAGTCACCACGTATCTGTGTGCTTTGCACTTGATGTACAAGCGGGTCCCCGGCCCATTTTCCGGGGTGGCGTAGTCTATTTTGTGCCATAATTGGTATTGTGTTGCGCTTAAGAGAGCGAACTGCCACATATACATATACAATTACACTTGCAACAATTACATTTGCAGAATAAAAATAATTGCTGCTTAAAATAAAACTAATGCAAAATAACAAGCCCAATTAAGAATAGTAAGAGTCATTTTCAAGCACAAACATAACGCAACATTTAAAGATGAACTGAACTGAAAAAAAAAATTTTTTAT
Source organism: Leuciscus leuciscus (assembly GCF_965113295.1). Classification (NCBI taxonomy): domain Eukaryota; kingdom Metazoa; phylum Chordata; class Actinopteri; order Cypriniformes; family Leuciscidae; genus Leuciscus; species Leuciscus leuciscus. Next base: position 20,441,302 of record NC_138736.1, on the reverse strand, counting down.
AACGTGTTGTTTATGACAATTAAAAGTAAATTACACTAAAAAAATTTAAAAAAAATATCAAAATAGCTTTTTTTTAAAGCAACACAAAAATTGCGTTTGTTAGTATAAGAACGCTGGCAATTCTGATGACGTCACTGGAATGGTAGGACCTGCGAAGGTATATGGCAGCTGCAACTGCAGGTCCTATACACACGAAAATGAGTCATTTTGGTTACGTGTTTGAGCCTGTGAGGGACAGGCCAGTAGTACTGACTACCACCACAAGGAGGACGATCAGTTTCAGGCTCCAACTACAGTACAGGATCGTTTGGGGGGAGCGGCGCGCGCTGTATCGATTCGCCTCACTGATCAAGTGCAAAAGAAACTACGAGCATGCAACGCCGTTACGTTGTAAATTACACGAAATAAAAGTAATGCAGGTATGATCCAGATTGTATTTGCAATGTACATAGTCAATTATTAATGGAGCAATAGTGGTTCATGGTGTTATAAGAGGGAAATGTGGTGGGAGGTTGGAGGGCTGTAGTAGCCTGTCATGCACTCTCATTTATTGTATACAAGCACATTATGCATTTTATTAAATAGAGACTGCTTATATATGTCGTGTGCATTTAGAGAAAAATACTAAAACATGGTTGAGGTACTGTGCGTTTTAGAAAGTCAAGGCAGATAAATGGCAAATGTGATTGGACGAATTCATCCAATGGGTGCCCTCAACGTAGGTTGGAGCAATGGACCAGTTTCTAGGTTAGTGGAGAACAGAATTAATACTGGCAGTAAATAAATCACAAAATCAGGTAAGGAAAATACTCAAAAAAAATATATGTATTGTACTTAAACAGTCACATAAACAACATGAACCAGATTTAGAAATAAAACAATAAAAAAACAATAAAATGTATACAAAAAATATGAGTACTCTGTGTTTTCTTTGGTTTTCTTGTCTTATTCTCTTAAGATTTGATTTCCCTTTTATCCTTGAAACAATTTAATCTATAGTATCTACTTTATCTCCGTTTACATATAGATTATAAGACGACTTTTATTTGATTGTACCTTAAACAAGGTACAATATAACCACAATTCAACCCAACTGAAACTTATATCACACTGAAATGATCAAAAAGAAATCCAAAATTTACATCTGACTCACATTCAATAATATTCAATAAACAATACCCTCATTAGAACTTTGTCCGAATTGTCTTTTGAATATCGTCCAGAAAGTCCTTTAAGAAATCCAGTGGGTGAGTGTGAAATCAGTTCAATCCTAGCAGTGCAAAGTGAAAAAGAGTGTCCTCCCAATTGAAGAATGTTGATGGCTATAGCGAAACGAAAAGGTCCTCGTGATACAGCAAAAGTGTCTCTTCCCAGGTTCAGAAATCAGCATTAAATTTTCTGGTGGCTTGCCATCTCAAATCCATGAGAGAGATTTCCAACTCAAGCAATAAACCTGACCAAATCCCGAGTTTCACAGTTTGTTAAACACTCACTTCAGATTCAGAGGAGCTTCACGATCGGCTAACATCCGCGATTAAATCAGCAAGCATCATTCTAAAATGATTTATCATCATCAACCATAAAGTATTATAAATTTGCTTATAACAATTTTAAATGAATTTTAACAATATAAACCTTTTTAATCCCATCTGCATCACTCTCATCTCGTGTTCAGCGGGTCTCTCACACTTCCGTGAGTCATCCGCTTACGTCATACACAACTAGTGTATGTGTAATACATCACATCGTCTGCGCTCAATTATCATACTTATTATTTGTATTTATGGATAGTTAATTCACAATGTTTATTAATCGATCGTTTCAACTTTTTAATGAAAACTATAACTATTAGAATATACAATTATATTATTTATTTATCTTAAGCACCACATTTAAAGGGTTTGTTCACCCAAAAATGAAAATTCTGTCAGTAATTACTCACCCTCATGTTGTTCCGACCCCGTAAGACATTCGTTCATCTTCGGAACACAAATTAAGATATTTTTGATGAAATCTGACAGCTGGATCACTTCTCCATAGGCTTCTAAGGGACTGAAACTTGCTGGCCCAGAAAAGTTATTAAAGAGATCGTTAATATAGTCCAAGTGACTTAAGTATATCAAGCGACGAGAATACTTTTTGTGCGCAAAAAAAACAAAAATAACGACTTTATTCCACTATTCATTTCCTTCTCTCTGTGCCTCGAGTTGGTCCACGTAGTGTTTTTGCGCAGCGCGTCAGTGTTGTACGTCACAGGCATTACACACATGACCAGCGTCGGCCAATAGTGAGCCTACGTGGTGACGTGTAACACAGACGCGCTGCGCAAAAACACTACGTGAACCAACTCGAGGCACAGAGAGAGAATGAAATGAATAGTGGAATAAAGTCGTTATTTTATTTTTTTTTCGCACAAAAAGTATTCTCATCGCTTGATATACTTAAGATTGAGCCACTGGAGTCACTTGGACTATATTAACGATCTCTTTAATAACTTTTCTGGGCCAGCAAGTTTCAGTCCCAAAAATCAAAAATATCTTAATTTGTGTTCCGAAGATGAACGAATGTCTTACGGGGTTGGAACAACATGAGGGTGAGTAATTACTGACAAAATTTTCATTTTTGGGTGAACTAACCCTTTAACATGGGTTACAAACGCATTACAGTAATCTAGTCTAGAGGTCATGAAAGCTTGAACTAGCTTTTCTGCATCAGAAACAGATAGCATGTTCCGGAGCGGCTATCATTTGTTATTATCAATTAATTTAAAAAAAAACGAAGCAATCCAATTTAGAATGTTTTTTATTATTGTTGTTGTTGTGGGTTCCCTATATTATTATTAACATTAATAATTATTATGATTTAGTTTGATTATTAGGATTTTTGGTCTGGTTTTAATACAATCCACCACACCCGCAAAAAAAAAAAAAAAAAAATCACAATGAAAACAGGTAGTAGTAACCATTGTAAATAGCAAGCAGTTCAAAACAGTATTTCAACAAAATTATGACTTTATAAAAACACATACAAAAATAAACAACATAAATATAGGATAAATAAAACTATTTAACAAATATTTTAACATTTTATAAATGTGTTTAATATTTTCATTTTCATAAGCTGTTTATACTGTATACAGAAATTACAACTTTTTTAACCTTAAAGATGAACTGAACTGAAAAAAAAAAATTTTTATAACGTGTTGTTTATGACAATTAAAAGTAAATTACACTAAATTTTTTTTAAAAAAATATCAATATAGCTTTTTTTTAAAGCAACACAAAAATTGCGTTTGTTAGTATAAGAACGCTGGCAATTCTGATGACGTCACTGGAATGGTAGGACCTGCGAAGGTATATGGCAGCTGCAACTGCAGGTCCTATACACACGAAAATGAGTCATTTTGGTTACGTGTTTGAGCCTGTGAGGGACAGGCCAGTAGTACTGACTACCACCACAAGGAGGACGATCAGTTTCAGGCTCCAACTACAGTACAGGATCGTTTGGGGGGAGCGGCGCGCGCTGTATCGATTCGCCTCACTGATCAAGTGCAAAAGAAACTACGAGCATGCAACGCCGTTACGTTGTAAATTACACGAAATAAAAGTAATGCAGGTATGATCCAGATTGTATTTGCAATGTACATAGTCAATTATTAATGGAGCAATAGTGGTTCATGGTGTTATAAGAGGGAAATGTGGTGGGAGGTTGGAGGGCTGTAGTAGCCTGTCATGCACTCTCATTTATTGTATACAAGCACATTATGCATTTTATTAAATAGAGACTGCTTATATATGTCGTGTGCATTTAGAGAAAAATACTAAAACATGGTTGAGGTACTGTGCGTTTTAGAAAGTCAAGGCAGATAAATGGCAAATGTGATTGGACGAATTCATCCAATGGGATCGCTTGTTCAGTTAGCAAATGTTAAAATCAAAATACTCCCTGCATCAACAATGTTAATCCTGACACGATGAACATCAGCTAGCTTCAGGGTGAGTAGAGAGGGAAATTGGATTCTGTTGACAGACCTGATGCGGTTTAGTTAGCTGCTAGTAAACGCATTATTAAGGCAGCTGGGGTTACGATACATTTTCACAGGCTAACGTTACCTTTGACAAGGAAACCAGGCTTTATAGCGTTCAACAAAACTGAGACTGACACACTCGGCATTCATTGAAATTGAGTCACAAAACCAAGCTAGATACCAAACGATCCAACCTAGGTAAAGAGCTAGCAGCTAAACGAGTTGGAAGCACTTTTGTCAAACTCCACAAGCTAGCCACCACTCCGACCATATAAACTGTATAAATAAATAATGACTCCGACGATATCACAGATTGATGCGTTTACTGGCAGCTAACTAAACCGCATCAGGTCTGTCAACAGAATCCAATGTCCCTCTCTACTCACCCTGAAGCTAGCTGATGTTCATCGTGTCAGGATTAACATTGTTGATGCAGGGAGTATTTTGATTTTAACATTTTTGCGTGCAGCTAACTGAACAAGCGATCCCATTGGATGAATTCGTCCAATCACATTTGCCATTTATCTGCCTTGACTTTCTAAAACGCACAGTACCTCAACCATGTTTTAGTATTTTTCTCTAAATGCACACGACATATATAAGCAGTCTCTATTTAATAAAATGCATAATGTGCTTGTATACAATAAATGAGAGTGCATGACAGGCTACTACAGCCCTCCATCCTCCCACCACATTTCCCTCTTATAACACCATGAACCACTATTGCTCCATTAATAATTGACTATGTACATTGCAAATACAATCTGGATCATACCTGCATTACTTTTATTTCGTGTAATTTACAACGTAACGGCGTTGCATGCTCGTAGTTTCTTTTGCACTTGATCAGTGAGGCGAATCGATACAGCGCGCGCCGCTCCCCCCAAACGATCCTGTACTGTAGTTGGAGCCTGAAACTGATCGTCCTCCTTGTGGTGGTAGTCAGTACTACTGGCCTGTCCCTCACAGGCTCAAACACGTAACCAAAATGACTCATTTTCGTGTGTATAGGACCTGCAGTTGCAGCTGCCATATACCTTCGCAGGTCCTACCATTCCAGTGACGTCATCAGAATTGCCAGCGTTCTTATACTAACAAACGCAATTTTTGTGTTGCTTTAAAAAAAAGCTATATTGATATTTTTTTACAAAATTTTTAGTGTAATTTACTTTTAATTGTCATAAACAACACGTTATAAAAAAATTTTTTTTTCAGTTCAGTTCATCTTTAAGGTTAAAAAAGTTGTAATTTCTGTATACAGTATAAACAGCTTATGAAAATGAAAATATTAAACACATTTATAAAATGTTAAAATATTTGTTAAATAGTTTTATTTATCCTATATTTATGTTGTTTATTTTTGTATGTGTTTTTATAAAGTCATAATTTTGTTGAAATACTGTTTTGAACTGCTTGCTATTTACAATGGTTACTACTACCTGTTTTCATTGTGATTTTTTTTTTTTTTTTTTTTGCGGGTGTGGTGGATTGTATTAAAACCAGACCAAAAATCCTAATAATCAAACTAAATCATAATAATTATTAATGTTAATAATAATATAGGGAACCCACAACAACAACAATAATAAAAAACATTCTAAATTGGATTGCTTCGTTTTTTTTTAAATTAATTGATAATAACAAATGATAGCCGCTCCGGAACATGCTATCTGTTTCTGATGCAGAAAAGCTAGTTCAAGCTTTCATGACCTCTAGACTAGATTACTGTAATGCGTTTGTAACCCATGTTAAAGGGTTAGTTCACCCAAAAATGAAAATTTTGTCAGTAATTACTCACCCTCATGTTGTTCCAACCCCGTAAGACATTCGTTCATCTTCGGAACACAAATTAAGATATTTTTGATTTTTGGGACTGAAACTTGCTGGCCCAGAAAAGTTATTAAAGAGATCGTTAATATAGTCCAAGTGACTCCAGTGGCTCAATCTTAAGTATATCAAGCGATGAGAATACTTTTTGTGCGAAAAAAAAATAAAATAACGACTTTATTCCACTATTCATTTCATTCTCTCTCTGTGCCTCGAGTTGGTTCACGTAGTGTTTTTGCGCAGCGCGTCTGTGTTACACGTCACCACGTAGGCTCACTATTGGCCGACGCTGGTCATGTGTGTAATGCCTGTGACGTACAACACTGACGCGCTGCGCAAAAACACTACGTGGACCAACTCGAGGCACAGAGAGAAGGAAATGAATAGTGGAATAAAGTCGTTATTTTTGTTTTTTTTGCGCACAAAAAGTATTCTCGTCGCTTGATATACTTAAGTCACTTGGACTATATTAACGATCTCTTTAATAACTTTTCTGGGCCAGCAAGTTTCAGTCCCTTAGAAGCCTATGGAGAAGTGATCCAGCTGTCAGATTTCATCAAAAATATCTTAATTTGTGTTCCGAAGATGAACGAATGTCTTACGGGGTCGGAACAACATGAGGGTGAGTAATTACTGACAGAATTTTCATTTTTGGGTGAACAAACCCTTTAAATGTGGTGCTTAAGATAAATAAATAATATAATTGTATATTCTAATAGTTATAGTTTTCATTAAAAAGTTGAAACGATCGATTAATAAACATTGTGAATTAACTATCCATAAATACAAATAATAAGTATGATAATTGAGCGCAGACGATGTGATGTATTACACATACACTAGTTGTGTATGACGTAAGCGGATGACTCACGGAAGTGTGAGAGACCCGCTGAACACGAGATGAGAGTGATGCAGATGGGATTAAAAAGGTTTATATTGTTAAAATTCATTTAAAATTGTTATAAGCAAATTTATAATACTTTATGGTTGATGATGATAAATCATTTTAGAATGATGCTTGCTGATTTAATCGCGGATGTTAGCCGATCGTGAAGCTCCTCTGAATCTGAAGTGAGTGTTTAACAAACTGTGAAACTCGGGATTTGGTCAGGTTTATTGCTTGAGTTGGAAATCTCTCTCATGGATTTGAGATGGCAAGCCACCAGAAAATGTAATGCTGATTTCTGAACCTGGGAAGAGACACTTTTGCTGTATCACGAGGACCTTTTCGTTTCGCTATAGCCATCAACATTCTTCAATTGGGAGGACACTCTTTTTCACTTTGCACTGCTAGGATTGAACTGATTTCACACTCACCCACTGGATTTCTTAAAGGACTTTCTGGACGATATTCAAAAGACAATTCGGACAAAGTTCTAATGAGGGTATTGTTTATTGAATATTATTGAATGTGAGTCAGATGTAAATTTTGGATTTCTTTTTGATCATTTCAGTGTGATATAAGTTTCAGTTGGGTTGAATTGTGGTTATATTGTACCTTGTTTAAGGTACAATCAAATAAAAGTCGTCTTATAATCTATATGTAAACGGAGATAAAGTAGATACTATAGATTAAATTGTTTCAAGGATAAAAGGGAAATCAAATCTTAAGAGAATAAGACAAGAAAACCAAAGACAACACAGAGTACTCATATTTTTTGTATACATTTTATTGTTTTTTTATTGTTTTATTTCTAAATCTGGTTCATGTTGTTTATGTGACTGTTTAAGTACAATACATATATTTTTTTTGAGTATTTTCCTTACCTGATTTTGTGATTTATTTACTGCCAGTATTAATTCTGTTCTCCACTAACCTAGAAACTGGTCCATTGCTCCAACCTACGTTGAGGGCACTTGTTACACATTACTAGCTGGTTGTCCTGCATCCTCCAAAATGCAGCTGCTAGAGTTCTTACTAGGTCAAGAAAATATGATCATGTAACACCAATTTTATTATCTCTACACTGGTTACCTATTAAGTTCCGTATCAATTGAAAAATATTGCTACTGACCTATAAGGCCCTAAATGGTTTAGCTCCTGTGTATTTAACCCACTAAGTCCACTAAAGGAGGGAGAGCGTTTTCACATTTGGCTCCTAAACTTTGCAATAGCCTTCCTGATAATGTTCGGGACTCAGACTCACTCTCCAAGTTTAAATCAAGATTAAAAATGCATCTCTTTATCCTAGAATTAATATAATGCATCTCCTAACATTATACAGTTATATCAGATAAAATCCAGCCTATTATGAAGATTTCAGATGCCCCAACACCTACGGTATGAAGAGACGGCGCCAACTCCTGGGAAGACTTCAGATGACACAATCTCTGAATCAAAATGCACAAATGCTGCATTTTCTAAATGTCATAATCATTTGTTAACAAACAAGTATTCATTACTTCAATGAGCTCATTGTTTCTGCATTAAATTATTACATTGTTTAAATTAAAAGATTTTTATCTAACTGTGATTTTGTATATATACATTTCTGAAATACAAAACTTACACAGTTACCTCTGATAACATATCACTCTAAATTGTAATATGGACTCATGCACTTTATGTAAAGCTGCTCTGAAATTATGTGTATTGTGAAAAGTGCTATGTACTGGTCTGTCGTGGTGAAGAAGGAGCTGAGCTGCAAGGTGAAGCTCTCGATTTACCGGTCGATCTACGTTCCTACTCTCACCTATGGTGATGAGCTGTGGGTCATGACCGAAAGGACAAGATCCCGGATACAGGAGAGCGAAATGAATTTTCTCCGCTCCCTTTGAGATTGGTCACTCGGAAGGAGCTCAGAGTATAGCCGCTGCTCCTCCACATCGAGAGGAGCCAGCTGAGGTGGCTCAGGTATCTGTTCCAGATGCCTCCTGGACGCCTTCCTTGGGAGGTATTCTGGGCACGTCCCACCAGGAAGAGACCCCAGGGAAGACCTAGGATACGCTGGAGGGATTATGTCTCCCGGCTGGCCTGGGAACGCCTCGGAATTCCCCCGGAAGAGTCTAGGGAGAGGGAAGTCTGGGCGTCTCTGCTTAGACTGCTGCCCCCGTGACCTAGCCCTGGATAAGCAGAAGAAGATGGATGGATGGATGGATACCTTACAATATCTGTTCTGTTAATAACCCTCTGTCATTCAGACTGTCAATAGGAGGGTATACAAAAATCCAGAAGTACAATCTGTTGTTTTCACAAAAGCCTTGGAGCTATCAAAAGTCAGTCAAAAGACGTACCTGCTTTACCCTTCATTTGTTCTGCATTATTGTATACATAGTTATGAATCAGATAGTGGGGGTTACAGGTTGAACCAGCTGAGGAGCTTGAGAAGGGTTTATCAGTTATCCCTTTTCCACCAAGGCAGAGCTGGTGCTGGTTCGGAGCCAGAGCCTAGTTTCAAATCGGTTCTTTGTTTTCCACCGCCAAAGCACCAGCTCCGAACCAGTAAAACTGGTTCTTAAGTAGCACCAAATCATTGCAGGGTCTAGAACGGAGCCAAGAAAGAACCGCTTGCGTCAGAGGCTGGGGGCGGGGTTACCGTGGCCAACAAGACTGAAGAGAAACTTGTGACCGCCATTTTTAAATAGCAGCTAGTCGAGCTAATAGCAGCTCGATTATAATATCCGTCTATGTAAGTTACGGCGAGCGGCACGAACGCGTTGGATTCGCCGTGTTTGGATGCCGATTTATTTTCGCAAACCCATGAGCATCCATAGTAACGCAACGTCTATTATTGTTGATGCCTTGTTCGAGATGCATCGGAGCAGCGTGGACCGATCAGAGCTGCGGGAGTGTTTGGAGATCATACGACTCCTTGTGCTTTTTGATCGCTTTCGCAGTGCTTTGATTTCATGTGCTGATCGTTCTGCGAGAAGCCGATGCATCTCGAACAAGTCTGGTGTGTTTGTGTTTGGCGCTGCCGGACTAGCGTTGCTGGGCAACATGATACGTATGCAGTGACGTAAGATATAGCTCTGTTGTGGCTCTCTGGCCGGTGGAAACGCAAACCGGTTCGTCAGTCGAACCAACTCCGAACTGGCAATAGCTCTAGCTCTGAACCAGCACCCGGTTCTTGTTGGTGGAAAAGGGGTAAGTTATTAAGTGTTTTGCAATACAACATGAACACAATTGCAGTTAAAGTTATGATTGAATAGGTATGTGTAACCCTCCCCAGCCGGGTACACTCGTATAATAATATTAAAGGAGCCCATGGTATCCCAGCAGTAGTAAAGGGTAATGTCTGGTCCTTCCCCTGAAGAATGAACAGTTAGCTACAAGTATACTACAATAATAATTTGTTCTATAGCGCGGTGCCTCCAATTAATAAACATATATTGTTTGAGAATAAAAAAAAACAGGTTGAGCATAAGAAAGTTATAATAAACCCTGAGGTTTATTGAATAATCCCAAAACAAAACAAACAAACAAAACAAAATAAACAAAAACAAAGAAAAATAAACAAATGACAAGAATATGAAACTACTGAATAATTGGCTTACACAGTGATGGAATCTTAACTGGTTCAGGGAAACCAAAAATACAGTTACCACATTTAAATAGTGCAGCCCTCTAACTGATCCAAACTCAATACTTCAGAGACTTAAAATAGTCAGACCAAAAAAAAAACAGTTACCTCAAAAACAAATGACTCACTCCTATCAACAACCACGAATACTTATTTGAACATATGACTGATTTACTCGTTTAAACCCAAAATAACTCAAATTCTTCTTCTTAACTCGATTATAACTAAATTATAATCAAATTACTCTTAAATTGACTCGTTCATAACCAAATGATTCTTAAATTGACTCGTTCATAATCAAAATACTCTTGAATTGACTCGTTCGTAATCAGAATACTCTTGAATTGACTCGTTCGTAATCAAATGATTCTTAAATTGACTCGTTCGTAATCAGAATACTCTTGAATTGACTCGTTCGTAATCAAATGATTCTTAAATTGACTCGTTCGTAATCAAATGATTCTTGAATTGACTCGTTCGTGATCAGAATACTCTTGAATTGATTCGTTCGTAATCAAATGATTCTTAAATTGACTCGTTCGTAATCAAATGATTCTTAAATTGACTCGTTCGTGATCAGAATACTCTTGAATTGATTCGTTAAACGAGTCTGATAATCCGTTCACTCATTTCAAATCCCCTTCACATGTGTCAAAACAGATTTTAAACACTCAATACCTCAATAATAAAAATGAAAACCCACAAACTTAGTCTCTAAACCAGTACATGTACAATTTCCATGAACCGTTGGTGCACTTTTCCTCCAAACGATCGATCTGAGATTCAGCAGAGCTCAGTCCAAGTGTAAGTTACTCACTCATCTGCATGTGCATGAACATGAAGGCTATAATGCGGTGGTCCCGCATATCTTCAAACCGAAAAAAACAGAAAGTAGCAATCTCAAATCAACGATGCCCGATGAATCAGTCCTCCATTAGGCCGTGGGTGATTTTCCGCCAGTAGCTCCAAACGAGTCCTCCACTCTCCCTCGAGATTTCGGATCCAGTCTCCTCCTCACCGCTCAAAATTTCGTAACGAATCGTAAACAAAACTGTTCATCAACTCAGTTCAGACAGCCGTGAAGAATTAGTCTCTGTCCAACTTGATGCTCATCCAACAAAAAAAAATTATGACCACTCTTCTCTCCTTCACCGAACTCCCCCTCTCTCCAAAAAGGGAATTTCCCTCCACCCCCGCAGCACAAACTCTCATTGGTTAAGAACAGACGCATACAATTTCAACATTTTTACAGAACTTAAAGGTACACTCTTGTTACAAAGCTTACATTGGCAAAACCTTTAAAGAAACATTTTTAAAAGAACAAAAATAGAAAAGGAAAAAAAAAAAATACTAAAGGAAAAAAAAATACTACAAACATATAACTCACTATTTTGCCAGTGTGTTTTAAAAAAAATATATTTTCTTTATAGCCCTGAATTTTCAAAAAGGCTACATCTGCATGGTTTTATTCAGGGAATATAGTTATTAATATAAGTAAAACACTTGATATTTAGTAACAGCAGCCAGTAGTGGTATTTTCTGTGGCCCAGGTTTTAAAGTCGGTCTTTGAAATTAGGAGAATCTGTGTGTTTTTCTGTTTTCTGGCCTTAGCATACACAATAGGGTAAATTAGTTGCAGTTTTGCAGGTTAACTTTTATACACGTTTTTTTTCACAGCGAAAATTATCCTTTTCTTCATACAAAAAAAGAAATACATCACAGTATAAAGCTGTCCCCATGCTCTTCTGGTGTGAACCTCACCTTTATTACATAAGTAGTTTTTCTTAACACTCACATACAGTAATGTATAACTAACTATCTTTGATTACTAAACTTTCCTTTTCTTTCTTTTTCAGTGACGTGTATGTGGCAGTGCAGGCAGTGTGTTTCTACTGTATCGCTGCTTTCTCCATTCTTTGCTGAGCTTGACCGGTACTCACCACGATTGATGGAGATCTTGAGTAGAAAAGGCAGGCAAATCAGACTTTAAAAAAAAATAATCACACAGATCATGGATGCCATCTCCAAGGTTTGTATTGATAAATGGCTTTAATAGATAAAATTAAAATTCTGTCTTTAATTACTCACACAGCAAAATCTCCAGTGTTGAAATCCTGGTGTTAAGGACTCTTAGAGTAAAGAGTTAATTTTCTGGTGTTGAATTTCAAGGGATTAACACTGCTAGTGTAAACCGCACCCTCTGGCTGGTGAAAATATGTAGAGTTATTCAATTTACACAGAGAGAGTGTAATTAGTTACATCCGGGACATTTACGCGCTGGGCGCGACGAAACGACCTGAAACTTTTTTCACAGACGCCATTTTCTTTGACTTGCAATGCAAGGCATACGAGGAGGGAAAACGCAGATATGAAGTGTTTTATCGCATTTATATATGCATTTTATAACATTTTATTACATCATATTGTTTTATTACAATATTTATATGCTGTGAACGGCTAAACCGGTCTCAGAAAGGCATTTTCGTTGACGCGCGATGCAGAGCAGACCAGGATGAGGTTGCTTGCAGAGAAACGACGAAAGTAAGTGTTTTATCTCATTTACAATATGTATTTTATAACATATTGATTTATAGAGAAATTGAAATGCTCTGCGTGCTTAAACGAGCCGAAACCTTTCTCAAAGGAGACATCTTTGACTCAATACGGAGCAGACGACGAGAAGGTTGTAACGTTAACAGGGAAAACACCGAAAGTAAGTGTTTTTAACCTAATTTACAACATGTTTTTCATGGCATTATATTGTTTTATAACGATATTTATGTGATGTGCGCGCCTAAACCTTTCTCACAGACTCCGTTATGCCCTGCATCTTCTTTGACTCGTGACACAGTGCAGACACGGAGTTTAACGGTGAAAACACCCGAGTAAGTGTTTTAACTCATTTACAATATGTATTTTATAATGTTATTTTGTTTTATGACAATATTTGTGATGTGCAAATATCATAATGTATTTATCCTCAAACTATATTTTACTCTCGTTTGCCAGCACACCTAACTTATCTTAACTGAAACCTAACGTTAACTGAAAAACAGTAATTCTTTAAGATTAAATATTTATGAAAATGTATTTATCAGATTAAATTTTGGTTGATGTTTGGATATGCTTTCATGTTTAAATGGCTAAGGCTAACCAGGTTTGGTCTTTAAAGGCTGTAACGTACAGACTAGAACCTGGTGAGTGTCAGATTTTACAGATAACATATGAGATAGTGTATAAACATAAAAAAAAAAATCATAGCTTTGTTGCTATTTGGTATAACTAGAATTTTTGTGTTTCATAACACTCATTTTGAATTTGTCCTGTCAAATTACTTTACAAAAGTAATCCCCCCCAAAAAATATCTTAAGTGTTCCGAAGATGAGCAAAACTCTTACTGGTTTGGAACAACATAAGGGTGAATAATTAATGACAGAATTTACATTTTTGGATGAATTAAGTCTTTAATTTACTTGGAAATCAGTAAATTCAAGTCTTAATCTAACCAAAATAGTTAATTGTTTGAGTCACGAAAGTCTAAGATGATTGAACTTTTTCCACCATAAACTTGCTGTATTTATAAAACACAAATTGTATTGATTGTAATTGGTCTGGTTTTGTGTTGTCTAGGGAACCAGCACTCCAGGATTTTTCGAGAAAGTTGGATCTGCACAGCCTTTCCTGCTCTGTGAAACAACTATGCACTGAACTTTACTGTTAGCAACTGGACACAACCGATCCACTCATATCCTTCAACTGTTCTTCAGCTGTTGAATGTTGTTGCTGTACTGTTGCAAAGTCGAAGGTATTGACTCAACTTCACTGACACAGGACTTACATTCACTGACATGTGGGACTTGAAGTATTACAGAGATACAGACCATTTGATGAGCAGCTTTCACATAATTCTGATGAAAGAAATGCCTATATTTTGCCTTCATTTATTTTAAAAGTTAACATATGATGTAAAGGGACTTGTTCGTTAATAAAAGCTAGTTTGTTAAAACAACTGTTTGCATTTTGCCTTTATTTTTAACTTTACAATGAACAGAATTTTAACTTTCTGGATTGTTTTTATGTGCATTCAATGTTATCAATAGGTTAAATGCTTTGCTTTTATTTCTGGAAAGATTCCTTGTGTTAAGCATTTAACACTCCCAAAATGTATAAATGACTCCCTCCATTTTGGAGTTAAAATAATGCTTTTGAAAGTGTGAAATATGCACATTACTCACGGAATACATTTTAACAAAGTGTTCAAATGTACTCCATGAGTAATGTATATATTTCACACTTTCAAAAGCATTATTTTAACTCCAAAATGGAGGGAGTCATTTATACATTTCGGGAGTGTTAAATTTGACTCAATTTGAGTTAAATGTACACTGGCTTTTTTGCTGTGTACCTTAATAAAGTGTGTTTGTGACATTTTCTGCCATTTGTCTTTAGTAGGATTGGAAGCAGCTCTAGAGGTAGCCTATTGGTATTGACACTCAATAATGCTATTGCTGAAGAGTATTTTAACACTTAATGTTGTTGTATTCACACTACACTGGTGTTGGTGTAAAATAAAAAGTATTACTCAATGACACTGTAATTTAACACTAACACTAGTGTGGTGTAAAAACAACAATGTTAAGTGTTGAATAGTACTAACTTTTAACAATATACAGTGTTGAATTAACAGAAAATTAGTGTTTAAAAATTAACACTTTCAAAAGTGTAAATGTAACACTGTGTAGTGTGGACACATATACACACTTTGCTGGTGTTAAATTTGACACTGTAGGTGTTGATTTAACACTGGGGATTTTGCTGTGCACCCTCATGTTGTTCCAACCCCGTAAGACTTTCGTTCATCTTCTGTGTAGGCCTCTGAGTGAGTTCACGTAGTGTAACAGCGCAGCACTTCTGGGTTGTACGTCACACGCATCACACATGACCAGCATCAGCCAATAGTGAGCTCACGTTCTGACGTACAACCCAGAAGCGCTACGCTGTTCTTCGTGAACTCACTCAGTCAGAGGCCTACACAGAAGAAAATGAATAGTTGAATAAAGTAGTTATTTTTGTTTGTTTTTTGCGCACAAAAAGTATTCTCATCGCTTGATAAACTTATGGTTGAGCCACTGTAGTCACTTTTTTAAACATTGTCTTTACTAACTTTCTGGGCCGGCAAATTTCAATTACAGAGAAGCCTATGGAGGAGTGAGACAGCTCTCAGATTTAAACAAAAATATCTTAATTTGTGTTCCGAAGATGAACGAAAGTCTTACGGGGTTGGAACAACATGAGGGTGAGTAATTACTGACAGCATTTTCATTTTTGGGTGAACTAACCCTTTAAGCTGTGCCGCCATTTAAGTTTGAGTTAATCTTGTCCCCACCCCACAGGATGACACTATACATTTCGGAAGAGCCTGTGACATCAAGTCTCTGTGCACCTACTTGTATGAGGACCCTGAAAAACTAGTGAAGGTAAATTTGGTGAGCTGAAGAGAAAATACAGTTTCAAAAGTCAAGTCAAGTCAAGTCAAGTCACCTTTATTTATATAGCGCTTTTTACAATACAGATTGTATCAAAGCAGCTTCACATTGATAACATGAAAATAATTAGGGGTGTCCCCGACTAAGGATTTACACATTCGAATCAGAATTGTCGAATCTTTCTATAGTCGACTGATAGTCGAATCATCTATGTGTGTGTGAATGGGTTGGGAGGGGCACGACACTAGGTTGTCAGCAGGAGGGTAAAACTATTATTTTATTTTTTTTACACACTGCACACAGCAACAACTTTTAATAAAGCGACCAAAACTGCCTGCCAACTGACAGACGAACTGACAATGGCTTTCTTATTTAGGTTTAAAGGTACAATATGTAAGAATTTTGCATTAAAATATCCCAAAATCTCAAGGCCAGTGTTATATATTTTGTTAAGTTGATTACTTACAATATCCCAAATGTTTCCAACTATTTTTAAATCATGAGAAAATTGCGATTTTAACCAAGGAAACGGGGCGTTAGAACAGGGGTGAGCTGGGAGTCGCCAGTCAATTGCGTCATATCCGCGTTACCCTCGGTTTCCGCTCGTACTGCGTGGAGTCCTGGACAAATGCGGAAGTTGTAGTTGTAGCGTCTATCAAGCTACAAACTTTAGCTTGTTTCTTGCAGTCGTTATGGTACACAATTATTCTTTACCGATTGCAGCTGGTTCTGTCGACAAAGCATACTTAATTTTATATTTTCCAAATGTAGCATTCGGTAATAGTTATGTTTATGTAAGGAAAGTATTATTGCTTTAGATTTGTGTTTAGTTTATTGACATTGTTTATCACGTCTGGTGTTTATGGCCATGTAAATAAACATAGCATGTGTTATACATAAAGTTAATCAGTATTTTGGCAAATGATGTGGGTATGTTCGAATGTACTTTTACAACAATTGTTTAGAACACGTAAAACTGCGCCGCGTTATCACAACAATGAATTCAACAAATACAGTAACATCTATGATAACCAATTTAGTATTAAACCTTACTTTTCTTGCGGTTAATTCATTTTAATGAAATAAAAGTGTGATGAGGTTTAAGAGTCAGGAAGGAAGAAGACAGGGATCGGCGTGACTGGGACTCGTACTTTATTAAAATAAAGCAAAACAAACAAAAGCCGCGCACAACGCGCATTCACTGTGGCAACCAGGACGGCACAAAACAGTTCAAAAATGAGAGCTCGGATCCACCGGTTTTCTTTCTCTGCGTCCAATTTTCTCTCCAGTATCTCTCAGCGCGGCTTATAAGCGGTCTCTCCACGCCAATAATACTGCAATAAGACACAGGTGTTCGTCATTTGCACTTGACCTACTTGCTCGTCTCTTCTCTCTCCCATCACAGACCGCGCTGAACCACGCCCCCCTCGCCACAAAAAGCATGTCATTAAACACAACATTTATAAAAATAGAACTTAGCCTCATCCATGAACATGATTTTTCGATTCCCGTCTGACTGATTTACATCCACGGTGGAGTTTAAAACGACAGGTCCCATCATTCCACGCTCCTTCACATCGTCATCAAGCTATGCCGTTGTTGTTGTTTGGAATGTAGCGCCCTCTAGCGGCAAAAAAATCGTGCATATTGTACCTTTAAATAAAAGGTAATGTGGTGGATAAACATTCGTAAAACGTTTTCTCATAACATTTTAAAGCCCCGATCGAAATACAGAACATCACACAAAATACATCTGATACTGTGGGTGGATCTTGCATTTTACTTTTTTTTGGATCATCTTTTACCATTTCAAAGGGCATCCACACTTTAGATTTTCTTATTCCAGACATTGTTAAGTAATCCCTGCCGCCAAGATGCTCCTCGTCATGGATCAGGGAAAGTGAAACTTAAATATGTCACAGGGGTGGTTGGATTTATTCACACACACACACACACACACACACACACACACACACACACACACACACACACACACACACACACGTTAAAAATATTTATTGAACGCTTCTTTCTTTTCACTTTTTTTTTTTTTTTTTTTTTTTTTTACAGCATTATCATAATTAAAGGCTGTATATAACTTAATATAACCATACAAAACCAGTAGTTCTGTGTGAAATTAGACATTGAGAACCCCCATATTGCCAAAATGGTATGATCCTCGTTTCATTACACCCGCAAAGATTCCATCGAATCTTCGACTATTCGGGGTCACCCCTAAAAATAATACAACAAAATGTATTTCTAGTTTCAAAATTTCATCATCGTCCACCCTAAATAAGGCGGATCAATAATATTGTTGAATATTAAATGTCCCCAACAAAGCAAGCCAAAAGCCAAGGCAACAGTGGCAAGGA
This sequence comes from Leuciscus leuciscus, assembly GCF_965113295.1. NCBI lineage: Eukaryota > Metazoa > Chordata > Actinopteri > Cypriniformes > Leuciscidae > Leuciscus > Leuciscus leuciscus. The sequence goes on along the minus strand of NC_138736.1, from coordinate 20,423,064 downwards.
ACAAAAAACTCCATCAGGTCACAGAATGGAGAAAAAAACCTTGGGAGAACCCAGGCTCAGTCGGGGGCCAGTTCTCCTCTGGCCAACGAGCGAACAGTGTATGATTATGATCCAGGCAGCGTTACAGGTCAGAAGTCAGATTGGTCGTGTCGATGAAGCCTTCACAGGGCTGATGAGGCTGGCACTTCAGGGATGCGTCATGGTTGGGTCCAGGTGCAGATCCACCATCTGATCTGGATACTGCCGGGGTCCACCTCACTTCAGTAAACGGAGAGACTGGTTGACACTTCAGTACTGCGTTGTCGTTGCGTCCAGGCGCAGGTCCTTCATCGGATCTGGATACGGCCTGGATCCGGCGGAAGAGGAGAGACTAGTTGACACTTCGGGGGCCCGTTCTTCGTACGTTGCTTAAAACATCCGAGATCAAATGAGACATCCAAGATGATATCATCGTGCTATGATCCTGCTAATTGGGTTCTTCGAACACACCTGTTGTTTATGATTATGTGACCTTATGGAATTTTGACCAGATCTAGGTTTAAAGGTTCCTGACTACGCCACCTGGTGCCTCTCACACCAGGATATACTTTGCACCTTAACTGCTAAATACCTAATCTAAGGCAAGCAGGTTCGTAGAAATACACTAAAGATGAACTAGACAGAGACATGCTTTCAGTAGAAAAACAATAACAAAACTTTATTGTACAATGGTATAATTAAAAGAGCCACACCGTCATACTAGAGGCACAGTACTAAAGCGAGAGACCAGACCTGGTATTGGCTGTTACAAGGGACAATACGATTAACAATTTAACTGGAAAATACTGATTCACTGTCAAGGCAGGTTACCTGTCCGGGATACGCGTACCGCCCGTGCTCTGGAATCTGGTGCCCACGATCAGATGCATACACACACACACACACACACACACACACACACACACACACACACACACACACACACACACACACACACACACACACACACACACACACACACACACAACCACTACAAGCCAATGATTCAATCAATATTGTGAAGTGCAGTTTACCACTACAATACGTGGTGCAGTGCGCGAGGACGGAACCAGGAACCTCTCTTGTGAGCAGCTACTCTAGTACTCTAGAAAAAGGAAGAAAAGGACAAGAAAGTTATCACTAGCAGAGTGGATAGAGAATGTCAAACTATACACTACTAGAACAGCCAATACCACATCAGTCAAACAGAGCATTAGACGGAGGCTACGGCAAAATAACCACAATAAAGCAAATATATATATAAAACTTAATTTAGGCAAGGCAAAGCAGCAGGAACAATCTGCCTGCAAACACAAAATCATTAAAATTAGTGCTTGATATACACATGCACAAATAGTCACGTTGCATCGCAAACATTTCATAAAAACATTTTCTTTTACCTCAATGTTGACATACGAACTGACACAGTGGAAAAACAGCCCTTTGTGCCAGTCTTCACAATCCTACATAACAGTTGTTACACACAGCATATTAAATACATTTATATTAAGAGTTGACAATAAAACACAGCCATGCATTCGTCAGGGCAACACAATCAGACTCATTTTACGTGTGTTCAAAACTTTTAGTCCTAACACACTGGATCTACTCGCAACACAATAAACATTTACCTTCTTGATGTTGCTGCTTAATTGCGGTACAGCTACCCGACGGGTGCTTTGCCCAAGACCTGTGCGCAAATGTTCTCATTAAAATGCATATGTCCCAACAATGACACCCACATTATGATTAACAGTAAAATGCACAAATAATACCTTCAGTAATACACAGCACGATTACCCGGAAGCGTCTGGCAATCAGTCAAACCCCTATTTTCCAATAGCCCAGTATTAGATACAATATAAATTCTTAGCTTGCTACATCATATAAACATTTACCATACCTTCGTTGCACAGGAGAACCACATACCCAAGCAGTAACAAGACTGAAAATGTATCTGGACACCAGAGAATCTCTCTAAGCCCAACAGTGCAGACTGTTTTATAGAAACTGGCCTAGACGCAAATGAGTTGTTTAGCCACTCACGGCTAGCTGGGTGACGTCAGGGGGCTACCGTAGCTGCAGAGGGACAAACTTCAACCAGACAGCGACTACTCTGCCGGTTACAATTAGTATCGCTGGATTGAGTTATCTGAGATAATTGCGCGTTCATGCGTTGGTTTAAAAGGGGATATGTATCGATAGTAGAAACAATGATCAGCAACGCTGTTATTGGCTGTTCAGCATGGCCAAAGAACGTGCCCAGTTTTTCTCCCAAGCAGAACAAGAGCTTTTAATGGAAGGTTATGCCGAATTTGAGTCTTTAAAGCTTTTTTTAGACGCATGTTTCATGTTTGTGTGATAAGTATTAGCTGAGTTTCAGTTCATTTTCCAGACTTGTTTCAGAAAGATTTTTGCGGAGACAGAGTGAGCTGAAAGCGCACCCCGTTTATTTTATTTATTTAAAAATAAAAACAAGGTTTTGATGTTAATGTGAGTGTACACAAAAAAAAGAAGACCCTCTATAGTTTATAATCATGTATTTATTTTATTTATATGACCATAAATTACGGATTTTTTTAAGTTTATGTTGCTGCTATGTGAAAAAAATGCAGCAAAACGCGTCGGCGCGTTTGCCGACCTCAGAGGGTTAATTGTAATGACAATTTTTTCCCCCCACTTTTGTGCAGTTTTACATAATACACCAACACTTTTACCTGTTCCCAAGCAAGTGGTGGCTTGAAGAATTGTTTAAATAAAACTCCAGGAACTAAGCATATTTGTCTTGTCTTTTATTACACATTCAAAAATGGTGTTCCACAATTCTGTCCCGTGCAGCTCTGCCACTAGGTTGGTCCAAGTGCACTGGCTGGAGGTCATCATCAGGCTGCACCTCCACCACAGGGGTCCTCTCCTTTCTGATGGTGGCAATATTGTGGAGTATGGCACATGCAACAATTATGTCACAGGCCCTGTCAGGTGCAACCCTCAGACCCTTCAGACACTGAAATCTTTCCTTTAGTTGCCCAAAGGTCATTTCAATGTGTGCCCTTGTTCTGACTAGAGCTGCATTGTAACGGGTTTGTGGTCCAGGGTTTGGGTCAGGGAAGGGCGTCATAAAATACTGTCTCCAAGCAGGATCCCGTCAAAATCCCCTGTATAATGGAAAAATGCAGTTCCCATTCGTAGTCACTCCGAGTTACGTCGGATGACGACGAATGGGGTTTCGCTTAGAAAGCCTATCATCTTCGAGTATATAAAACGAGCCTATGGCAATGAAATGCCATGGGTCTGCGGAATTTGCATAGCGTAACTCCGCCCCACCCTGGGGGTATATAAGGAAGTGCGCTGGCAACATGCAGATATGTTTTCGCTTCGGAGCCAAGTTCAGCACTTCAATCCACAGCCAATTCCTGAGTATTTCTCTACTTCTCTTCGAGAAGAGCCTCTCTCCAGGTGTTGGTGTGACAGCGAGTTCCAGCGAGTGCACATTCCCTGCTTATCTGTGCAGTGATTTGCCAGAGTTTGTGTGTTCATCTCCCTGGTCGCTTCAACACTTGTGGAGAAAATCTCCTTTCTAAAAGAGCTTGCACGCGGCACGTCTTTGTAAAGATGCCTCGCCCGTGCACTTCTGGTTGTGGTCTATTCATTTCTGACTCTGATGGGCACAATCGCTGTCTTGTGTGTCTGGGTATTGAGCACGCTAAGGCAGCGTTTGTGGATGAGTCATGTTCCCATTGCGGGAACATGCCCATCGCACGGTTGCGGTCGAGACTCAATGACCTTCATGGTAGAGTCCCCTCATCCGCACCCCGATCTACGAGCTCCACGAGAGCTGGTACTTCGGCTGGCGGCCAGGGTGACCTGAGGGTTACGGTGTGGAACAAAGCGCCGACTATTCCACGCTCTACACCGCCCTCTAGCACTGTGCAACCCGTGAGTTTTCCGAATGAGCCCGCGGTACAGTCCTCTGACTTGCCGCGGGTTTCATTCGGCGCTCCAGAGGAAGATGTGATGTTGATCGCTGCATCACAAGGTGGGCAGGAGTCCTCAAGAGAGGAAGATTCGGCTGTGCTGCCACCTTCGGGTGTCCCAGCATTGCCCGAGTCTGATCCCGAGCTGACGGCCATGCTTTCCCGGGCAGCCGTGGCCATTGGCCTCGAGTGGTCTCCACCACCCGGTCCAGTGCGCTCACGGTTGGACGATTGGTTTTTGGGTGCGGCCGCTGATCCCCGTCAGCGTCCGACCCCAATGCCCTTCTTCCCGGATGTGCATGAGGAGGTCACGAGGTCCTGGAAGGCACCCTTGTCTTCCCGCGATCGCTCGGCGACCTCCTCCGCCTTGCCTCCTCTCGATCAGGCGGCTGCCAAAGGGTACACTGGGGTTCCCCTGGTTGAACGCTCTGTGGCCATGCAATTGTTTCCCCAGAGTGCTTCTTCCCGCGGCGACCCTAAGCACCCCTCCAAGGCCTGTAGATTCTCCTCCACCCTTGTGGCGAAGGCCTATAGAGCTGTGGGGCAGGCGGCCTCCTCACTGCATGCCATGGCGACACTCCAGGTCTACCAGGCCCAGATGTTGCGTGACATGCACGAGGGGAGGACTGACCCAGGGCTCTTCGATGAGCTGTGTGCCGCCACCGACCTCGCTCTCCGGGCGACGAAGGTGACCGCACACTCCCTGGGTCAGGTGATGTCCAGGAGATGTTGCGTGGTCCAGGAGAGACACCTGTGGCTCAACCTGGCTGATATGCGGGAGGCCGAGCAAACCCGGTTCCTCGACACCCCCATATCCCAGGCTGGCCTCTTCGGCGGAGCAGTCAAGGACTTTGCCCAGCAGTTCTCGACTGCCCAGAAGCAGACTGAGGCTCTAAAACTGATGTCCTGCCCCGACGGCCCGCTGCTGCCTCCACCCAGCCGTCGGCACAGGTGCCTCAGCCCGCTCGCCGCCGAGGACGCCCTCCTGTACAGTAGCGTACATCAACCGACAAGGTGGTCTACGCTCTCGCCGTATGTCGCAACTCGCCCGCCACCTCCTCATATGTAGTCAGAAGCATCTGAGGTCACTTCGAGCCATTTATATCCCGGGAGACCTGAACCGTGCGGCCGACGAGCTGTCTCGGCTTCGGCCTCTCCCTGGAGAATGGAGACTCCATCCCCAGTCGGTTCAGCTGATTTGGGATCAGTTCGGGGACGCTCAGATAGATCTGTTTGCCTCCCACGGCTCGTCCCATTGCGGCCTGTTTTATTCCCTGACCGAGGGCACGCTCGGCACGGATGCACTGGTGCACAGCTGGCCGCGGGGCCGCAAGTATGCGTTTCCCCCAGTGAGCCTTCTTACGCAGACCTTGCGCAAGATCAGGGAGGACGAGGAGCAGGTGATTCTGGTTGCCCCGTATTGGCCCAACCGCACCTGGTTCCCAGAACTAGTACTCCTCGTGACAGCACCTCCCTGGCCAATTCCTCTGAGGAAGGACCTGCTTTCTCAGGGACGGGGCACCCTATGGCACCCTCGTCCCGATCTTTGGAACCTGAGTACCCTACCACCAGCGGTGGTGGCTACCATCACTTCCGCTAGAGCATCGTCCACGAGACATGCCTATACGTTGAAGTGGAACCTCTTCGTCAACTGGTGTTCTTCTAAACATCAAGAACCCACGAAATGCCCGATCAGTGTCGTGCTTTCCTTCCTGCAAGAAGGGTTGGAGCGAAGGCTGTCTCCCTCCACCCTGAAAGTGTATGTTGCCGCCAATGCCGCACATCACGACGCAGTTGATGGTAAGTTTCTGGGAAAGGACTGAATCCTCCTCGCCCTCCTCTCGTTCCCTCTTGGGACCTCTCAGTGGTTCTAACTGCCCTGCAGAGTGCTCCCTTTGAGCCTCTGCAATCAGTGGAGCTTAAGTTCCTGTCGATGAAGACAGCGCTCCTGGTTGCATTGGCCTCCATCAAGAGGGTAGGGGACCTGCAGGCATTCTCGGTTGACGAAGCGTGCCTGGAATTCGGGCCGGCTAACTCTCACGTGGTCCTGAGACCCCGGCCTGGATATGAGCCCAAGGTTCCCACCACTCCCTTTCGAGACCAGGTGGTGAACCTGCAAGCGCTGCCTTTGGAGGAGGCAGACCCAGCCTTGGCACTGCTCTGTCCAGTACGCGCCCTCCGTGCTTACGTAGACAGAACGCAGTGTTTCAGGACCTCTGACCAGCTCTTTGTCTGTCATGGTGGGAAGCTGAAGGGAAAGGCTCTCTCCAAGCAAAGGTTGTCTCACTGGATAGTGGACGCCATTGCTCTGGCTTACCAGCAGCAAGGTCGACCATGCCCCCTTGGTGTGACGGCCCACTCCACCCGGAGTGTGGCATCCTCTTGGGCTCTAGCGCATGGCGCCTCGCTAACAGACATCTGCAGAGCTGCAGGCTGGGCGACACCTAACACATTCGCGAGATTCTATAATCTCCGAGTGGAGCCAGTTTCTTCTCATGTACTCGCTTCAACTAGCCGGTATTAAGATTCTGCTCAGGTGTCTTCGCTTGCTCGCCATTCCTCTCCACGGACGAGATACGTGCGATATTTTAGCAAAAAAAAAATCTGCTTTACAACCTGGGGTCTTAGGTGGCTTGGACATACCACAAAAACACCTAAAAACTGCTTGAGTGCAAGGATAACTTTGCGAATGGCACGACAGGCAGCACTTTTCACTAAGTTCTCTGCATCTCCAATAGTGTAAAGGAAAGTGCCACTCGCAAAGAATCTCAGGGCAATGCACACAGTCTGTGCAGTTGTCAAAGCCCGACTCCTCCGTGTTGAACACTTAATGTGAGGTTCCAGCAAATTAATGATGTAAATAACACCCTCACGAGAAAAACGATATCTCTCAACAATTACACTGTCGTGCTGCGCTAAAGGATCCTGTCTATCCCGCAATACGCGATTAATTCGAAAAGCTCTGTGAATTATTCTTGCACCTTCCGCAACAGGTTGCTGTCGTAAAAATGGACAAGACATGGCTGCGACAGACTTCCCTATCTCCTCCGCTTATAAAGTCGCAATCTAATCCTGTTTACATGAAATAAGCCTGCTCCCGAGCAGGTTTAAGCTTACGGACCTGTTGCTATGACAGCAAGTTCAGGATGAGCCTCGAAGAACCAAACAATCCAAGATCATGCCAAATTATATCAGCTATGCATTCTGTTAATTTTGTGAATTGGTAAGTTTCATCAGGGCGTGAAGAAAATTAGAGCTGAGTATCATCAGCATAACAGTGAAAACTAATTCCATGCTTCCTAATGATATCTCCCAAGGGTAGCATGTACAGAGTGAAAAGCAACGGTCCTAGTACTGAGCCTTGTGGTACACAATACTGAACTCGTGATCGATGAGACATCTCTTCATTTACTGCTACAAACTGATAACGGTCAGATAAGTATGATTTAAACCATGCTAATGCAATTCCAATAATGCCAACATCATTTTCGAGTTTATTTAAAAGAATGTTGAGGTCAATAGTATCAAATGCAGCACTAAGATCGAGTAACACTAATAGCGAGATCCAACCACGATCGGATGATAAGAGCAAATCATTTGTGACTCTGATGAGAGCTGTCTCAGTACTATGGTACGGTCTAAATCCTGACTGAAAATCCTCGCAGATATGTTCTAAAAAGGAACATAGTTGTGAGGATACTGCCTTTTCTAGTATCTTTGACAGAAAAGGTAGATTTGAGATCGCCTGTAATTGACTAATTCTGTACGATCAAGTTGCGTGTTTTAAACAAGCGGTTTAATCATAGCCAGCTTAAAAGTTTTTGGTACGTATCCTAAGGACAAAGATGAATTAATGATATTAAGAAGAGGATCTATGACCTCTGGAAGCATCTCTTTCAGTAGCTTAGTCGGTATAGGGTCTAACATACATGTTGTCGATTTAGATGATTTAACGAGTTTAGAGAATTCTTCCTCTCCTATAGCAATGAATTAATCAAATTTTTTACTTAGGGAGACTACAATTCACTCCCTAATGCGATACTGTAGTAGACGGTTGCATAGTTATAATTTTCTCCCTGATATTATTAATCTTATAAGTGAAGAAGTTCATAAAGTCATTACTGCTGTGCTGCTTGGAAACTTCTGGGCATGAAGCTTTATTTTTCATTAGTTTAGCCACTGTTTCAAATAAATACCTAGGGTTTTGTTTATTTGCTTCTAACAGGGTTGACAAATAAGCAGATCTAGCAGCTTTTAAGGCCTCTCTGTATGCAATCAAGCTCTCCTTCCATCAAATGCGAAATACCTCTAGTTTTGTTTTCTTCCAGTTGCGCTCCATTTTTCTGGCTGCTCTCTTAAGGGCCTGAGTGTGCTCGTTGTACCACGGCGTTGGATTATTTAATTTTCTTTAAGCGCAACGGAGCAACTGTGTCTAAAGTGCTGGAAAAGAGAGCGTTAAACGTTTCTGTCGCAATATCGAGTTCTTCTAAGCTATCTGGGATGCTGAGATGAGGAAACTGATCAGGAAGATTATTATTTAAGCAATCTTTAGTGGCAGAAGTGATAGGTCTAACATATTTGTAACACGCATATTTGCAGCCTTGACTAAATTAAGTTTACATGAGACTAGATGATGATCTTGAGATGTCGTCGCTCTGCTGCAGAATTTCAACGGCATCAACATTTATTCCATGTGATAATATTAGATCTAGAGTATGATTACGACAATGAGTAGGTCCTGACACATGTTGTCTAACTCCAATAGAGTTAAGAATGTCTTTAAATGCCAATTCCAATGCATATTTTTCGTTATCTACATGTATATTAAAATCACCAACAATTAGGACTTTATCTGCAGCTAGTACTAACTCTGATAGAAAGTCAGCAAATTCTTTGACAAAGTCTGTATGGTGCCCTGGTGGCCTGTATACAGTAGCCAGCACAAATCTCAAACGTGATTTATCATTTACACTATATATTGTTACATTAAGCACCAGCACTTCAAAATAATTATATTTGAAATTATATTTGACTTCTTAGCAATTTTGAAAATATTACTATAAATTACAGCAACACCTCCCCCTTTGCCTTTCAGATGAGGTTCATGTTTATAACCGCAATCTTGTGGAGTGGACTCATTTAAAGTAATGTAATCATTTGGTTTTAGCCAGGTTTCTGTCAAACACAGCACATCTAGGTTAAAGTCTGTAATCATATCATTAACAATAAGTGCTTTTGAAGTAAGGGATCGAATAATCAGCAACCCAAGCTTTATCATTTTCTCATTTGTATCATATCTGTTTTTTATTTGTTGAACATCAATTACATTTTTACCCTTAGATGGGTTTGGAAGTTTTTTGTAATTCCTAATTCGGGGAACAGACACAGTCTCTATATGATGATATCTCGGTGAAAGAAGCTCTATGCGATGGGATTTATCTGAGATTTATCTCAAGGACCATTGGCAGGCAGCAGTGATCTGAGGGGTTCATTAATGCTGAAGAAACTAATGAGAGTCTAATCCTCAAAAGTCACTAGTTAGTCAGATTTAAGTACTCACAAATGTTTTCCTCCAGGAAACAGTCCTGGGTGAGGTTGATGAGGCTGTATTCTGTAGTATTGAGATCCATCGCTGCTGAGTTCAATGTGATGATCTAGTTAGGACTCAGAGGCAGAGTTGGTGTAGCCGTAACAATAAGACTTGTATTTCTATGAGTTTCATGATGCGCATTATCCAGAGATTTTGTAATGTCCACTTCCAAACAAATACACTCCCTACACACTCAATGGGAGAAACTTTTTGAAACTTTGAATAAATTGAGTCAGTTGCTTTGCAAAAACGCACATTCTGAGTGATGCCTGCTGGTCAAAATGGTGTAAATGCAATAAACTACAAACCAATTGCCTTTTTAAAAAAAAGTAGAATCTATTAAAAGCAATTAACAAATAATCAAATACCATTAAATATGAAGTGTCTGTATAATATGTGTTCATTTATTCATTTGTAGGTTTTGTTTTATTTGTTTTGTGGAGAGCTTGGTTAATCAGGCCAATAAGAGATAATTAACCACAACTTTTGCTTTTAATTACATAAATGTGTCAATACAAATGTCTACAAATATATAAAAGCTGACCAGAGGTCAGGTAAAAACCATAGACACTGTTTCATAGGTTCATAAAAATTGCACCTATAGCTACAAAACCACTGATATATTGAAACGGTTTGCAAAGCCTTGTTTCCTAAAATTATGTGACTTTGGCAGTTTGATATATGCACTGAATCACTGGATCAAAACAAAATGATTCACAAATGTTTTGAAGCTTGCAGTGTTTCTTGCACTCATCACTAGTCACTACTATTGAGACCCAATCACATCCAAATTAGTACATGAAACCACAGTGATTAAATCTGAATAATTTTAACTCAAACAACATGTGGAAACTGAATCCCATCCATTTGTAAAAAAAATAATAATAAAATAAATAAATAAATGGCACATGTTTTAAATGAGATTTTTACACTTTTTTTCTTTTCGTGCTGGACACTGATTTTGCCATTAACCCATTTGTCAACTACCCAAATACAGTGCATCTTCATGTGATTTACTGTCTCTGTCATTTTCCACTCAAACAAAGACTCTCTCAATTATATTACTACTGTCTATTTTCTCTTTCTCTGAGTCTGAGATTAGACTTGCTCTTCTCTGCCACACCATTTTCACTCCATTTTCAGCTCTTCTGTGATAGAGTGCCAGAGCTCTTTTAGGGCCACCAGCATGCACTTGATGGAAACAGCATCCCGGCAGATGGGGTCTGAGAGGGACTGAATTACCAGCTCAGGGTTTGTTGCCCACCCCCATTCCACCTCACCTCATTTCAAGCAAGCCTTATATCCAAAGCCGAGACTGATATATCTGGGTCAGTGTCTGGTGATAGGGTGAAAAAGACAGATCAGTGTGCCATTTCAACCTGAATGAACACTAACAGGCGAGGGAGGAGCATGTTAAGGGTGGGCAAGGCAAAGTGTGGCTAAAAAGATTTTTTTCCCTTTTAGAAGAGGGCTGAGGGAAATAAATATATAGAGGAAGACAATACTAGAATTGAAGGGAGTTATGACTAATGGTAGATGTCAGTCATGTAGTTTGTTATAGTAGTAGTTTGTGAATATTTCTGTGGATCAGAAAAGCCCACATATTATGGTACAAAATAAACAATTGCATTTAATCCTGAATAATTTGTTTAAATACCTTTGCCACTCACCAAGTAAAGCATCAACCATTACTGGTAAATTCAATACAAAGTATTATAACACGTCACAAAATTAAAACAAGATAGAATAGTTTACAGAAATACATTAATGCTTTGTTAATTCATCAACATCTAGTTTTCTTTCTTTTTGAGAGGTGTTAAATTATATTTTGTTTACTTTATCTTTGTTTAGTGTTTGCTGTATGCATCTTGCACTTTCTTGTTACATAGAAAGGCTTTTTCATGATTCTATGAGCAAAGGACACAAGTCATTTAAATACCACATAACATCTTAAACTAAACCTTAAAGGGGTGATGACATGCAAAACCAAATTTGCCTTGATCTTTTGGCATATACAGTACGAGGTCTTTGTACCATGAAATCATCCTGCAAGTTTCATAGCTTAAGACTTTCTCCCTATTATAAAATAAGCATTTATTTAATCAAGCTCCAAGTACGGCTCGTTGTGGATCCTTATGGGGCAAGGTGACATCACCTAGCACCAGTCGTTTGCATATGACCACCTCCAGCGCAAGACAACTACGCCTAATTTTGCATCATCGGCATCGCATCGTTGTCACGCCCACAGGTGTTCAGTCGACGTGGAGCGAGTGGGTCTGAAGAAGTAGCTGTTTACAATAAGATTGTGATGTCATGCAGATGTGCCGTTGCTGGCTGTGGAAAAACAACATGTTTGAATAGACCTTATGTAGCCCCACCCCTTTTTCATCGCTGCAATTGTTGTCTTTTGACTTCCGGTTTGTATTTTCACAGCAATCTTGCGTATTTATATATAAACGGCTCGTTTATATATCTTCCCGGTCTACTGACATTTGTTAAGACATCTACTTTAAACATTACAATGCTCATGATAACTTTTGTTTGCTGTACAATAGGGAAATCCACTTCACCAGCTAATTACTCCTCAACAGTGATGCCATAAATATATATAGAGCTACAGCAAAAATATTCTATGCATAGACGCAGCCCTCTCCCCGCCCTGAGACAGCGGGGGATGCGCATTTTGAACTACCTCGACGATTGACTCATTCTGGCCCAATCGGAGGCCGAATTACTAACCCACAGATCCTGGCTCCTCAGCCATCTAGAGTGCCATGGAATCAGGATCAATTTTCCCAAGAGTGTACTGTCCCCCAGCCAACGTGTAACTTTCCTGGGGACAATTATCGACTCTGTTCAGATAAGAGCTTGGCTCACGCCAGACCGTGCTCTCTCCATTCAACAGCTAGCGGCTTCGTTCAAGGCGGGCTCTTACAGGCCCTTAAGAATGTTCCAAAGGGCACTGGGCCTTATGGCCTCAGCATCGTCAGTACTCCAACTGGGCCTACTGCATATGCGTCCCCTTCAGTGCTGGCTGAAACCCAGAGTCCCGGCTCGTGCATGGCGATTTGGCCACTTACACATCAGGGTAAACCACGGCTGTATCAAAGCCCTGGCCCCTTGGAAGAACACCAGCTGGTACCAGTCTGGTGTAAGCATGGGTGTGGTCTCAAGGAGGAAGGTGATTTCAACAGACGCCTCCAACTTAGGTTGGGGAGCTCTGTACAAGGGCAGGCTGACCTCTGGCCTCTGGTCGAGCTCGGAGAAGTGCCTACATATCAACTGCCTCGAAATGAGAGCAGTTTTTCTAGCCCTGAAATCCTTCCTCCTAAGCCTGGCGGGGCACCACGTCTTGGTTCGGACGGACAACATGGCGGTGGTGTCCTACTGTATATAAATTGCCAGGGTGGTCTCAGGTCGAACAACCTGTACACCATGGCCAAACACCTTCTCTTATGGGCTCACACCAACCTGCGCTCACTAAGAGCAGTGCATGTACCGGGCATACTGAACCAGGGTATATACTATCTCGAGACAATGTCCCCCCTGGGGAATGGTCTCTCCACCCTCAGACGGTTCATCTGATCTGGAGTGTCTTCAGCAGGGCCTCAAAAGACAACTCTCACTGCCCAATATTCCTCCTGGAAAAGGTCTTAAGCACTATCACCGAGGCTAGCACCGTCAACGAGACGCCTTTACGCTCTTAAATGGTCAGTGTTCACCGGCTGGTGTGCAGCTCAGGACTTTGACCCCTACTCGTGTGATGTACCATTAGTACTTTCTTTTCTGCAAGAGCTGCTGGACGCGGGTCGGACCCCCTCCTTGCTCAAAGTGTATGGGGCGGCCATAGCAGCCTTCCATCCTCCTGTGGCCGGCCAGTCCTTGGGAAGGAACGACCTGGTCATGCACTTCCTCAAAGGGGCCAGGAGGCTTAACCCGCCTCGACCCCCCTCTATACCCACCTGGATCCTATCCACAGTCCTCAGGGCCCTTAAGGGACCCCCTTTCGAGCCGCTTCAGTCGGCTGACTTAAAGCCTCTTTCGCTTAAGGCCGCACTCCTGCTAGCCCTAGCATCGGTCAAGCGAGTGGGCGACTTGCAAGTGCTCTCTTGTCTCGAATTCAGGCCTAACGACTCCAAAGTCGTCCTTAGACCAAGACACGTTTATGTACCCAAGGTGCTCTCAACTCCGTTCAGAGCCCAGGTCATTACGCTATCGGCGCTTCCCTTACTGGAGGACGATAGAGAATTGAGTCGACTCTGCCCTGTTAGGGTTCTCAGAATTTATCTAGAGCATTCCGCCCCATTCACTCAGTCAGAATAGCTCTTTGTATGCTTCGGCGGCCGTACCAAAGGGCTTCCGGTCACGAAGCAGAGATTTTCACGATGGATAGTGGATGCTATCTCTCTAGCCTACGCCTCAATGGGCCTTCAATGTCCCATAGGCGTCAGAGCTCATTCCACAAGGGGCATGGCCTCTTCATGGGCTTGTTCCAGTGGCGTACCAATTGAAGACATTTGTCTGGCGGCCGGCTGGTCTTCGCCGTCCACATTTTTTAAGATTTTATAACTTGGAAGTGCCAGCACTGCAGGCACGAATTCTTCTATCTGAGAGGTCTTGGCCCCTGAGGCCCCAAACCTCTAGGTATCCCTTCGTGGGCTCCAACACTGTCTGGTCCCCGTTGGATTCTGACTTTAGTTCTACTATAAGCCTCGGGCTGCACAGCCCCAGGCGATAGCTCAGAGCGAAGTCGTCAGCCAATTCCACAGCGTTTTAAAATGGGTTCCCATAGCGTATAGCTACGCAATACGAGTGAACGTTCTCGAAAGGGAACGTACTTGGTTACTAATGTAACCTCGGTTTCCTGAGAGAAAGGGGACGAGTATTGTGTAGCCTGCTGTGCTATTAAGCTGCATGTTCAAGTCTGTCGCTTCAGTCGATTTAACCTGATTCCTAATGGGCAGATTATATAGTCAGCAGCTACGCCCATTGTGGCGCACGCGAGGCGGAAAGCGTCCTGATAGGATTGCGCGTCCTCGCTGCTTTGCAATAGGTTCATGCAGTTCCCACAGCCCAGCCAATCAGCATGCTAGACAGCTCTGCATTGTGCTGGCTGAATAATGAATAATTCATTATCAGTACTTGAGAGAGAAGCAATAATTCGAGTTTTTTGTAAATACATTAAAAAATATATTTATAGAGTTGTACACACAGTACACAATGCGCAAATCTGTACATAAGTCTTCTGTTTCAGATGTATACCACTATATTATTATTACTGTTTATTCTATTTAATTATGGTTTTTCCTTAGCCTCATTTAAATGCCTGTTCTCATGTCATATATGCATGTATGTATGTACCAAGAGCTCCTGTAAAAAACACCAAAAAATCCTAGTGTGTTTGCGCAAACTTGACGAATAAAGCTCATTCTAATTCTGATTCTGATTCTGATAAGAGAAATGGCATCTATGCGTATATTAATCTTTCTGTTTCAGTCTTATTTTGAGGTTACAGTAGTCAACCGTAGTTAACGCAGCCCTGAATGTCAGTGGAGACCATGACAACTAGATGGCCCTTGGCACAGATCCTCTGCAAAGACCATGTGAACCAGACAAGTCCTCTCACAGACTCTTCTTTCAATAGAACGGACTCAGGAATCACTGCAGAGTGCTGAAGAGATTATGTCTTCCTTCTCAGTCTTCTCTTTTGAGCTGGGTTTAGTATGGTCTTCAAATGGGAGGATTCTGGGGCTGAAATGAACTCGTTGGCTTCAGTGAGTTTGGGAGAGCACTTATGAGCCACTGGGAGGAGTTCTGAGACAGGTTTGAAGGGGAATATAGTAGGTACCAAGAGGGCTGGAGTGGGCTGGGAGGGCTGAGGCGGAGCGGTGTTGGGATTAGCATAATCCACTTTACTGACTGTGTAAGGTGAGCCACACCACCTCAAAACCAAATCCAGATACTGCTCAAGAGTTAACTGAGAATCTCCAGCTGGTATCCACAAGGTGAAGTATGGGTCCAAACCACTCCAAAACAAATCCATAAGTTGTTGATCAGTCCAGGTCGTTAGATGGCGGTCCAACTCCACGTATGAATCGATAGTCCGACCATCTTGAAAGATGGAACACATTCGTTCCTCTTGTAAGGGAAACAGGTCAATTTAGCTTAAAAGGGGATATGTATCAATAGTAGAAACATTGATCAGCAACGCTGCTATTGGCTGCTCAGCGTGGCCAAAGGGCGCGCTCAGTTTTTCTCCTCAGCAGAGCAAGAACTAATAGTCGAAGTTTATTCGGAATTTTAATGTTTAATTAAAACGCCAGGGAACACCTCAAAGTCTGCAAAAGCCAGGAGAGAGGGCTGGCAAAAAGTAGCAGACAATTTAAATCCGTTAGAAGTGGCCATGTTAGATGTCTTTTATCACGTTATTAGCCTATATATTTGTATTTTAATAATTGCATAATTACTTTGTTCATTGTAATGTCAGAGTTACCACACTAGAACATCGAAACAAATAAAAGTGAAGTACAAAAATATTCTACATAATGGTAATTTTTAGTTAGCCTATATTATAGTCTCTTTTATAAAAGGCACTGTTAAATAAATGGTTGTCTGTTTATAAAAGCAACCAAGAAAAAGGCAAAACAAAAAAAAAGAGATCTTAGTAGCCTACACTGTAAAATAATTTTTGCTGCATTAAATTAAGGCTGTATAGTCATTTCAACTGTTAAATCTTGAGTAATGATGAATTGCTTTTAACTAATGTTAATGTAAAAAAATTTTTTATTTTTTATCCTCTTTTGTCTACATTTACATAATACACCAACACTTGTATCTGTTCCCAATAAAGTGGTGGCTGAAATATGTGCAGTAAGTGGACATTTTCTAACTTTCCAAAGTAAAGAAAGTATAATACTTTGTAATGTCCATTTGTTTCCATTGCACTGGACAGTGAATAAACCCTCTCAGATAACTGTCATATGGAGGAACTAGCCTACCTGCAAGTGCATAAATAACTTTACTTAAGGGAATTATTAATTAATTTATATGGAATTTTGAAATTATCACTACTTTTACAGCCTAGCAAATGACTCGTCCAGTGTCCAGACTCTCAGAGACTCTATTGATTATTCTAACACATAAACTAACATCTAACACATAAACACATGCACACACACGTTCACATGAGTTGCAGAAAGAATGAAAGTGAGGAAAGAATGAGTTTTAAGAGATGAATTAAATGATGAATTCCCAAGTTTCTAGTAATATATGCACTTTGTAAAGCCTGACCTGAATGAACCATCAATCATTAATTGAACCCTTCTATCGTTTCTTAGGCGGGTTATTACATTTTACATCAATGCACTAGTTCAGCTAAGAGTCTGGAGACTACTTGCGTTTGGCTACTGCGTCTTTGAGTTGAAAAGGGGTTTTCCCTGGTCGTTGGTTGGCTGGCGGTCTTGTTGTTTCTGGAGTGATGTTCTTGGGTGGCCAATCATATTGGTGTGTTGGCGGATGAATGAAGTGTCTCTCTCGAGGCTAAAGTTTGAAGCTTTAAGCGGGCAAAGGCTGTGGAGTTGTGAACTAACTTTGTGGCAAAACTTAACTTATAACACCAGACACAATGGAAAGGAAACTGAAAAATGTAAAAGTAAAAGAAATAAAAATGAGACAAGAGTAGTTAGAGGGCTTGAATGAAGCTGTTAACCTATTTTCATCTGATCTTGATCTGCCTCTCTCTGATGCTTTGTTCGTATCCTGAGATTTTAAAACTGAGGTATTTGTCCAGCCTCTTCGAGAGGTTCTGACCAATTAGGTATCATCTTTGGCTCAGAAGTGTCTGTTTCTCCTCCCCTCACATAAATTACATGTTATCTGATTAGTCTCATAACTTTCCCGCTCTAGTAGAGTACAATTTGGACATGATTGATATAGTAAGAATACGATACATTTTACACAGATTTAATTCACAGATATCAAACACTCCAGGCTTGCATTAAACTATTCAATGGTTATAACAAATTGCATGCAAGTATGTGTGATCTAAGATAATAGTCACATAGCCCGGATAATAGCCCAGAGGCCTTCCCAAAGCCCACTGCAGGCCCGGAGGCCTTCCCAGAGCCCGCTGTCTGCCCGGAGCCCTTCCCAGATCCCGCTGCTTGCCCGGAGGCCTTCCCAGAGCCTGCTGCCTGCCCGGAGGCCTTGCCTGAGCCACCCAAGCTCCTTCCCCTGCCGGCTCCGCCCTGGTGCCCTGAACTGCCGGCGCCGCCCTGGTGGCTGTCTGTTAATCCTAATCTGCCCTGGTCCCCCGAGCTGCCGGCTCCGCCCTGGCTACCCGATCCGCCCCAGCCCCCATCCTGCTTCCACTCAGCGTTCCTGAACCTCCATCCCACTCCCTGTTCCGCCGCCGCGGAAAACTGTTTATTCTGTTTATCCGCCGCTTCACCTCTCTCTAGGACTGGTTGTGGAGCTTCTGGAAGCCGCTCCTTTGAGGGGGGGTAATGTCAGATCTGCTTCTGTGTCTTGTGCTCTGTGCGACTTTTATGTTGTAGTGTCTCTGTGTCTAGTCTCTGTGTTCTTTCCTGTGTCCTGTTGTAGTTTTGTCTTTTCCATGTTTATTAGTCTGCTCCAGGTGTGTCAGTTTCCCTTGTTAAGCTTGTTTACCCCTGTTTAAATAGCCCTTGTATTCTCTGGTTCTCTGCCGGTTGTTGTTTGATGTCATGCAGGTGTCTCCAGTTCCAAGTTCCAGTTCCAGTTTTAACCTGTTAAGCTGCAACGCCACTTTTGAAAAATCCCCAGAAATGACATACCCAAACTGAAACACATACAGTTCATGAACCCTTTGCACTAAAAGCACAAGTATGATCTCATTTGAAAGCTGACACCTGGTAGTTTATTGTAAATGTAGAATTAATTATTGTCATAATGAAAAAAACATTTTTTAAATAGCTTCAAAGTTTTGTAAAGTTATTAGAAATTTATTTTTATTAAACATATTCATGAAAATAAAATTGAAGTGGGCCCTGGAGCAATCTAGAAATGCACTGCAGCTAAAGCCATATGTGTGACCATGTTATATTTAAAATCTGAAAATGATAAGTCTAAAACTCTGTATTTGGTTAAATGTTTTTCAAGATCATGTCAAATTACTTTATTTTGATTAGACTCTAAAAATGCTACTGATGTTTAGTCATCATCTAAGTCATCTATTCAGTCTATTGTCTCTATTGTTTTGTGGTGCAAACGAGCCCCATTCAGTCTCAGTCTCCCCAGTACACATTCACACACCTCTCCAGCCTGGTTATGGATCTAAATATGCATATCTTTTGTCTGCATTATAGTTTCTAATGACTGGCTATTCACAGGCTATTCATAGGGTTTCAATCCCTAATTTATTTTATCAAAGTTCTCACTTATATTTAAAAACTGTATCAAATGCACTAAAACATTTGAGAAAAGCATTACTATTTAGAAAAAAAACCCATAAAAGAATAACTTCTAGGTGACAGGTGCACCTGAGCTAGCTAGCATGTTAGCTTAGCACACCATCAATACACGACCATTTATGAGATTAAAACTATGTTTGTGCTTCAAACTTATTTTATAACGCAAGTCGATTGTTTTAAATAATCTTCTGTGATCTAATTTGGCTTCAGATAAAAAAAAATTCAGAAAGAAAATATATTATTTATAGTATGCACGATGATAAAGTCTATATCGATTAGCATTACATTATAAATATAATCTATTATTATAAAAATACCTGGCATTGCTTGAAGAACACTCAAATATCATTTGCAATCATGTTTATTGTCTTCAAAACGTCTATATCTGCATATTACAGCGATCTCTGTGTTAGCTTTGTGTGTAGCTGCTATCAGTGACGTCCTTGAAGGTCACATGATTATGTCTCTTCTTCATGTTCCATATATGGAGTATTATTGTGCATATAGCGCCCTCAGGCTATTGGTATGAATTGAAAACACAGCACATCTCAGTAAGAAGCGCTCATAATGATTACATCGACGCATTTGGGTATAAATTCAATAAATATTATTCCTGTCTATAGAAATATGATGTGAATCTATGAGAATATATCAATATTTCTCAGGGCACCTATTATGCAAAATTCACTTTTACATGGTGTTTGAACATAAATGTGTGTTGGCAGTGTGTGAGCAAAACCACCCTAGAATGATAAAAATCCACCCAGTGTTTTTTTTACAATCTCAATAAATCATAAGCACTGTCTCAGAATGAGCTGTTCTCAGATTCAGCGCAATGTGACGTAGAATTGCGCAGGCCCCTCCCACGACTGTTGAGTGACACTTCAGTTTGAGCATAGACCCGCCCTGAGTGAGCTGGACACAGTCCGCCATTGTTCGACGCTTGAGCAGCTGTAGACAAGAATGTCACCTAAGCGATTGAGGTGTTTCGTTGTTGGATGTCAGAATGAACATGTCAGTCTTCATTTACTCTCGTTCTTACTCGAGGATGGATCTGTACCAACTGTTCGTGATCCAGATTACACTCTCCGGAGCGACAGGACTAACGTTACTGACCACGGCAGAAATGAAAGTGAGAGCGCGCACTTTATGACAGCTCATCGAATAGTTTTACGGATTTACAGTGTACCAGTTTATTAAGCACAGACTGAAAAGGTGTGTATATATTTGTTTGCTGTTAGTTGTAACGAGTGTTTTGTGTACTTCGCTGTGTATGTTCCATGATAATGAAAGGGAGAGAGAGAGAGTTTATGGATAAGACTTTAATGCTCACATCTTATACTGTGTTTATTTAGCTGTTCTTACAGTGATTCTAAGGTGGTGGTGGCGCAATGGATAAGACACATGCCTTTGGTGTGAGAGACCCGGGTTCGAATCCACTGTGAGACACCAATGTGTCCCTGAGCAAGACACTTAACCCCTAGTTGCTCCAGAGGCGTGCGACCTCTGACATATATAGCAATTGTAAGTCGCTTTGGATAAAAAGCGTCAGCTAAATGAATAAATGTAAAAAATGATTCTCTGGAGTAAAACTAACGCTTCATCTTTTGTGTGATGTACAATAAACTTCATTGAACTCATCAGTATATTTTGGTCATCATTCGGACAGGGTCTGCTACAGCAGGCTTGTATTAATAGTGGATAAAAGCAGATGACAAATAAGTTATAACCATAATTAAGCTAAACTATACCTGTTTAATCTCCATACAGTATATATTCTCTGGCGCTGTGGGCATTATTGTCCGACTCCGAGTCAAAATGAAACTACTGAGAGTTTCTGTTTTGATATTATCAGATGAGATTGTCCTGACTGAAGCGCAAGCTCGTGAGGCTCCGCCCCCTGGGCCGGCAGCAGCAGTTAATTTGCATTTAATCCTCTGAGGTCTGAGCTGTTTTCTGGGCCTGGAGGTGTTCTGACATGCTCTGACATTTGTGTTTTTTTCTGTTACTAGTGACATTTTCATGGCTAAAGTCTAATTACACTGTATTCAGCACAAACTCTGCTACAATAATATATCAGCAGCATGTATGTAAAAGTTTGTAGTTTTGAGATAATGACATTTATGCGTGGTTTGTGAAAATACAAAAAAAAATTGTCACTGAAATAAGGCCATGAAACCCATACTGATTATTTCTTCACAAGACTTTTGAAAATTGTATGACATAGCCTAGAATATTTGCTCCAAATCTATGTGAAAATCACCCTGACTGCACTGTAAAAAATGATGCAGGAGGGTGTTAAATTCAACCTGTGTAAATTAGTTATATTTTACTTAAGTATATTAGTTAGCAAGAAAAATATATTAAAATGGGTACATTCTAACTACACTACCTATTTTTTATCAGTAATATCGGCAACCTTAAAATAATGAGTAAAACATACCCCCAATTTATTAGTTCAGTGGTCGCAAATTGCACATGCGCCAACTTCAACGTCCAGGCGGGAATCACGGAATTCAAATTCAACGTCTTATAGCGAGACCACGAAGCTTTGAGCTCAAGGTAAGTTTTGTTTTGTTTGTTATTGTTGTTGTTTATCGTGTTGATATAACATAACACATATGTTAACTTATTTAATGGTAAGATTTAGTGTACCAAAAGATTTGTGTAATGTGCTCGCTTCTGTGTCGGCGCGGCCATAGACAGTATGGGCGCGGCGATTTCGCGTAGTTCCAGGGTCATATACACCTGCAAATGCGAGTAAAAATCTACATTCATGAGTAAAATATTAGTGTTATGTACATGGCTGAAATAAGTGAACAAAGAGCAGCGCACATTGCATCTGTGTTTGACAGAGAGAGACTGTTGACGGGTAACGTTAGGCGATCAAGGCAGAGTAAAACTGTTTGTGGTTTGCTGGATAATTATTTTTAATGTTTCCTTGCATTTATATGATGATCTCTGTGTTAGAAGGGATCAAATCATAAAGTACTTTTATTATTGTTATTTTTTACGGAGATATGATCATTATTGTGTGCATTTCTGTTGGATTATTTCACTTAATGTAACGTTAGCCTATGTCAAAAACGGTAGCTTAGTTATGTTAATATATTTGGGCAATTTGTATGTTTTCACTTGGGTTCGCGATGTGATTAATAATTCGTTATCCATATCCTCATTTAGCGTACACAAAATTGTTCACATATTATGCTAGCATATCACCTAGCTTTAACTGCTGCTCTCCTCTTTTGATTTTGCATCATGCAGATGTAATTATGCATCATGCAATAGCAGTGTTGTTGTTTTTTTAAGCAAGATGCAGCTTACAGTGATTTAAGCCTAAATGCAGTTAATTTATGTCTTGATTAAATCTATAATCAAAAATTAATAATTAAAACATTTCTTACTTTCTTTTTCTTCCACAGAAAGATCTTTATGAAAACATTTGAAGACCGTGCAAGAAGAATATTATAAGTTCAGCCACAGACTGTTTCATCCCATGAAGGTGTTTATTTTGAATGGGAAGTGTTGAAGAAGTTTTATAACGTAAGTGGTAAAACTTTACAATAAGGTTTCATTTGTTAACATTAGTTAATGCATTAATTAAGATGGACTATTAATGGGCAATACAATATTAATCTTTACTAAGATTTACAGTCGTTCATTGTTCATATTAGTTCACAGTGCATTATAATGTTAACAACTTTTTATTATAATAATTAATTGATAAATGCTGAAATTAACATGAACTAAGATTAATAAATGCTGTAGAAGTGTTGTTCATTCAAAGTAGTTAAAGTGATAGCCTAGTTCACCCAAACATTTAAGTTATGTCATTAATTACTCACCTTCATGTCGTTTCAAACCTGTAAGACCTTCTTTTATCTTCAGAACACAAATAAAGATATTTTTAATGAAATCTGAGAGATTTCTCTCCCTCCATTGACAGTCTACAACTAACTCATTGACTCATTGTTAAACAAATCCATATGAATTAAGTGGTTAAGTTCAAATTTTCTGAAGAGAGTGTGAATGTTTATATGTGAATAAAAGCCTACATTTAATCTGTTCATCATATAAAGTGATTGTAATTCATAAGGATTAGTTTTACGATCTCTTTATGAACTTTTTGAAGCTTCAAAGTTGTGTAGACTGCAAATGGAGGGACAGAAATCTCTCAAATTTCATCAAAAAGACCTTCATTTGTGAACATAAGTCTTATGGGTTTGGAACGACATGAGGGTGAGTATAGCCTAAATGATGACAGAATTTAAAGTTTTGGGTGAATAACCATTTAACTAATGTTAACTAATGAAACCTTATTGTAAAGTGTTATCACGTGAGTGAAATTAAGTTGTATGTCGCTTAAAATTGGATGTTGAATAAAGGTTATTTTTTACCTACATTAATTTGTGTTAAGTTTATAACAAATGTAATGTTTGTTTGTATCCATATTACATGTCAGTCCATTAAGGTAAATGAGATCTGTTTGAAATAACAAAATGTGAGAGAGATTTAATGTTGCTTTTAATGTATATTCTGACTTCCCATTATTTTTAAATTGAAAGTTTTGAAGAAGTTGTATGTTATATGAATGTAAGAGGGCTCTTTTGTAGTTCCTTTGTTAGTTTGAAATGTTTGTTTTTTGGTCAATAAAAAAGTAATAGATGAAATATCCTGTGTCTGGCCATTTTTAGGTAAATTTAACCGTCTCTGAATAAGTAATTTTTAATTATTTCTATTGAAAAATTAAATAGATGGACTTTTGCCTGCTAACAATAGAGTAATTATTACTCAGTAATTAGTTGTGTAATGTATTGAGAAATATTAGGTAGACTTTACCTAA
Organism: Leuciscus leuciscus; assembly: GCF_965113295.1. Lineage (NCBI taxonomy): Eukaryota > Metazoa > Chordata > Actinopteri > Cypriniformes > Leuciscidae > Leuciscus > Leuciscus leuciscus. The sequence continues at coordinate 20,399,187 of NC_138736.1, read as the reverse complement.
TTTTGTTTAGTATGTCATAGCCATTAAATGTAGGTACTCTCTATTCAAAAATATGGGATGAAATCTACCCAAACAAAGTGAGTGCAAATTGTTACCTCAATTTTATTGGGTAGATTCTATAGGTTTGTTTTTACAGTGTACATATGTTTGAGCAGATATCCACAAACAGTATTTAACAGTAAACACGGGTCTAAATAGTATAATATTCACCATATATCTAGCAACAGTTCAACTGCAATGTGAAGTTTATGCAACAATACCATAAACTAATAAGTAAGAATTTCTTACCTTACATCTTTCTTGTCTTCAAATCGCGTTCTTCTTCTTCTGATGTAAATCCAATGTAAGCTCACAGCGCGTCTTCCAAACTCGACGAAAAGCAGAGACTTGTGAAGTGTTTTGGTGTTTTGTGTTTGAGGTAACGAGGGCGTTCGCGTTCCATGTGGAGATTTGCATGTGAATCTCTTTTGCGCGAGTGGGCGTGTCGAATTAAAAAGTAATTAGCAAGCGTTTGAGATACTGGACATCCTGTTGGTTTTATACAAATTACTTAAACACAGAAAATTTGTTTTCAGTTTGAATCCGATCATTTAAAAGTACACACTTAAATGTTAAAGGTGTATGGCTCATAAATGTGTGAGAAGGATTCGCTGAGTTTTGTTTCAGTTTATAGACGTGCTCAAGAAAAAAAAGTTCACCGCGACGGAGAGGCAGAACGCACACCCTGTTTATTTTCTTTATTTTACAAAAGCACAATGTTTTGATTTGATTGTAAGTGGACACATACAAAAGTAGAAATATCACAGATTCTTTTTTTATATTTCTTTTTTCTGTATAACCATAAATGACGGAGTAATTTAAGTTTATTGTACTACAATGTGAAGAAAATCCAGCAAAACGCGGGGGCTTGTTTTCCGACCTCAGAGGGTTAAAGGGATACACACTAAAACAGTGCGTTTTTCTGAGCCCCAAAAAATTAGAATTTAAACATGCTGTAAAAAAATATCTGTTGGGTATTTTGAGCTAAAACTTCACATACATACTCTGGGGACATCAGAGACTTATTTTACATCTTGTGAAAAGGGTCATAATAGGTGCCCTTTAAGAGATTTCAGACCTTTGTTTCAGAGCTCAGGTTAAACTGAGGTCTTTGAGAAGATGAAGGTCTGTTTTGAATCTATGTCGTGGTATCAAACAACATATGTCGTTATCTTGGTGGGGCTCAAGCTGTGCCCTCTCCAAACCAATCCATCTTTTAAAAACTGCCTAAGGTTTGCATCTTCTTCCTTTAGCTAGGATAATCTTTTACAAGCTTGCATGGCCATAAAGTACTTACCATAAAGTAAGCTAGGGGTTTCTAGACTGAATGGCCTCCCAAATGGCAGATCGTCTGATTTAGGCTCCTGCATGTTGATCCGGAGTTTCTATGGAATTTTGCTTCTTGATCAGTCTGAAAGCTTCATTTGTGTCTGGTTCGCCCTCACGTCATACACTCTGCTGAGTCCATTTTGGTTTTAGAGTCCTGTATTCTGTCATGGTAGGTGGCTGTATATAAGTGCACGATGAAGAAGTCAACTGAAATAGTCTTTAATTCTAAATTCAAACACAATAAACAGGAGAATCATCAGGAAATAACACAACCACATACACATCAACGCAAACCAATACAGGACAAAGACCAGACTGAAACTGAGGGCTAATATATACAGCAGAGGTCGGCAACAGGTGGCCCAGCAATAATATCTGCCCGGAGCCAGATTATTTTGATAGCGGCTGGTTCTGAAATAGATCTGTCATGACAGCAACAGTTTCTCACAATCACTTCGTCTTTAGCGATTTTGCCTTCAAAATAGAATGTTTTTGCAGCAATGTTTTATTTTAAAAGATGAATTGAGAGCTTTTAATTTGAAAAGTTCTGAAAGACATTCAAAGAGTCTGTGGACTGCAGATAAGACACACCGGCTTTGCATTCACAAAACTAGGTAAAATGAACGCATAGTTGTTTTTCCATTCTTCTTTGTATGCCCTATTTTTTATGTCAACTTTCCACTTTAGACTCTTTGATAGTGCCATTTTCTCTCACCAGCTAGCTTAAATGTTAACCCCCTGAGGTCTACGGTATCGCCGGCGATACCAGCTCGCTTTTTTTTTATTAGTGTAAAAGAAACTCATAAATACTCTGTTGACTTTGATTTTCCATAGGAGTTTCATACATCAATCGATTCTGTTAAATGTGTATTATTTTTGTGTATACTCACAATAAAAACAGTGTTGTGCTTTTTGCCAAATAAAGAAAAATAAACACGAAGCGAGTTCTGCCTTCTCTCTGCCAGTGAAGTCCATTCTGAAACGCGTCCGAAAATTAACAATAACTCAGCGAATACTCAGTCAAACAGACATACAGACACACAGGCATGAAGCTTGAATTCTCTTCTTTTAAATGAAGTAATTTATATAAAAAACAAATATTCTCATCTTGTGAAATCTGTATTAAAAGAGAGCGATTCCAGTCGACCTAATTACAGCTAATTCAGATGTAATGTGACTCCGCCCACGGAGAGCGCGCGCTATTCAAACGCAAATGGCTGAGGCAATCCTGTGAACGCCCCCATCAGCTCGAGAAAACACACAAGTTTATTTAGATCATTACTTGTTTACACCGTCTTGCAGCGCTGTGAGGAATAATACTAATGGAAAATGTCCCTCAGAAGTGCGGGTATATCGAGGAGCGAGCTGAGTACGTTTTTTCCTTCTCACGTGAATTTCTTCACGTGGGTTTCTGTTTATGAATTAATAAACGGCAGAGATGCGCGCTGTTTACCACAGCTGGCAAAGACAGTTTAAATTTAAATCGCGTGTGTGAATGAATGATGATGTTTTAGCAAACTGTATTGCTATACTGAGATAAGTAAACATCGACTGAATGTTGAAATAAAATGTAGGCTATTTGTATAAGCAACGTATTAAACTGCAAATTAACAATATGCCCTAATATTTCATGAAAACAACGTTACAGTCAGACGAAATATGAAAGACAACATTTTGTTGACTAGATTTGGGTACAGTTTTTACTGTAGAATATACTGCCACATCAAATAAGCTTTTGTTTAGCAATTTCTATACATAAAATACTTTTTTTGTCAAAAATAAAGTCATCAACTAAGATGTTAGCTGTTCCAATGTTGGTTATATTCAAACTAATGAATACATAGATAAAATGTAGGCCTATAATCATTTTTTTTACAAAGAAAGAGTACACTTGAAATATTGTTGAAATTGTAATTATTGTTGTAGCCTAATTGTAACCGTTTTAATAAAATAGCAAAACATATTTACAAGATAGATGTAAGCAAAATCTTAAATGGTCAATATAAGTCTTCTTCTAAATATATCTTTTGTCCTTGCATTGTGGCTCAGTCAGTGTCACACCTGAGTGAATGGCTCATCATTATGCAGAGTGGGTGTATTCTAAGGTGTAAACCACTCCTCGTTCACGCCCCCTCGCATATTGGCTTTCCAAGCAAAACCTGTTTTACATCAATTTAAATCAATGTATGGTTTTATGTGAACGATAAAGCAAGACTATTTTCACATAATTTTGAAGAAAAAACTATAGGCGACGACATCCAATAGTCAAAAGACTTATTGCCACATATTTAGTATGTGTTTTGTGGCCTTATTTCAAAAAATTTAATTTTTAGTTTTTTCAATAACCACGCATAAACATTATTCTCTCAAAAATGAAAACATGTACATACATGTGGCTCACATATTATTGTTGTCCTGTTTGTGCTATATAGAGTGAATTTACACCTTTGCCATTAATATGTTTATAAGCAACTGAAAAAAGCACAAATGTCAGAGCATGTCAGAACACCCCCAGGGCCCAAAAAACCGCTCAGACTCCAGAGGGTTAACATCACTCTGCACACAACATAATAGCATACCTCCAGCACACAAACAATAAAAAAAATAATAGTTTAGTACGTGAGGATGAGGAATAATTCTGAATGTAAAAGTAGGCTTATTGTTAATGACTGTCCTACTACAGGATTTAACACAGAGTAACAGCTCTCTACCAGTTTACAAAATACACTGTAACAGCCTGTCACAAGCAAATTCTAGTTGCTTTTTTCATCAAATTTTTTTTTTTATTATCCTTTGATTATTTTCTAGCCCGCCATCTATTGGAGGATTTTTTTTTTTTTTTTTTTTTTTGGTGACCCCTGATATACAGCAAACAAAGGAGCAAGCGAGATAATTAACAAGGTGATTAACAAGAAACAGGTAAATAGGATGTGTAAGCAGCCAATTCTATTACTTTAAAGCAGCTGAGGGCTGCTGGACGGTGCTTGTTAATGGACGCGCACGCTTAGGTTGTTATTCACTGCAATGTCCACACAATATAATATGCTTACATTGTAGATTTATTTTACCGTGACTGGTCGTCATTTCTAGTAAGCAAGAGTCCAACAAACAGTCAATAAATCCACAGTTCCAAGTACTTCACCAGTACAGATTTCATACTGCATAGCATAACTTAGCATAGTGTAGTGGTCAAAAACTGTGTGCACCTCCCCTCCAGCAACACCTGTAACCTGAAGGAAGGTTCCTACCTATATTCAGTAACCAATTACCCAAATAGAGACCCCTACTGGACACACACTTACATAACAAGGTTTAAATAAAGGGAAAATGGCTCTTACAGGATGAATAAATCCTCGACCGGCCCAAAAGTGAAGCGGCCCACCGGGAATTCTCCCGATTACCCACCCCGGGCCTGGCCAACTGGAATAAAGAAAGTGATCAGCGTGATTGATATTCAAAATGGTAAGCAAGTGCTGCTTTTTTTATGGTTTGTATATCTGCAGTCCTAGTTTCAGTTTCCCTTTTTGAATGACTTGAAGTAGACTATTGACACCTGCTGATGTAGACAGATATTTAATTACACACAGGTATGGAACGCATGTGCTAGCTGACAGTCACCTTTAGTCCTTTTGGTGTGTTCAAGCTCGCATTTTGGCCGAGACACAGCCGACGAGAGGCGACAACACAGTCAGCTTTCATCGCCACTAGTTCTTTGACGTCAGTTTGGTGTGTCCCAGGCTTTACATGAGAAACCTGGTCATATGGTCAGGAAACAATCTCTCCCTCAACATCAGTAAGACTGTGGAGATGATTGTGGACTACATGGGAAACACAAGAAAGGAGACTACACACCGTTCTTCAATATGGAGAGGGGTTATAGAGAATGCCTTATGCCCTTCTTTCTTTTATGGACCAAAACAGCATGAAGCTTTTTTAAAAAGATGTAAAAGTATCACAGAATGGTTATTTCAAGTATGCTGGGGGTATACGATATGAAATTTAATGTATTATTTAATTATTATTTAAATCCCGAACTTTGCCGTCAGTCTTCACTTCACAGCTACATGACGTGTGCATTGGTGTGACATTTGCGCACAGCAGTTCACTCCATCTTGCCCACAAAAAGCAGACAAGTTGTGAGAAATCAAGATGAACAAAAACGCAACACGAATTAGAATCCATTTACCTTCTTCTCTGAGGTGTGCCCTATTTTTCTTTATCGTAACAAGAAGTGATCGCATTCAAATCTGTCAACTGTCATCAGACAAACAGAGTTCCACTCCAACTCAGTGAAGAATGTAAACAGATACTTTTTTTATGATTTCTAGATGTTGAATTTCGTGTCATGCTCTTGCTAATCTTGATTTCTCACAATTTGTGTGCTTTTTCTGGGCAAGACGGAATGAACTTCGGCACAAGTCGAGTAACACGAACAAGCACGTCGCATAGCCTTGCACTGAAAACCAATGGCCAAGGTCAGGATTTACATTAAATAATAGCCTATGTTAAATTTAGTATTGTATACCTCCAGAATACTTGGAATATAAGACATGTGTCGGTGAGTTTATTCTGTGATGCACATTGCCATTATATGGACGAGCTCGAGCAGGACATTTTTATTTTTAAAATCTAATTTTGTGGTCCATAAAAGAAAGAAGGGCATACGCCATTGGAATAACACCAGGGTGAGTAATTTATTACTTAATTTAAATTTTAGGGTGAACTACCTTTACATCACTGGGGGCTTCACTTGATCTCACCATCAACACCAGCAGAAACGTACTCGGCTCCCTGAGATTAAGGGAGCGGGTATTGCGTAGCTATACGCTATGGGAAAACTCCTTTTCTCAAGAGAATATTGAAGTCTTTATTTGAACCCTCTGGGGTCTGAGCTGTTTTCTGGCCCATGAGGTGTTCTGACATGCTCGGACATTTGTGCTTATTTCTGTTACTTGTGACATTTTCATGGCTAAAGTCTGATTACACTGTATTTAGCACAAACTCTGCTACAATAATATATCAGCAGCATGTATGTAAAAGTTTGTAGTTTTGAGATAACATTTATGCGTGGTTTGTGAAAATACAAAAAAAAAAATCGAAACCCATACTGATTATTTCTTCACAAGACTTTTGAAAATTGTATCACGTAGCCTAGAATATTTTCTCCAAAACTATGTGAAAATCATCCTGACTGCTCATTCAGATAAGACAATATATTGATTTAAAATTTGTAAGACGTGTTTTCTGTAAGAAAGCTTTATGCGAAGAGGTGTGATCACATCATTAATATGTATGGCTTTCACACCTGAGAAAGACAAAGACCCACCCCTAATGCCCTATTAGGAGCTATCAAGCCCTATCATTTTGAGCAACCTTGCACAAAGAATGAGGAGATTTAACCCCCTAAGGTCGGCTATCACGCCGGCGCGATAGGCTCGCTTTTTTTCTTATCAGTGCAAGAGAGACTCAAAATACTCTGTTGACTTTGATCTTACAAAAAAGTTTCATACATCAATCGATCCTGTTAAGTGTGCATTTTTTTTTGTGTATACTCACAATAAAAACAAAGTGTTGTGCTTTTTGCCAAATAAAGAAAAATAAACATGATGCGAGTTCTGCTTTCTCTCTGTCAGTGAAGTCCATTCTGAAACGCGTCTGAAAATTAACTGTAACGCAGCGAATACTCAGTCAAACAGGCATGAAGCTTGAATTCTCTTCTTTTAAATGAAGTAATTTTTATAAAAAACAAATATTCTCAGTTTATGTAATATGTATGAAAAGAGAGAGATGTCAGTCGTTCTCATCTCATCTCATTAAGTTTTAATGTGACCCCGCCCACGGAGAGCGTGCGATATTCAAACGCAAATTATCTGAGGCGATCCATGCAAACGTGAACGCCCACATCAGCTGGATAGCAAGTTCACTTTCAGACTCATGTACTTTACGACGCTGTGAGGAATAATACTATCTTAACCCTCTGGGGTCTAAGGTGTTTTTGGGGCCCTTGGGATGTTTTGACATGCCCTGACATTTCTGCTTTTTTCAGTTATTTATAAACATGTTAATGGCAAAGGTGTAAATTCACTCTATATAGCACAAACAGGGCTACCATAATATGTGAGCAACATGTATGTAGATGTTTGTATTTTTAAGAGAATAATGTTTATGCGTGGTTATTGAAAAAAATTCAAATGAAAGTTGCTGAAATAAGACCACAAAACTCATACTAAATATGTGTCCACAAGACTTTTGACTAATGGATGTTGTCGCTTCGAGTTCTGGCTTCAAAATTATGTGAAAATAGTATTGCTTTATCGTTCACATAAAACAATACATTGATTTAAATTGACAGGTTTTGCTTGGAAAGCCAATATGCGAGGGGGGCGTGAAGGAGGAGTGGTTTACACCTGAGAATACAATGTCCCACCCATTATGCGTAATGACTTGCATAATGAGCCATTCATTCAGGTGTGACACTGACTGAGCCACAAGAATGAATGCAAGGACAAAAGATATATTTAGAAGAAGACTTATATTGACCATTTAAGATTTTGCTTACATCTATCTTGTAAATATGTTTTGCTATTTTATTAAAAAGGTTACAATTACAACAATAATTACAATTTCAACAATATTTCAAGTGTACTCTTTCTTTGTAAAAAAATGATTATAGGCCTACATTTTATCATATGTATTCATTAGTTTGAATATAGCCAACATTGGAACAGCTAACATCTTAGTTGATGACTTTATTTTTGACAAAAATTGTATTTTTATATATTATATTCACTCAAACTCCTGAAGAGGACAGACTTTGTAGACTGTGTGAGTTAGGAGAGGTTGAAAATGAAACTCATTTTGTGTTATATTGTCCATGTTATGATGATTTTAGAAATGTATTATTTGGTGAATTGTTTGTTAAAAAGCCTGAAATGTTCTGGATTAGTGATGACGACAAGATGAAATGGTTGTTTAATTTTAATGTGTTTAAATTGGCTACTTTTGTTTGTAAAGCCTGGATGCGGCGGCAGACTTGTTTATTTAAATAAGTTCATGTATGTTGTGCCATACTGTCTTACAACTGGTTTTTTTGTTGGTGATATTGGTGTCTTACAAGCCCATTAGGGCTGGGCATACAGTAGTATGCAAGACACAATAATAAAAACTATTCATTCATTCATTCATTCATTCATTCATTCATATATATATATATATATATATATATATATATATATATATTAGGGGTGACCCCGAATAGTCGAAGATTCGATGCTTCGATAGGAGGAGCCTGATTCGACTACCAATCTCACGGTCGAATCTTCGCAGAGGTGTTATGAAACGAGGATCATGCCACTTTGGCTATATGAGGGCGCTCAATGTCTGATTTCACATAAAACTAGCTTTTATGTCAATACGTTAATATTCAGCCTATTATGATAATGCTGTAGGCCTATATAAAAATGTGCAAAGAAAGAAGCTTTTAATAAATATTTTTTAACGTGCGTGAATAAATCCAAACACCCCGTGACAGATTTAAGTTTCACTTTCAATCCGTGACCTACGGAAGCCCTGAACCGCAACGTAAAAAAAAAAAAAATTATCCGTAAAAAAAAAAAAAATTACGTAAAAAAAAAAAAAATTATGTAAAAAAAAAAAAAATGCTATCATTTCGAGATTAAAGTCGAAATGTTTCGAGATTAAAGTCGAAATGTTTCGAGATTAAAGTCGAAATGTTTCGAGATTAAAGTCGAAATGTTTCGAGATTAAAGTCGAAATCTTTCGAGATTAAAGTCGAAATCTTTCGAGATTAAAGTCGAAATCTTTCGAGATTAAAGTCGAAATGTTTCGAGAATAAAGTCTTCCGTAGAAGTTGTGTGTGTGCTTGCCGTTATTTCACATTGCCGCACAGGCATTCATGCGTGTGCGTGTGTGTAAATACATGCGCTTGTGAAGTCGAACTGCCGTCTATAATAGACACCGTACGTTCTGGATACATTTTAAGTGCATCATTCTGTATCCAATCATTTGGCCGGATCCCGTGATTTCCTCAAATATAATAACCACTGGTGGTTGAGGAAAGATTCCCTGAAATGATTGTAAAGCGCTTTTAAGTGTAGGCCTACAGTAGACATATGAAAGCGCTATATAAATGCCTCATTCATGCATTCATTCATTCATTCATAAAGCTGGATATCTTGATCCAGTCTGACAGTATATTTTATAAAGTCCTATAGCCTAATGTCATGTTGTAGAATATCCCTTTGTTGAAAGCCCAGATAAAAGTAAAAAGCTATCATTTTGTATAGATCCAGTTCACACACACACACACACGCATGAATGCCTGTGCGGCAATGTGAAATAACGGCAAGCACACACACAACTTCTACGGAAGACTTTATTCTCGAAAGATTTCGACTTTAATCTCGAAACATTTCGACTTTAATCTCGAAACATTTCGACTTTAATCTCGAAACATTTCGACTTTAATCTCGAAATGATAGCATTTTTTTTTTTTTTTTTACATAATTTTTTTTTTTTTTTTACGTAATTTTTTTTTTTTTTCGGATTTTTTTTTTTTTTACGTTGCGGTTCAGGGCTTCCGTGGTGACCGACAGAGGAGCGTCTTCGCGGCAAGGATTTAAATCTTTAACAATGTCTGGGATAAGAAAATCTAATGTGTGGATGTTCTCCAAGGCTGGATTTAGCATCAGGAAAACCATAATCACACTTCTGCCGGCCAACGTAAACATGTTTCACGCATAGACTGGGTTTCACATTAGAATGTATTTTATCCGCGCGCACAATTTGAAAAGACTCCAACGGACAGACAGAGTGAAAGACTTTCAGGATTTGTTCTCTCGATCAGGTACAAGTGATTTCAAAACTTTTCAGCCGGTTCTAATTTTATTTTTGGATGCTGTGAACATTTTTAGCTAAAAAGACTGCCTCTCCAGTTTAGCATTTATTGTTGTTTCTGCAGTTAAAAAGACAAAGTTGAAAATTCTGGCTACTATCGTTATTTTAATAATTTCTTTATTTTTATTTTATTTATTAATCTGTCAGGGTTATCTAATCTAACTATTTGTGGCTTGTGTTTTGAATATAGGCTATGTTCCCCTGCACTTTAGGCATTTTGCACACATTTGCTCCTCATCTTGTGACTTGATTCTGATTTGTTTCGTTTTGTATTTTTATTTATTAGAAAGGTATATTCTGTTCTAATTTAATTTAGTAAATTAATTGTTTATTTTTTCGGTGCATCGATGTGGTTTACCAATTCTTGGTATCAAAACATTGGGAAATCACTTGTGGAAATACAAATATCAAAAATTTAATTTCAGATAGTAAAAACTGTAATTCTTAATAAATGTAATTGTTATTGTGTGGTTAATTATCACAATAGGATGCCATTCAAATTCAAATGGTCATATAAAGATAAATACAAAAACAGTATGCTTTATGCCTATCTACAAATATACAAGACAAAGTAATTACTTACTGGATGTGGGTATTGGAAATACATCCATGCTGTGGCCAGTTGGAGCCCTTGGTGTTTCTGAAATAAACATTTAAAACTCAGTTCATACCAAGAGAAAGAGAAAAAATAGCTGCACTTCATATTGCATTTTCAAGATAGGAACTACAAACTAAACAGATGCACTTCTTTTGATTTGTATTTTAATTTTATACTTGGTCATGTTCTACTTGAAATTGTCCACCCCCCCAAAATCAGTTACACAACAATGTAATCTAATTAGTTACCATGTCTAGAATTTGTAATTGTTTTATTTATTTTTTGCTCTGATGCTCTCAACTATTTTCAATGTAAGTCTATGGGGTGGTTGCTAGGGTGCTTTAACAGGTTGCTAAGGGTTTCAGGGTGGTTGCTAATGTATTCTGGGTGGTTGCTAGGTGGTTACTATGGTGTTCTGGCTGGTCACTATGGTGTTGCTAGATGGTAACTGTGGAGTTTTATAGAGTTCTTAACATGTTCTTAGCATGATTTAGCTAATCACTCAGCTAATCACAATTAGCATCTGAAGCTGTAGTGTTTATGAAAAAGAATAAAGTATATATATATTAATAATTGCATGAATATTTAAATATGATGCATTTCGTTGGTAGTGTAAGGTTGGAATTATTTATTTTTTTAAATGTACTGTAAGGAAAAACCAATGTTTTGATTATTTTTTAAAAGGCTGTTACAGTTATGACATTATGACAGTGTTTTGGTGGGTATGTTTTAAAAATTACATTATGAGCTCAAAATTATGAACACTTTACGACTTTAACATTGTAATTTCTATTATTCACATTATGTGCAGTTATTACAGTTTGTTTTGTTAATACATTATGAGTTGCTATATAACCTCCTATTTCAATCCAGTGTAAAATAAATATATAAATAAAATAAAACCTCCTATTTCAATCAGATATAAAGACAGTCTGCCACATGTAGGTGCATATCTTTTTCATATGCAGTGGCGTCTGCATGGGTATATACCAATGTTTCCACAACAATACAGTAAGTGTATTTATTTTACATGTGTTGTCTTTCTGTTTCTGGATAAACAGGAAACTCACACGACAGTCAGGTATTGATTTTGATTTGATTATCTTACCATGTCTAGAAGTAGAAGTGGAGTGCCTTCTATGGTGTGATCGAATGGATGAGTTTGATCGCTCCCTTATTGGGGTGGAATGCACTGTAACACAAACGTGAAATGTTTATGTTTATGAAATAAGAAAAAAAATCCCAATATGATAAAGACATTTACAATATGAGAAAAGTAGTACAATATAAACTCCAACATTGTTATAATTATATTTTTTTAAACATATGAACATTGGTGTTCCCAATTGTTGTTTATCATTTACAGTGCAATTATTGTTATAATAACATTATATAGTAGTATAATAAATAATAATAATACAGTGTTATACGACATGCGCAATAATATTACAGTGTCAAACAAATAAAAATAAAAACTCCTATTTCTTGCCAAAATTTTGATTTGATTATCTTACCATGTCTAGAAGTAGAAGTGGAGTGCCTTCTATGGTGTGATTGAATGGATGAGTTAGATCGCTCCCTTATTGGGGTGGAATGCACTGTAACACAAACAATTGCAATTTACAGTGCAATTATTGTTATAATAACATTATATAGTAGTATAATAAATAATAATAATACATTTGAACTGGATTTACATTATGGTTTGTTAATACATTATGAGTTACTACATAGTTCAAATCCTCCTTTTTCAATCAGATATAAAGACAGTCTGCCACATGTAGGCGCATATCCTTTATTCAGTGGCGTCTGCATAGGTATACACACACTATGTACCAATGGTTCTGCAACAATTTTATCTAACAAGTTGATTTTCTTACCATGTCTAGAAGTAGAAGTGGAGTGCCTTCTATCACTTCCATGGTGTGATCGACTGGAGGAGTTTGATCGCTCCCTTATTGGACTAGGGTTATCTTCAACATACGCAATCAAACAATTAACATCATAATCATCTCCAGAATAACAGCACTTTTTCATGTGATGTTGCTTAGCTCACTTCCATAGCTTATCCCATCAGAACCATCCAAAAAGTGTAATGATTGTTACACACAAAGCTTAACATTACCTGGAATTTCAATTTCATCATCTTCTGAAGATGAATCTGGCAGCTGTTGGCTCTGAGTCAACTGGTCATTCTGATCCATGGATAATTCTGCAAGAAGAAAAAAACAATCAAACAGGACCTTTTTAATCTGATGTGATTTGAAATTACTTTTTTTTTTTTTACTTTTATATTATACAGAGAACTTAAATAATGTGATTATTTACTGTACACTACAATAAGCAATACTGTTCTCTGTTCACTGGATTAAGCTAGCACTCTTGATTTACCTTCAGAAGTGGTGTGGACAATGGTAGCAGGAGTTCGGTTTTTCAGGAGTTCGGGAGGCTTTGGAAATGCCTGCAAATTCTTATCTGAAACAGTCAAAAGGGTATTTATACATCACTCTGCACACTATGTTGTGATAAACCTAAACTAAACAAAACTAAAATAACATAGAAAATCCTTATTTCTAATAGGTTTCGAGAAATGTATTCGCCCTCACTTGACTTGTTCTTGACTTTTGAGACATCATCTTCTGAGTTAAACGACCCTGCAATTATTACATCAGTAAGCCTTGTTTTTGCAAGTAAAAAAATAAAATAAAAAATGAAGGGCTCGACATTAAGCCTTGACGTGCTTGTCCTTTGGACAAGTAAGTTGGTCATTCCCTTTGTAAAAAGTTGCTTGTCTGGGGAAAAATATAATTTATTCTGTAGCAACATTCTTAGAGTTCTAGAAATTAAATCTACATCTTTGTGATATTTACCCCAAGGACATTTTTTTTTTCACCTTTAACAGGAAAACATTTTCCCCTAATGTTGTAAAATATATGCTTCATCTTTCATGTCAGATTCTTAAATTTGATCAATAAATTAAATTAGGATATCACACTACAGCTGTTACCAATCAAATTAGGCCTAAATCAATACCTACACTGCAAAATTACAAAGACATTAAATAAAGTTTTGCGATTGTTCAAAATATATTATATTTTTTCATATACAAATAAGAAATGCTGGGTGTGTGTGTGTGTGTTGGTCAATATTCGTTCAAATGGCTGATTCATTCAAGATTGAGGCAATTGTTTATGAATAGGTTATTGAATCGATTCGTTCAAAACGCTGAATCATTAAGCAATGAAACCCTCTGGTTGAGTGTTGCTGTGAGGTGCAGTTTGGTTCTACTGTGGTCTCTGTTTGGAACTTTTTTCGCTGCTGAAATAGAACAAAAGCAGTCAATATTGCGTCAAAAAAGTAAGTAGGCCTACTTATTTACTGAACTGTTGTACGAAATCAGTCACATTTTCAATCGTTATGGTATTCAGGAAAACGGCACTTGGTCGTGTTATGTTGCTTAACTGTAGCCTATCATATGCTAATAATATGTAATATGTTCATATATAGGCTACAAATATAAAAACTCCACATTTGGGATTTTTACCACAGTATGTTAACCCGTACTGTGTTAAAAACGCGGAGCGCTTTCAAAGGCCAATGAAAGCTACTGTCAGTTAAGTCCTATTCGGACACTAATTGTTTATCATGGGCTGGGCGGGCTCGTACGGTATTTTAAACATTTACAGGTAAATGTAAATCAGGTAAGTGATTTTATTGCCGCCCGAATCCATAATGTCAGTGTTTTTACCCTCGTAAAAATCCCTGGCAAAATTGTTTTTTGACAAACAATGTTGTCAGTTTTTTTGGGGGGAATTTAATTGCAAATCTGAATCCACATCTCTGAGTTTACAAGAAAAGATTCAAAATTCACTGTTTAAATCCTTTTTGATCACTACCGAGTACCGTATGTATAAGATGTAGGGCTACACTTTTATTACTGAAATGCTGGAAAGTATTTACAAGAACGTTCACTATTTCATCGCAGCTCCACATCAGCGAACAAAAATGGGAAAGAGATGAAAGCACGTAAAAAATTGTAAATGGTTATTGAGGCAGAAATTTATGATACAATTTTAAAATATGTAGGCTAGGCTATTATAGGCTATTATAGTTTGGATTATTTTTTATAATATCCCATGAGTCCTATAATGCAATTTCAACTATTTCTGAAGTGCTTCTTTTATAAAGAACAGCGCTTTCTCGCATAACTCAGTGAAGCAGCCCCTGCACGAGAGAATAGGCTAATTGATTCTCGAGCCCAATGATATCAACCAATTCAGCACCATCGCCACGGACAGCACCGGGTAACGTCGAAGCGGCTGACTAAGGTATAGTTCGGGGAACACGCCTAATGGTATACCTTTAATTAAGTTATACCTTAAGAGTTTTCATAGCGCGCTAAGAAACAACGTTATCGGGAAACCGATACCAGTCTACTTGTCTGGTCGGGCATGTAAAATTCTCTTCCACTTGCCCCTTCAAAAAATCCACTCCCGAACAAGCAGACAAGCAATTTTGGAGAACAATTATGCACTTACATTCCATATAATCGTCATGTTTCCTCTTTTTTACAACTCTCTTTTTATATGGCATAGTGGTGATATTTTCGTGGTCAGTTTGGGCTGATGACGTGTAATCATAAAGCTCACAGTCTTTCTCGTTTTCTACAAAATAAATCACCAAGTTAAATAGAAATGTACAGTAACCTGTATGTAAATAACGCAGAGAAATAATAACAACACCAAATTCAGTAGGTCATTATGTGTATTTGTACCTGATGTCATTTTTATTTTCACCAGCAGGAAAGTGAGCCAGTCCTCCATGGGGTTTAACTTTTTTTATGGGCTGACTGCACCTGGGTCTTTGGCCATCTCACAATCTTCTCATCTTCAAGGATCCAGTTTTTTGGGATGACACCCTCAAAATGTTTGTCACCCTCAATCCAAACAGCCCTTGCAAAAAACATGTCTGAAACTACAAAAGGGCAAAAAAAAAAAAAAAAAGAATGCTTCATTTTTCATTATATTTCATGCAACAAAGGGAAGATGGCATATCCTCCACAGTGTGGTAGACATACAGCTTTTGTTTTCAAGTCCTGGCTTTGTAGTAGTTGTGTTTTAGCTGTGCTGTAGGTACTGCCGACAAAAGCAATGTCTAGGAGTTTATACTGGCAAGGCTTTTCAAATAGGTTGGAGGTCTGGTGATCTGGGATGACACTGCAAACTAATTTGCCATCTGTTTTTTTTTCAGTTACAAAAGCTACGCTGCCATCTTTGAGCAAAAAACAGCTGTCCCTCTGCTTTGCTGACACTGGCTGCATGCGATTTTGCTTCTGTTTCGTATTTTTTTGTGTACGCTCCTTCTCTGCCATACGCTTTGCCACTTGCACCAAAGGGTTATGGCTGGTCTTGACAAGCTTCTTGACGGTTTTCAGATGGTTCTCAAAAGGGAAAGCAGATATTTCATTTAACGAACAATCAAAATGTGCAACATCTTCATGGAGGTGTTTTACGTTATG
Source organism: Leuciscus leuciscus (assembly GCF_965113295.1). Lineage (NCBI taxonomy): Eukaryota > Metazoa > Chordata > Actinopteri > Cypriniformes > Leuciscidae > Leuciscus > Leuciscus leuciscus. Next base: position 20,382,787 of record NC_138736.1, on the reverse strand, counting down.
CACATTGTAGACAGTGAATTTATTTCCATAGACCTCAGCCCTATTGATGACAAAGTGATTAAGGAGGTCTGCTGCATATGGTAGAAAGTGGTTTCTCCGCTCACGATCTGCAGAAAGAAGGATCGACATTCCAATCGTCAGGCAAAGGAAGTGGTGGTAAATCCGGGTCCACAATTCCATGGAGTATCACTGGTCCAGTGTACAGCAGGAACTGCCGGAACTCGGTGGCTTTCCATCTATCCAACTCCTGAAGGGATCTGGGTTTCCTTGCCATCTCACTGGGCATTGAGTTCCTCAGCTTAATGAGTTCACTGGAGAGTTCAGCTCTCTGTCTCGGAGAGAGTCTACGAGGATTGGGGATCCTGCACAGGTAGTACAGGATGCGCCTCACAACCCCAAGGCAAACAAGGTGCATGTAATCAAGAACAAAAGAGCCAACACATGGAATGCCTGCTCTGATCAGTGGTGTCTCCCCATTCTGGTGTTTTGCTCTGTAGGCCATCTGGCTGAACTTTTCATCTGTCCTGCTAGGGGATGTATCCTTGCTGTTGAACACTATTTTACCTAACCATTCACCCTCCTCTTCACACCTCTCACAGCTGTGGTATCCAGTGTGGTAGATTATGTTTTTCAAGAAAGCTCTTGCTGGAGCATCACAGATAAAGGCTTTTATTTGAACCTGTATGACATTTCCATTGTGTTGAATTCCATTTTCCCTGAGCCTCTTAATTTCTTCTACCAGGTCTTGGACATAGTCTTCCAATGGTGCAGGTTCTCTTACGAGAGGTACTCTCGTACTGCGTAAATCTTACGCTAGGGGAAAATATCTTTTCCGCGAGATACTGAAGCCAAAAAATTATCCTTAATTTTGAAATAATGTAAAACGCGTTGCGGCAGCATGCAGACACAGGCGAGACGGCTTGTGCGCCTATTGGCTGCCCTGCGGCAACTGCAGCAGCCTATCGATAAGGCCCACTCGTGACGTCAGCTCCAATGGGGGCGCTTCGCGCCCAATACGTCACGTCCCGCCAGAATGGGCGTGGTCTAGGGCTATAAACATAGCTTCGAGAGGCTAGCTCACTGATTTTTCATCTCTTCAGCGAAGCTCTCGCATCGCTGGATCCGGAGAGAAGCCGCGCCGTCTGAAGAAGCCTTTCAGCGGGACGAGTCGACACTCTGAAGCCGCTGGCCGCGCCGCCTTCAGTCGCCTTCCTGCTGCGCTATCCGGCGTTATATCCTTTCTCTGCTACTGTGTTTTGTGTATGTGTGTGTGCTCGCCGCCGCGACACACACTCTCATTGCACTAAAAGAGCTGGGCGTCTTTTTCAAGACGCCCCTTTCCTGAGGATCACGCAGCTCTCGCGCTCGCGCTCGCTGACGGCGACCGCCCTCACTGCGAGCCAGTTACTGCCTATGGTGACTCTGAGGACTCACCTGGCATCCTTCTGCTCCTCCGCCCCCCCCAACCCGCAAAGCTCGCCGGTTCGCCCGCTTGCCTTGCCTGCTTGGGGGATGATACCTGCTCTCCCTCTGTTCGAGCCGCGCAAACCGCGCCGTTCACAGGGGATGTCAGGAGCGGACGGTCACGGGGCTAGCTTTCTCTCTCCCTCTGTTCGAGCCGCGCAAACTGCACCGTTCACAAGGGAGGCTGGAAGCGGACGATCGGGGTTAGTTTTTCTTTACGTTACAAGAAAGCTACCCTGCCCTTGCGCCCCATTCACGCGTCACTCACCGGCGAAAAGAGAACTCAGTTCCCTGATTAGGCGACTGGAAATATCAATATTGCAGCAAACGAGCCTGTTGTAACACGCACGCTTGCAAGCAAACGCCGAAGAAAACATGTTGACGCTCTCTTATATGCTCATGCATCTATACACCTTTGTGTTCCCCCCTGTGGCTCAGTGGCGGAATCTTAGGTTTTTCGCACGAGAGACCGGGGTTCGAATCCCGGTCTAACGGCAGATATATTATGCCGCCAATGCTTCGCTCTGTCAGTTCCCTGAAAGGCGACTGCAGATGTGCATTTTGCAGCCAACGAGCGCGCTGTACAACCCGCTCGCCTGCACCCAAACACCGTTTCTATGGTTCCCGTGCGTCACTGGCGAAAGGAGAAAAGGGTGTTTTTAGCCCCGCTGCGGCCGGGCCGACCTCCACTCCTGACACATTTCTCATTCCCCTCTTAAGTTCAGGTGACTGGAAATGTCAATATTGCAGTGAGCGAGCCTGTTGTTTTGCACGCACGCCTGCAAACAAACGCCAGCATGTTGACGCTCTTTGATAATACTTGCGCTATTGAATGTCTATGTGTCTTCCTCTGTGGTCCAGTGGTAGATCATCAGATTTTCGCGCGAGAGACCCGCGATCGAATCCCGGGTCTACCGGCAAAACACATTTTTGCCGTCAATTCTCGCTCTGGCAGTTCCCTGAAAAGGCGACTGCAGATGTGTATTTTGCAGCCAACGAGCGCGTGGTACAACCCGCTCGCCTGCACCCAAACTCTGTTTCTATGGTTTTCGCCTCTGAAGTTCAGACGACTGGAAATGTCAATATTGCAGTGAACAAGCCTGCTGTAATACACGCACGCCTGCAAACAAACGCCAGCATGTTGACGCTCTCTGTTTCTATGGCAACTTCTCGCTCGTTCAGTTCCAGTAAATGCGACTGTTCCAGTGTATTCTGCAGTAAACAAGTCGGCGAAGCAGCCCGCTTGCCTGCACACAAACGCCGCTTTTACGGCTACCCAGATAAATCCCATAAGAGTGTATTTTCTGGTGTCCCGGCCACGGCCGATGGTGTTACGAATGTAGACGAAATGCCCACTGCCCAGTGCTCATTCCTACACACAAACACAGCCCGTCACACAGGGCTCGCGCACATGAAATCAACCCAGGTCGATTGCGCATTAAACGTGGTAAATGTGCCCACTGCCCAGTGCCCACAAACACTATGTTCCGCATATCTCAAGGTTTCTGTAAAAACAAAACCAACGTGCATTCGCTCTGCTCAGGCGGACAATGCTCTCAGTGTTGTAAATGTGCCCGCTATCCCGCGCCCACATTCACACATAGACATGACAGGTCCTACGGGACTCGCCCAGCCCTCCCCTCTCGGTTGACCACCGCAAAGGAGTCGAGCGCGGGCAATCTGCCCGCTGTTATCAGCGCGCCCCCTGCCTCGAAGCGCGACGCTTATGTTACAGCACACCGAAGCCCCTCTGTCGCTGAGCGACCAGAGCGCGCTCCGCATTCAGCCCCTAGCCATTCGTGCAGATGCATGGGCAAGGCTACCCGGGGGTTTTGAAGTGGGTGCTAGACATTATAGAAAGAGGCTATTCGCTACAGTTTCGCCGATGCCCTCGCCGCTATGTGACGCGCGTCGAAGCTACGGTAAAAACAGAAGTAGCACCACCTACTTCGAGCCGAAATTTTGAAACTGTTGAGCAAAGGGGCCATAGAGCCTTTATCTCAAGCTCAGAGTGAAGGGGGGCTATACAGCAGATACTTCCTGGTACTGAAAAAAGACGGGGGTCTCAGACCCATACTAGATCTAAGGCAACTGAACAGAGTGCTTGCGAAGCAACAGTTCAGAATGCTCACGACCAGAAAAACCCTCACGCAGATTCGCCGAGGAGATTGGTTTGTGTCAATAGATCTGAAAGACGCATATTTCAAATACAAATAGCGTCACGTCACAGGCGACGTTTGAGATTCGCCTTCGAGGGCCAGGCATATCAGTGCTCAGTCCTACCGTTCGGCTTGTCTCTAGCCGCTCGCACCCCTCACACTACAGGGCATGCGAGTATTGAACTACTTGGACGATTGGCTGATTCTAGCTCAATCTCACTCGGTGCTCATAGAGCACAGGACCATTTTGCTCGATCACCTCGAGAATCTGGGTCAATTGGGCGAAGAGTTCTCTGTCTCCCAGACAGATAATATCTTTTCTGGGCACAGAACTGGACTCGCTGTCTATGATAGCGCGACTGTCACCAGAGCGCGTACTAGACATTCAGCGCGCAGCGAGCTCTTTCCGCTGCGGCGCATCTGTCCCGCTCAAGAAATTTCAGAGGATGCTAGGTCTCATGGCCTCAGCATCATCAGTACTTCAGCTGGGCTTGCTTCGCATGCGCCCGCTACAGTTCTGGCTGAAAGCGCGAGTACCGCGCCGAGCGTGGGCTTCCGGTCTGCTTCGTCTCAAGGTCAATCAGAAATGCATCGCAGCTCTGAAACCTTGGAAAGCAAACGACTTGTACCAATCAGGTGTTAGCCTGGGGACTTCCTCGAGTGTGAAGGTAGTGTCTACGGACGCCTCCACCTTGGGATGGGGAGCACTGCTCAAGGGCAGACCGTTCTTCGGCCAATGGTCAGAACGGGAGAAGCTTCTACACATAAACTGCCTCGAAATGTTGGCAGTAGACAACGCACTGACGCGTTTTTGTCCCTAAATACGAGGACACCACGTCCTGGTCCGCTCGGACAACATGTCAGTGGTGTCCTACATAAATCGCCAGGGCGGCCTCAGGTCCCGAAACCTGCACAGGCTGACAGAACGCCTCCTGGTGTGGGCTCAGCGCAACCTGCTCTCGCCGAGAGCAGCGCATGCGCCAGGGCTCCTGAACGTAGGACCGAACAGACTGCCCAGGAACAATGTTCCGACAGGCGAATGGCCTCTACACCCACAGACAGTCCAGCTGCTGTGGAAGAAATTCGGCAGAGCGGAAGTAGACCTGTTCGCGTCTCAAGAAAACGCTCACTGTCTGGAATTTTTCTCCAAGAGCAGGGACGCGCTGGCTCACGTATGGCCCCGCCGCCCGCTCTATGCCTTTCCTCCCGTCTCTCTCCTGCCTCAGGTGATAGAACGGATCAGAGAAGGATGCTCAGTGCTACTCGTAGCGCCGTTCTGGAAAAACCAACCCTGGTTCCCAGTTCTGATGCAGCTAGCAAGCACTGCCCCATGGCCAGTGCCAGTGAGGAGGGACCTCCTCTCTCAGGCCAAGGGCTCGTTTTGGCATCCGCGCCCAGAGCTGTGGTCCCTTCATGTTTGGGCCATCAACGGGTACCCGCTGACCTCCCCAGGCGGAGTGTTAAACACGATCACGCAGGCTAGAGCTCCGTCTATGCGACGTCTCTATTCCTCGAAATGGTCAGTGTTCTCCAGCTGGTGCACAGCTCGTGGCGTGTCGCCCCTAGACTGTGGGGTGACGGAGGTTCTCTCCTTCCTACAAGAGCTGTTGGACAAGGGCAGGACCCCTTCCACGCTCAAAGTGTATGTGGCGGCCATAGCAGCGTTCTCAAAAACAACGCTGGGTCAGTCAGTAGGAAGGAACGATTTAGTCATCGTCTTCCTTAGAGGAGCTAAGAGACTGAATCCTCCCAGACCTCCCTCAGTCCCTGTATGGAACCTTTCTACAGTGCTGGAAGCCATGAAAGGTGACCCATTCGAGCCTTTACATACGATTGATCTTAAACACCTGTCTTTCAAGACAGTGTTTCTTCTGGCTCTCGCTTCAGTGAAGCGCACAAGGGACTTACACGCGCTCTCAGTAAGCGCGACGTGTATGGAGTTTGGGCCTAATGTCTCAAGAGTTATACTCAAACCTAAGCACGGTTATGTTCCAAAATCCCTCAACACACCGTTTAGGGCGCAGGTCATTCCTGTCAGCCCTACCGGTCTCTGACGAGGAAGGAGACGCAAGCTTCCTTTGCCCAGTCAGGGCATTAAGAGCTTATGTGTCTCGCACGTCTGTTTTCAGACAGACAGAGCAGCTCTTTGTTTTCACTCTACGGACGTTCTAAGGGACTTGCCGTGTCGAAACAGAGCCTATCCAGTTGGATAGTTGATGCTATAGCGCTGGCTTATACCTCTAAGGGCTTACAGTGCCCATTTGGAGTCAGAGCACACTCCACGAGAGGCGTGGCCTCGTCGTGGGCTTGGTCTAGTGGGATTGCCTTGCAAGATATCTGTATGGCGGCAGGCTGGGCCTCCCCGTCTACATTTATAAGGTTTTATAACCTAGAGGTTCCCGCCTTGCAGGCTAAGCTGCTTTCGGTCTAAAATCGGTACTGTCTGCCCTGATGTGTTCGGGCCAGAATACTGAAACTGCTTGAGCAAATGCTCGCTGTTGGATCGCGCAGCTCTATGGGCAGTGTGTAAGACCCACTATATTCGTCAGTCCAGGCCGGGGGTCGCCCTGACTGTACGACACATCATCAGTATAACTGCTCCTTATAAGATGTTATATTATTACAGGAATGATGCTATTCTAGCCACTCTTTCCTGGGCTCTCTGTGAGTCCCTTATGATCATGTACTATATGAGCCCGGGCACTTGCCCTTGGGACTTTGGTGCTGGATCTTAGCATGCACGGCGTTTTACACTGTTTCCCCTAGCGTAAGATTTACGCAGTACGAGAGTATCTCTCGTAAGAGAACGATACTCTCGGTTACTAACGTAACCTCGGTTCTCTCTAGAGAGGAAACGAGTACTGCGTATCTTGCCGTGCCTGCACACGCTCTGGTTCGCTTCGGCGATGAAAAACCAGTGAGCTAGCCTCTCGAAGCTATGTTTATAGCCCTAGACCACGGCCATTCTGGCGGGACGTGACGTATTGGGCGCGAAGCGCCCCCATTGGGGCTGACGTCACGAGTGGGCCTTATCGATAGGCTGCTGCAGTTGCCGCAGGGCAGCCAATAGGCGCACAAGCCGTCTCGCCTGTGTCTGCATGCTGCCGCAACGCGTTTTACATTATTTCAAAATTAAGGATAATTTTTTGGCTTCAGTATCTCGCGGAAAAGAGATTTTCCCCTAGCGTAAGATTTACGCAGTACTCGTTTCCTCTCTAGAGAGAACCGAGGTTACGTTAGTAACCGAGTACGTTTTGTCATGCCACTAAACAGGCAGATGATAAAAGGCTCAAATCCATCAACCTTTGCCAGCATGGGCCAGAATTGAGCAGCACTAGATCTGAATAATGGCACACCATCAACATTAATGGTGACAGCAATGTGATCTGGTGAAGCTGGGCACTGAAGAAGTATGCGCCGTATACCAGTTTCCAAACCATAATAGATGTATTCGCCGTTACATCTTGCCTGGCGTTCCACTACTTTTGGAGTACAAAGAAGTGTCCGTGAGTCCTTAGGCAGGCCATTGTGTCCATGATTACGTAGAACTTAGAGCAAGTCATTGAGTGATTTGTGTGATTCATTATTGGTCACTGCCCAATCTGCCAAGTCATTACATAGGTCCAATCTGTTTTCATCTAGGTCACCAGCTATTTCAGGTGCCTCTTCCATTACTTCATCTTCTGTGTCTGGACCTTCAACACTGTGGGCCCTATTTTAACGATCTGAAACGCAAGTGTCAAAGCGCAAAGCGCAAGTAACTTTGTGGGCGGGTCTCGGCGCTGTTGCTATTTTCCCGGCGGGATAAATGACTATTGCGCCAGGCGCAAATCTAAAATGGGTTGGTCTGAAGTAGCTTCATTATTCATAGGTGTGGTTTGGGCGTAACGTGAAATAAACCAATCAGAGCGTCATCTCACATTCCCTTTAAGAGCAAACGCGCTTTTTCCATAGCGGATTGCTATTGTAACGGCGGATTTGCCAGGCGCGCGCCAGGAGCGGTTCACAGCCAAGGAGAGCAACGCTCTCGTCACGGCCGTAAAAGAGAGAAGTTACATTGAAATGGAGAAACCCACCCAAATTAACTTCGGTTAAACAGGCGTATGATAATTTGGGTAAATGTGTAAGCTAGATGTATGCTTTTATAATAAATAGTCTATCTATCTATCTATCTATCTATCTATCGTAATAATGTATTCAAAAATGAAAACTGCTGCTTCTGTGTAGATGAGAGAATCAAAGTGTAGGCTATGTGCGTTGTGCACACGCTACATTGATTATGGCCAAGCATGCGCCCTTAAAATAGCATATGACATGCGCAACATGCGCAACGCGCCACTGACTTTAAACTATTTTTTCCTGGTTAGTGGCGCAATTGTTTTCTAAACCTGCAAAATAGCATGAATGAACGTTTGCGCCGGAACACGCCTCCTCTTTGCGCTGAACCGCCCCCGGGAGCGCAAGTGTATTTCCTAACTTACCGACGTGCTTCTGTGGAGGGAAAAGTCCGCTTTGCGCGGGTGCAAAATAGGAATGATACATGCGTCGGTGTACAAAGTCACTTGCGCTGGGTGCAAGATAGGGCCCTGTATCTTTCTCGATCCCTGCCATCATCCACAGCATCAAACTCGTCATAATCCAGATAGGACATGTCATCCATGAACTCTTCCCTGTCATCCTCAGCTAGCTTCTTTACCATAGAATTGACATTCCTCCAGTTTTTAAGATAATCTGAGGCCATTTTAACAATGCTACAGATGTCTGTAGAAAAAATAAATGATGACAGTTTTCATTTTGGGGTGAACTATCCTTTTAAGTGTAGACTCTAAAAAATGCTGGGTTGTTTCAACCCAACTATGGGTCAAATATGGACTAATCCAGCCGTTGGGTTACATTAAATTACATTTTTTTAACCCACCGTTTGGGTTTGTCCATATTTGACTCAAAATTGGGTTAAGACAACCCAGCATTGTTTAGAGTGTACAGACCGCTGGGCTTGTCATTAAGCTTTGTCATGTGCTTGTCCTTCGGACAAGTAACTCGGTCATTCACTCAGAGTAAAAAAGCTTGTCTTGAAAAAAATAGGATTTGTTTGTTGTGTAAATCTAATTGTTTTTTTATTACTATTATGGCATTAATTAGCCCACAAACTGAAAAACAGCGTACCGCCTCATGTCCACGTGTAAACGAAAAAAATCGAATTGAAAGCAAATGCGGTCTGATTATGTTATCACGTCCGTGTGAAAGGTGCATTTGAACATGATAATACAATAAAATATAATTTATTTCTGTGATTAAAGCTGAATTTTCAGCATCATTACTCCAGTCTTCATTACATGATCATTTAGAAATCATTCTAATATGATGATTTGATGCTCAACAAATATTTATGATTATTATCAACATTTTATTATTATTGAGCTCACGGTCCCTATTATAATAGCCCTATTACTACATATAGCTATATAGAAAGTTACTTGAAATACTTGAAAAGCATATGAAATGTCTACTTTTAAACAAAACGATTCAAAACAGGAAACTCTCTACTTATGTAATCCGTAGTCATGCATTAATTTGAAGCGTCCGTAACACATTATGGTTGTTCAGAGCAAAGCAGTTGGATTAAATGTCGATCCTAATAAACATAAGCGTAATTTAGCTTTGCATATAAAGTTTCATGTTATTTGTATTTATAATTGTTATATTATATAAACGTTATCTTTAAAATGCCATGGACGTGACAGTGCACTGAAGCGTTGTGACCTCTTAATTTTCTTCATTTCTGATACAGCACAATACAGTATATTGCACACCTAAATGGACAACTTAAAAAAGGTTTTGATCTTTAGGTAAAAACTTTATTTTTTCATGGTATGGATGACATTTGCATGGAATTGCCCGATACATTTTAATTGTCGACAATCAAAAATCGTGATATCGCACATGAAACTCATGAATACAAAAAGTCCATGAAAATGAAAGAACTAAATATTTGTAACAGTATGATTTCTGTGTGGGATGAAGGGGGGATGGTTCCCATTTATTTTGACTGTTACTATTTGACTGCTACTGTCTTGTAGTTACATCTACAAATAAATACTTTAAAATGCATAATGAACACATTTTAGTGATTTCTTAACAAATAAAATAAAATTGCATCCTAAATTTTCACAACACAGATATTAAAAACTATATATCCCTCATTTGACAGAAATAAAACTTTACTAATAAGTCATTGTAACTTTGAAAATATAACAGAGTGGTGGAACTATGTGCTCATGGGCTGGAGCGGACTCTGGAGCGAGCTAACGGGCTGGAGCGAGCTCACGGGCTGGAGCGAGCTCATGGGCTGGAGCGGACTCTGAGCGAGCTCACGGGATGAAGTGAGGTCTTGATGATAGTCTGTGGAGGGCTTGGACGCAGGTTTGGGATGAGTTGGGATGAATTCCACAAAATATTGATTTCTGAACTCTAAGTTAAAACATTAGTATTGTCTAGTTTAAAAAAGGGTAAGGGTTAGGGTTGAATTTGTTTTGTTTGCATTATTTGAGATCTGAAAACACTGCATATTTGTTTGCAATTTTCTGCAAAAACAATTCTCTAAATGACAATTTGATTATTCGGAATTTGGGAGAAATGTTTTCAGTAGCTTAGAATAAAATAAAATAAAATATTATTTTTACTCAAAAGCATACCTATAAATAACTTTGCAGTGTTCTCTTAATTTCTGAATCTACATGAATATCCTATGGATAGTTGTCTCATCACAAAAAAAAAAAGACCAAATATAAATATTCAATGTAAGTTTAAAAATAAAATATACAACATATATTACTGACAACACATTTAAGAGCAGCTAAGTAATAGTATAGCCTACTTACCGTGAAATTAAAACTGATGAGGCAGAGGAAGACAATCCAAAATCTAATAAAACAAAGACGTGAAAAATATATATTTATCAAACCTGGTAACAGTCCTTAAGTTGCATGTATGCTGCATTATGCCAATAAATACATTGGATTTAATTTGTTGCTAGTAATTAGCATTGTTAGTATCGAGCATTTTCATGTAAATAAATTCATTGCTTCTCCACATGTTCACTGTAAAAGTAGTTCTCTTACGAGAGGTTCTCTCGTACTTGCGTAAGTATCTTACGCTAGGGGAAAACCTCTTTTCCTCGAGATATTGAAGCCAAAAATTATCCTTAATTTTGCAATAATGTAAAATGCATTGCAGCAGCATGCAGACATGGGCGAGACAGCTCGCGCGCCCATAGGCTGCTCTGCGGCAACTGCACCAGCCTATCGACAGAGGCCCCTCATGACGTCAGAACCAATGAGGGTGCTTCGCACCCATTACGTCATGTCCCGCCGAAAGCAGGTGGGGCTAGGGCTATAAATACGGCCCAGAGAGGCTGGTTTGATCAGTTTTTCATCTCTTCAGCGGACTACGCATCGCTGGATCCTGAGAGGAAGCCGCGCCGTCTGACTCAAGCACCCAGCGGGATTTATCTGCATCTGAAGCTGCCGGTCGACAACTCGCCGCCTTCAGCCGCCATTCCTGCTGACGCTTTCCGGCGTACCTATATCCTTTTCATTGCTGTGTGTGTGTTCGCCACTGCGACACGCACACTTATTTCCTAAAAGAGCACGAAGCGTCTTTTTCAAGATGCCTCGTTCTTCCTGCGGCTCATGCCGAGCTCCACTCAGCGACGGGGACCACCATGTCATCTGTGTTTCCTGCCTGGGTGAGGAACACGCAGCTATCGCGCTCGCCGAGGGCGGCTGCCCTCACTGCGAGTTAATGTCTATGGTGACTCTGCACACTCGCCGGGCATTCTTTCTCCAAGCTGCGTCTTCGCCCGCCGGGCTGCCGCGCCGTAAAAAGGCCGCGCTCAGCGGGTCCCTGAACCTCCTCCATCCCGCGAAAGCTCGCCGGTGCGCCCGCTAGCTTCGCCGCCTGCTTCACCCGAGTCTCTCACCGCCGGTCAGCGGTCGCCGCCTGCCGCCGCTGCCGCCATTGAGGATTACGGGGAAGCCGTACAGGTGGAGGACGACAGTTGCTCTATCCTAGCGTCGGTCAGTGAGGACTGGTCGAGCTCTGCGGACCTCGCACCATCTTCTCAACCGCCCTCTGGGAAGAGAGCCAGCATTGAGGCGGAGCTTATGCGTCTGCTCGAGCAGGCCGTCGAGAGCCTCGGCCTTGAGTGGTCGACGCCCCAGCAGCCTGCACTCAACCGCCTGGACGGCTGTTTTCTGCAAAGGGACCGTACTTCGCAGCCTTCAAGACCAGCCCCCTTCCTTCCTGAGCTTCATGAAGAGGTCGCTAAGTCTTGGAGCGCTCCCTTTTCAGCCAGAGTGCGTACTCCCGTTTCCGCAGCATTCTCCGTAGTCGACGGTGCTAAGGAAAAAGGGTACCACTCTCTTCCTCCTGTCGAGGAAGCGGTAGCCGCCCATCTTTGCCCGCCCTCTGCTGGATGGCGTGCTAAGACGGCGCTGCCATCAAAATCCTGCCGCACTACATCAGCTTTGCACGGTCGCGCTTACACCGCCGCCGGGCAGGCTGTTTCGGCGCTTCACTCAATGGCCATACTCCAGTTCTTCCAGGCCAACCTTCTCCGAAAAATGGACGAGGAAGGACCGGAAGCTGTGAGCCTACCGGATTTAAGGAGCGCGACGGATCTCGCCCTTCGCGCCACTAAATCCGCCGCGCAGGCCATGGGGCGGAACATGGCTTCTCTCACCGTTGCTGAGAGACACCTGTGTTTAACGCTCTCGGAGATGTCGGACTCGGAACGCTCTACGTTTCTCGACGCCCCCGTCTCCCCCGCTGGCCTCTTCAGATCGTCTGTCAAAAGACTTCACAGACAGATTCGCAGATGTTCAGAAGACATCGCAGGCCATGAAACATTTCCTGCCCAAGCGCTCAAGCTCCGCAGCAGGTCGCTCTAAACAGCCGTCTGCTCGCAGCTCCCAGCCGCAACCCTCAGCTGCCGCCGCCCCGCAGCGCCGACAGACCAGGGATCAGAGACCGCGCTCCCGTTCCGCCGGCCGCCGCCCCCCGCCGCGTGGGCCACGGCCAAAGATTGAGGTAAAGCCCGAGGCCTCTAAGTCTTCCTAGCCAGTCTACGGAAGCGACGGTGTTCAAGTCCCGCTGCGGCCGGACTTCCACCAAAATTTTTCGCTCGCTCAGTTCCAGTAATTGCGACTGTTCCAGCATATTCAGCAGTAAACAAGTCAGCAGCACAGCCCGCTTGCCTGCACACAAACGCCGTTTTTACGGCGACCCAGATAAATCCCAAAAAGAGTGTATTTTCTGGTATTCCGGCCACGGCCAATGGTGTTATGAGTGTAGTAAAAATGCCCACTGCCCAGTGCCCATTCCTACACACAGACACGGCCCGCCACACACGGCCCGCACGAATAAAATCGACTCATGTCGGTTGTGCACCAAATGTAGTGATTGTGCCCATGTCCCAGTGCCCACAAACACTACATGCTACATGTCTCACGGTTTCTGTAAAAACGAAACCAACACACATACAGTCTGCACAAACGGTGTTTTCAGCGTTATAGATGGGCCCGTTGTCCCGCGCCCTCATTCGCTCACAGACATATTAAACCCCACGGGGCTCACCACACTCGCTCTCTCTCAGCACACCGCTGCAGAAGAACTGAGCGCGGGCAAGCTGCCCGCTGTGATCAGCGCGCCCCTAGTCTCTGCGAACGCGGCGCTCATGTTACAGCACACCGTTGCTCTCCGCTCGCCACTAGATCGCGACCAGAGCCCAGATATCATTCTACCCCTAGCCACTCACGCGAAAGCGTGGGCAGAGCTCCCCGGGGTATCAGAATGGGTGCTGAACATTATAGAAAGAGGCTATTCGCTACAGTTCGGTCGACGCCCGCAACGCAAAGCGGCGCGAATCGATACTACGGTAAAGAAGGAAGTAGCACACCTACTTCGAGCCGAAATAGCGACGTTACTGAGCAAAGGGGCCATAGAACCCTTATCACAAGCTCAGAGCGAAGGGGGCATGTACAGCAGATATTTTCTGGTACCCAAAAAAGACGGGGGTCTCAGACCCATTCTAGATCTAAGACGACTAAACAAAGCACTTCTGTAACGACGGTTCAGAATGCTCACGACCAGGAAAATCCTCTCGCAAATTTGCCAAGGGGACTGGTTCATGTCGATAGATCTGAAAGACGCTTATTTTCAAATACAAATAGCGTCACGTCACAGGCGATTTTTGAGATTCGCCTTCGAGGGCCAGGCATATCAGTACACAGTCCTGCCATTTGGCCTATCCCTGGCACCTTGCGTATTCACGATGTGCATGGATGCAGCGCTCGCACCCCTCAGGCTCCGAGGCATACGAGTGCTGAATTATTTGGACGATTGGCTGGTTCTAGCTCGATCACAGTCGGAGCTCGTAGAACACAGGACCATATTACTCGATCACCTCGAGAATTTAGGTCTCACAGTCAATTGGGCGAAGAGTTCGCTGTCTCCCAGTCAGAAAATATCTTTTCTGGGCACAGATCTGGACTCGATGTCTATGACAGCACAGCTGTCGCCGCAGCACAGACAAAGTATTCAGCGCATGACAGAGATTTTTCGCCACGCTTTAGTCCCGCTCAAAAAGTTTCAAAGGATGCTGGGTCTCATGGCTTCAGCATCCTCAGTGCTTCAGCTGGGTCTGCTTCGCATGCACCCGCTGCAGTATTGGTTGAAAGCGCGCGCGCCGCGCAGAGCTTGGACCTCCGGTCTTGCGCGCCTCAAGGTCGATCAGAAATGCGTCGCAGCTCTGAAACCTTGGACAGTGACCGACTGGTACCGGTCAGGTGTAAGCCTGGGGACTTCCTCGAGTGTGAAGGTGGTGTCTACGGACGCCTCAACCTCGGGATGGGGAGCGCTGCTCGAGGGCAGACCGTTATTCGGCCAGTGGTCGGAACGGGAAAAGCTTCTGCATATAAACTGACTGGAAATGATGACAGTCGACAACGCGCTGAGGCGTTTTTGTCCCCAGATAAAAAGACGCCACGTCTTGGTCCGTTCGGACAACATGTCAGTGGTGGCTTACATAAATCACCAAGGAGGTATCAGATCCAGAATCCTTCACAGGCTGACGGAAAGCCTCTTGGTCTGGGCCCAGCACAATCTGCGCTCGCTCAGGGCAGCGCATGTGCCCGGCCATCTGAATGTGGGACCAGACAGACTGTCCAGAAACAATCTGCCGGCAGGAGAATGGTCTTTACATCCACAGACAGTCAAAATGCTATGGAGGACATTTGGCAGAGCGAAAATAGACCTATTTGCGTCTCAAGAGAACGCTCATTGTCAGGAATTCTTCTCCAAGAGCAGGGATGCGCTGGCTCACGCCTGGCCCCGCTGTCCGCTCTATGCGTTTCCCCCTGTCACGCTCCTACCCCAGGTGTTAGAGCGAATCAGGGAGAGCGGATGCCCAGTGCTACTCGTCGCCCCATTTTGGACAAACCAAGTCTGGTTTCCAGTCCTGATGCAGCTGACAAGTACCGCCCCGTGGCCGATACCGGTGAGGAGGGATCTCCTCTCGCAGGCAAACGGCTCGATCTGGCATCCTCGCCCGGAGCTTTGGTCCCTACATGTGTGGGCCATCAACGGGTACCCGTTAACCTCCCAGCGGGAGTGTTAAACACGATCACACAGGCTAGAGCTCCATCTACGAGGCGGCTCTATTCCTCAAAATGGTCTGTGTTTACTAGCTGGTGCACAGCGAGTGGCACTTCACCCTCACGCTGTGGAGTGCCGGAGGTTCTCTCCTTTTTACAAGAGCTTCTGGATAAGGGCAGAACCCCATCCACGCTCAAAGTTTATGTGGCGGCCATAGCAGCGTTCGCTGAACCACCGCTTGGCCAGTCATTAGGAAGGAACGATCTGGTCATTCGCTTCCTTAGAGGAGCTAAGAGGCTGAACCCTCCCAGACCACCCTCAGTTCCCATTTGGGACCTTTCCACGGTTCTGGAAGCCATGAAAGGTGCCCCATTCGAGCCAATACAGTCAATAGACCTCAAACTCTTGTCTTTCAAAACAGTGTTTCTTCTGGCTCTCGCTTCAGTGAAGCGCATAGGGGATCTGCAAGCGCTCTCAGTGAGCGCGACGTGTATGGAGTTTGGGCCAAATGACTCGAGGGTCATACTCAAACCAAAGCACGGATATGTTCCTAAATCCCTCAACACACCGTTTAGGGCACAGGTTATCTCCCTGTAGGCCCTGCCGGTATCCGAAGAGGAAGGGGATGCAGGCTTCCTTTGCCCGGTCAGGGCGTTAAGAGCCTATGTGTCTCGCTCATCTGTTTTCAGACAGACGGAGCAGCTCTTTGTTTTGTTCAGCGGACGTTTAAGGGACTAGCTGCGTCAAAACAGAGTCTATCCAGATGGATAGTTGATGCTATAGCGCTAGCTTACACATCCAAGGGCCTGCAATGCCCGATAGGTGTCAAAGCGCACTCCACAAGAGGCATGGCCTCGTCGTGGGCTTGGTCCAGTGGGATTGCCTTGCAAGATATCTGTATGGCGGCAGGCTGGGCCTCCCCGTCTACATTTATAAGGTTTTATAACCTCGAGGTTCCCGCTTTGCAAGCTAGGTTGCTCTCGGTTTAAATTTTCAGTATTGCCCGCCCGATCCTTTCGGCTCAGGATGCTGAAACCGCTAGAGCGTCGATCACTGATCGTATGTATACTTCTGCGGGCAGTGCGTAAGTCCCCCATATTTATCAGTCCAGGCCGTGTTCGCCCTGGCTGTGTGGAACACTTGATATAATATGCTCTTATCAGAGCTCTATATTACAGGAATGATGCTATTCTAGCCCCTCTTCCCGGATTCTCTGTGAGTCCCTTGTGATTAGGCATTGTATGAGCCCCGGGCACCTGCCCTTGGGACTTTAGTGTTATGTCTCAAGCACGCACGGCGTTTTACACTGTGTTCCCCTAGCGTAAGATACTTACGCAAGTACGAGAGAACCTCTCGTAAGAGAACGTACTCGGTTACTAACGTAACCTCGGTTCTCTCTAGAAGAGGGAACGAGTACTTGCGTATCTTGCCGTGCATGCGTCATGTTCTGATTCGCTTCTGCGATGAAAAACTGACCAAACCAGCCTCTCTGGACCGTATTTATAGCCCTAGCCCCACCCGCTTTCGGCGGGACATGACGTAATGGGCGCGAAGCACCCTCATTGGTTCTGACGTCATGAGGGGCCTCTGTCGATAGGCTGGTGCAGTTGCCGCAGAGCAGCCTATGGGCGCGCGAGCTGTCTCGCCCATGTCTGCATGCTGCTGCAATGCGTTTTACATTATTGCAAAATTAAGGATAATTTTTGGCTTCAATATCTCGAGGAAAAGAGGTTTTCCCCTAGCGTAAGATACTTACGCAAGTACTCGTTCCCTCTTCTAGAGAGAACCGAGGTTACGTTAGTAACCGAGTACGTTTGTGTGCTTTCATGGGCTATGTGAGAAGAATTTTTGCAAGCGAGTCAGAAATTCTGGGTTAATCCGCACTCGAATAGTTTTTTTTTCTGTCATCAAAACCGAATATGTTCATCAGTGGTTGTATGTCAAGCAGGGACACGTTTGTGTGAGTTTTGTTTTGTGATTTCACCAGAACGAATAGAAAGACTCCGCAACGCCGTTAAAGCGCGTGTCCGTGTGGACTGTGCGCGAGTCACAACTGAGAACACTGTATCCGCGCCACTTATAGCAGGCAAGGAGCACTCTTGATTTAAAAAACTCCGCTGGTTAAATGGATATGTTTTATTTATTTTTATTAGGTGCATCCTTGCCGCAAGATGTTTCAAAAAGTGGTGGGGACAAAATCGATCAGTCCTGCTGAGTTTTGCTCCAAACCTGATCAAACTCTCCTGCCAATCGCTTCCTAGTAGCCTAACCTAAAATCTGTAGGATTGTGACCATTGGAAACCCTACTACTAGCCTACTAATAATAATACTGTTCCTCCAAAGTAACGTTAACATGGCAAACAAACTCTAACTAAAAGAGCACGAGCGCGTCTCTCAAATGACGTCATACATCTAACGGTATTTAACGGAAGATTGTAAGTTAGGCCTATAAGAAAAGACGGAAAGACGCTTGTAAGATGTACATTTACAAGAAAAAGATAGTCAATTAACCTTTACATATCTTAATATGTTCCTTGATATTCACTTTTATGAGATAACTTATTTTTAGTGGTTAAAATAACTTAGTTGAGAAAACCAATCAGGCTCACATTCCCTCACAGGCTCATCAGGCTATCCTATATAACTTAATTGTATTATTTACTCTGGTCATATTGTTAATTGTCATATTTGTGGTTTTATAATTCATATTTTCAGTTGTAAATGTAATTTAAATCAATTGGTTACATAGGCTAGGCTACTTGAATACTCACATCTCTGTATCCAGAAGCAATGCACGCGATAAGCACTGAGACAGCCGCTTATGTACCCTCGGCCAGATTCGCGGGCTTAGCACGCGAGCAAAAATTCTAATTTTTAATATTTTCTTAATTATGTAAAATGTAATGTATACATTTATTCCAATCTTTTGTTATATTATTCTGCCATTAAATGACACATAAAATAATTAATTAATTGTTTTTTTTTTCTTTCTCTCTTCTGGCTGCATAAACCTCCCTCCATATTTTTTCTTATAATGAGAACAGTGGGAATGCAATTTTTTGTGTAATATTATACCCTGGTGGTATCTCTATAATCACTTTTAGCTGAAAGTGTATTACTAACTAATAGGCAAACCAACACTGAGTGGGGGCCCCAGGCAAAATTAATCAATATGTTTATATATATATTTATACATTTTAAGGTGGCTACCTGTTACACGTTTGAAGATTTACTGTATCTTGAAGATTGCTGTATTGTATTATATCTTCTGTTATAAAGATGAAGACTGATATTTCGTTAATTTAAAAAATAAGTACACAATGTCGTAAAAAATAAACAACATATGTTCTGTTAGATATTTTGTGTTTTGACTAGGCTACTTTTTGAATTTTGTACAATTATATCTAGGCTATGTAATGAAGATATATTATCCCAAAAAATTATATATAATTATATATATATATATATATATAGGCTATATATATATTTCTGCTTAAATACTGGATGCATGGAGGAATAGCCTATTCCGCGCTCAAGCTTTATATAGATATATTTCTCATGTATTTGAGGCTACGCTGTGTTTCTATTTATATTTGAGACGCGCTCCAGTTCACAGAGACCATGAAAGCGCGCCCTAATTGTTTTATTTTATTTTACGAAAGCACAACGTTTTATTGTTATTGTGAGTTTACACAAATAAAAGTAGTTGCGACAGATGCATTATTCTTTTCTGTATGGACAGAAATGATGGAGTATTTTAAGTTGTTTCCACTGTTGATAGGAAAATCCAAGTGACGTCGCCGGCGTCTCCAAAATGTCATGCAATGCGCGCTCCACATTCCGCACAAACACTTGGATATGCACCTAATAATAGCGCACATTTATCTAGGTTAACGTTAGAGCGAGCGGTCATGCCAGATGGAGAAGTCCTTTTCATGTTTAACAAATCAAATCATGCATTTTCTACATACCTGCTGCGAGTAAGCGCTGCTCCAGTTTGAAAAAGGCGGCTGAGGCGAGCTGGTAACCGCATAACCAGCGTAACGAGAGAGGGGCCCCACTAAGGGGGATGCAGAGATGTTGCTGCGTCTTTATATTAACATTCATGATTGTTTGAATTATCAGCCCTCGGGGTTAAAATGCGGGGCCCCAGGCAATTGCCTGGCTTGCCTGCCCTATTGGGGCGCCATGGTGTGCTGGGACAGGTACCGAAGTTATGGCTGTAATGAAATAATTTAAGGCAAGGTGCAGCACACAAAGCATATGAGATTTTGAAGAAAAAAGAAAAAGAAAAAAAGATTTGTCATGTTTTTTGTTGTTTTTTCACCCTCCAAAAATCAGTTAGGCCAACTTACTTCAAACATAACCCAAATGGAGATGTTTAGCACTGTTCAATGACAATGTTCATTGCACCTTTTTGTAGCCTATAAAATGAATGTGAATTGGGGGTCAGTTGTCCCTCTTTGCTATCTTCATTTGTGTTCCTCATCTCCAAGTCATTTGGAACAAACATTAACAATAACAACATTATTTTCATTTCTCTGGTCGAATGTTCATAAGGATAAAGCAATTTCTTCACACATTGATTGTGTTACATAATGCGATTTTAATGGGATTTTGGCAATATTACGATTAAACTTTAACTCGTGTAAACACAATACTCCGATCAAACTAATGTGATTAAGCTCATTCACATCTTGTGTTCAATGTCTTTTTAATAACATCTTTAAAACATGCCTTTTAAATCTCTTGTAAATCTATTTTAAGTTGTGAATGCTTACTTGCCTTGCCATTTAAACATGTTAAAACAGTAATGCTTGAATAATTACACAGTTGTACAAGTTGTACAAAACATTTATTGACCATGTTTTTAATTTTGTGGAGCTGTTACTTTCCTGTTTAAATGGCATGCCGTGCTTATATGAAATGGTTAAAACTGAAAATTGTTGTTATATTAAGTTGTAATTAAAGAACTTCTGAAACAAATGATATTGTGTATTTTCAAGTCACTGACGTTTGCCTACAGAACAACTGGCTCTTCTCCCTTTTACCTAAACTCATTACTTCAGACTTACGTGCCATCCAGAAACTTGCGCTCTGCAAGCGAACCCAGAGCTGCTGAGTCCATAGCACTTTCAAGAAACGGCTGAAGACGCTGCATCTATTTTTAAAAAGTGGGTGGGAACCTGCATCTTTTTCGGCAACACTTGATCCATTAATACTAATTCTATTCTATTCTATATCTATTAAAAAAAGTACATGTAACCTACTGCGTTAGATTAAACTGGGAAGGGTCATAGCACTTGCATATCTGTCCTATTGTTAGTTTCACTGCTTCTATTGTTCTCATTTGTAAGTCGTTTTTGGATAAAAGCGTCTGCTAAATTAATAAATGTAAATGTAAAAAATATTCTATAAATTGAAGAATATGTACTCTTTAATTACCATAGTGCACCACATTGTCAGGTTACACTTTGTTATCACCAGCATGGTGCAAAAGGACTATTAACTTAGATATCACAGCAACACATACTAATTTGTATCAGTACTGGATACAAATTAGTGTTGTTGTGTATAACTTAGAAGTTAATACTTGTTCATAACCACTTTAAGCAACGTCGTATTCTTTTTATTTTGATGATTTTATTTACGTCTTCAACAATGTTATTAAAATGTTCAGGCACTGAGACAAAAGGTTGATATCTTTGTGAGTATCATTCCTTTGGTTAAAGGAATTTCCCATGACAATCTCTTTGAAGTGAAGTGTCAGAATTAGCTTCACCCCGAAGCCATTTGCTTGTTGGTTGCAGCTGGTGTTGTTCCATGTTAAAATAATTTCCTTGTTTACAGTCTTGCTTCGTTATAGAATGAATCAGCGTTTTAATGAATATAAAAAAACAACAAAAAAAACAACAACAACAACAATAAGGTTTAAATAAAAATGAATAAAATGTCATACAAAAAATAGTTATTAATCAAATAAATAGATTAAATGATTGAAATTGACAAGTACATCAGCAAACACTAATATGAAACATTTTTTATTGAACAATAATAACCATTATATAACAACAAATAACAGTAATTAAAAATATATATTTTGGTGCCTACATTGCAATATGATTGTTCAGAAACAGGTGTACTAATGCACAACACTAGCGTTTTTAACGACATAATCAGGGTGCGCATTTTGCTGGATTTCTGCCATGCCAAATCATTTATGTTTATATATGGTTATATATGGTTTGCGAACGTATAGGTGCTTACAACTCATTTATTGCTGGGATGTCCAGGTTGTGCAGTGACACTTAACTTTGGAACTATTTCTACAATATTTCTTTGCTTGCTACATTGACTTTAATTACGTTCATGTCTATATTAGGGCTATATGTGGTCCGAAACGGACGTGGGCTAAATTTGGATCTAATCAGACGGACCAAACAAAGCTAAATTTTCAAATACTTTTTTTTAGGCTAAATTTGGACCAAATCAGACGGACCAAACAAAGCCCAATTTTCAATGTCTATGTTTGGGCTAAATTTGGACCAAATCAGACGGACCAAACAAAGCCCAATTTTCAACGTCTATGTTTGGGCTAAATTTAGACCAAACAAGACGGACCAAACAAAGCCCAATTTTCAACGTCTATGTTTGGGCTAAATTTGGACCAAATCAGACGGACCAAACAAAGCCCAATTTTCAACGTCTATGTTTGGGCTAAATTTGGACCAAATCAGACGGACCAAACAAAGCCCAATTTTCAACGTCTATGTTTGGGCTAAATTTGGACCAAACCAGACGGACCAAACAAAGCCCAATTTTCAACGTCTATTTTTGGGCTAAATGAAGACTATGACGGGCCGACTTGATTTAGCCCAAAAAACAACGTCTTAATGACGACTGGTGCTGGGTGGGGATGTTCTAGTGCGCAGAGATCTGTAACGTCTGCCTGAAGGCAGAAGTGCATACAGGTTTTGGCTGGGTTGGGATGGTGATGACTTTACCTGCCCGTTTCTTCACTCTATCATTGTACAAGTCCTGAAGGTTGGGCAGATGCACACCAATGATCCTTTCAGCTGTCCTAACAGTCCGTTGCAGTCTTCTTATATCTGATTTGCTGGCTGACCCAAACCAGACAGTTATAGAAGTGCACAGAACCGACTCAATAACATCTGAGTAAAACTGAGTCATCTGTGCTTGTGGTAGGTTGAATTTTTTTTTTTTTTTTTTTTTTAGTTGACGAAGGAATTACAACCTCTGTTGGGCCTTTTTGACAATGGAGTCAATGTGATTGTCCCACTTCAGGTCCTGAGAGATGGTAGTACCCAGGAACCTGAATGACTCCACTGCTGTCACAGTGCTGTCCATGATGGTGAGAGGGGGGAGTGCAGGGGGGTTTCTCCTAAAGTCCACTATTATCTCCACAGTTTTGAGCGTGTTCAGCTCCAGGTTGTTATTACTGCACCAGACAGCCAGCTGTTCAACCTCTTGTCTGTAAGCAGACTCGTCACCCTTATGGATGAGGCCAATGACTGTGGTGTCGTCTGCAAACTTCAGGAGCTTGACGGAGGGGTCTTTGGAGGTGCAGTCATTTGTGTAGAGGGAGAAGAGCAGTGGGGAGAGAACGCACCCCTGGGGGGCGGCAGTGCTGATGGTGAGGGTCAGAGATGTGAGTTTTCCCAGCCTCACAAGCTGCTGCCGGTCTGTCAGGAAGCTGATGATCCACTGACAGATGGAGGAGGGCACAGAGAGCTGGGTTAGTTTATTCAGGAGGATATCCGGGATGATGGTGTTGAAAGCGAAGCTGAAGTCCACAAACAGGATCCTTGCATAAGTCCCTGGTTTGTCCAGATGTTGGAGGATGTACTGCAGTCCCATGTTGACTGCATCACCCACAGCAGAGTCCTGCACGGGTCCGATTTTGTAAACCCGCACCCGCCCGTACCCGCAGTGCTTCAAACCGCATCCGACCCGTTATCCGTCAACAGCACTAATTAAAATCCGCACCCGACCCGACCCGCTTAAAATAGAACCGACACCCGACCCGCACCCGAAATAAAATCAGTTTAGCCAATCACATTATAGACACAATTACAAAAATGTTTATTGCCAGGTCATACAGAAGTTATAACGACAATTAACACAAGGACAACTTCAGCCGAAGCTGTCAAAAGGCCGGCACATGATGGCTATAGCCGTTATAACGTTACCACAAAACTGAGTAGCCTAACAGACGCGGCTACAACACTATATCTGCCACGCAATTTCATCTAGCCTACATCTAACAATTTTGGGTTCAAACACGTACCACACATACTGAACAGTGTTAAATTTGAAAAATACTGTTCGATAGAACTGCTTGGTTTGTTACCACAGTTATCTGCGTGCTTCCTCTGCGATGAAGTTCCACATGTGCGGATATCCAACACGAAAATGCATGCAGCAAAGCCTTTCACAATATTTTCTTCAGATAACTCCAAATTTCTCCCACACACTGGACTTGATTTTTGATGACGTGTTGTCGACTACTTTACAATCTCCACTAGCTATTCTTTTCTTCAACTCCTCAGCATCCATCTCAACGACTGCAAGCAGATCGCGCGCGCGCGGTTATGATGAATTTTTAAAAGTGAAAGTAGCCTAGGTAACGTTATAGATCCTGGGAGGGCGTGGCGCGTGGGCACAAATAAACTGATGTGGATTTTAAATTATTTTATCAACTTGAAATACAGGAATATTTTTGTAGATGTGTTCCTAAAAATATGCATATATTTTTATGTTTGCATGTGATTGTTTTAAACCCGTGTTTAGACCCGTGTTTCCCCCGTGTCCGACCCGACCCGTACCCGTATCCGACACAGTTGGATATTTTTCACCCGTTTGAGCAAAATTTGCGGGTCACCCGTCGGGTACCCGAACCCGTGCAGGACTCTAACCAGTCTCTGGTAGGCCAGCACCAGTCTCTCAAATGATTTCATGACCACAGATGTCAAAGCAACAGGTCTGTAATCATTAAGCCCAGAGATTTGAGGTTTCTTAGGTACCAGGATGATGGTGGAGTGTTTGAAGCAGGAGGTTACTTTACACAGCTCCAGTGATCTGTTGAAAATCAGTGTGAAGATGGATGACAGCTGGACAGTGCAGGCTTTGAGACAGGCTGGTGAGACATCATCTGGGCCTTTGGCTTTCCTTATCTTCTGTTTCCTGAAGACTCTGCATACATCCTCCTCACTGATCTGAGGTGCAGACTGAGAAGCGGTAGGGGGGAGGGAGGGGATGTTGATGGTTGTGTAGAGACGGTCTGAGCGGGTGTGGGGTGTGAGAGCAGGCTTTTCAAATCTGCTGTAAAATACATTGAGATCGTCGACTAGTCGTTGATTCTCAACAGTGTTGGGGGATGGTGTCTTGTAGCTGGTGATGGCTTTCAGGCCTTTCTACACTGATGCAGAGTCGTTAGCTGAAAACTGGCTTTTCACCTTTTCAGAGTAGCTCCTCTTAGCTTCTCTGATCTCCTTTGTTAGTGTGTATTTGGCCTGTTTGTACAAGGCTCTGTCCCCACTCCTGTAGGCATCCTCTTCGGCCTGGCAAAGCTGTTTTAGTTTTGCAGTGAACCATGGCTTATCGTTGTTATATGTTTAATAAGTCCTGGTGGGGACACACATGTCCTCACAGAATCTGATGTAGGATGTCACAGTGTCAGTGAGCTCATCCAGATCAGTGGCTGCAGCCTCAAAACTTAAAAACTTGTATTAAAAGGTGTCCAAAACAGGTGAGTATAGACCACAAACAATGTGCAGTGAAAGTATAATACTTCAGTCTTAGGTTTGCAGGTGACGATAGAGGATGTAACTTCAAGTGGTTAGTATATCCACACACACACACACACACACACACACACACACACACACACACACACACACACACACACACACACACACACACACACACACACACACACACACACCTTTTGGTTGCCATAACAGTGACAGTAAAACAATTTAGCTGTGTCCCAATTCAGGGGCTGCATCCTTTGAAGGCCGACCTGAGACTCATTTAAAGGGGAAAGTATAGCCGATTGTGTCACCGCGGCAAAATGCGGCCTGCAAATGCGTCCTTCTTTTCCCTTGAATGCAGGATATATCAGAAGGATCCTTCGCAGCCTTGCCTACCCCAGAATTCATTGCGCCGCAGTGGCGCAATCAGCCTTCAAATGTGGCCTTCGATGCAGCCCCTGAATTGGGACACAGCTTCTGTCTTACAGGATAGCGCAAAGACTGGAGGGATGCTGGAACTGGAAAACAGATGAGAGAACAAGGAGAGACTGCAGCAGTGAGGGAGGACCGGTGTACTCGTGACACTCTGGGTCTATATGCAATTTTTTTATGTGATACTGTAGAAAGTATCAATCTTGCAAGTAAAGAAATTAATTGCTGCTGTGCTTTTGGGAAAAGTGTGAACTTTTGGAAGCTTTATTTCTCATTAATTTAGCAATGTCTGAAATAAAATAAATAAACAGAGAGGACGGATAAGTGAGATTTTACACCATTTAATCTCAATTCACCTTTTAACTCCATAACCTCCATGAATTGGTAAGAGAACACTACCTCGGTTCCTCTGCATGATCCACATGAAACCGTAATTGCATCACATAGCAGAGCGAGATAAACTGTAATCTACAGTACTCCCCTACCTCTCTTTAAAATGAATATCATCTGTTAAATCTTCCATACACTCTTCACACTGGCTCTCTGATATTTTTCAGCATGGCAGCTTTCTTACCCCTACAAATAGTTGTTTTAGACCTCTCCGCCCCCTCTCACAAAAGCGCTTTTGGTTAGTGGCACCTAGCTAATTAAACTCTGTGGTTATTCACACACGCTTGTGCTGCTGGCCAAAACTAAAAGTTTTAAAATAAAGTGAAGAATGCGTAAACATGATACTAATTAGCATAATTTAAGTGTAGGCTACTTCTTAAAAAGTAATTATGAGGCAGAGAAATGCACTGCTTATGTGCATGAATAATCCTGCCAGCTGGTTACATAGATTACCCGGCGATCCTCTTGTGTTTGCACTCTTCTTTCTTGTTTTCTTTAAGCCTTACTGAATGTCTTGTGGCATGTGTGAATGCATTTGATGTTATATCAATGTTGTATTCTCTAGGCGCTCTTATTGGTGCTGGCACATTCTCCATGGGCAATCTCCACATTCTGCAGTGTCAATCATATGTCCATGCAAAAGTGGCAGGGTTGACAGCTGAAAATGATCTGGTGTGCATGGAGGGGATGATCATGTTTCAAGGCCATCAGTTATTACTTGCTTTTGCATACACCAGGAAACTTAATAAAATATTCTCACTTCATTAATGTTTCAAATGTAAAAGTATAAACTTAAGTCTCAGAGGTTGCTTTAAAATTCTTTAGGGCAATTGAGGCAATTGTTGACATACAGTAAAAGTATAAAATGTATACCAGATCAGATTTTTGTTCACGGAGATCTGTGACTTTGCAGACATTAGTATATTGGAAAATCTGAGAAACTATTGATATTTGTAATCTCCTCTAGGAACTCTAGAGAAAATTACAGACAGATTGACATTGTCATAGAAGCTTATTCGCAGGAGAGAAGCTTAAAGCAAAAGATGTAACAAACCCTCTATTTGTTTTCCATATAATTTCACTGTAGTCTAAGAAAAACAACTGAGTTATTGGAGAGATTTAATTTCTGAATCTTTTTTTTTTTTTTTTTACTTATGGAAAGTGTCCATAACCAAAGCACAGAGACAGCAAAGCTCTCCTCATCCCCAATGTAAGCAAATTGAAACACACTAAATTTAATCATTAAACATATTTTGTTAAGAATTGTAGACATTTATTGAATGTTAGCGTTTAGTGAATGTTAATTGTATCATCAGTGGTTGGTATCAGTAGAAACTATTTAGTGAGAGAAAGAAAACAGCATATAAAGAAAAGGACAAATACCATGGCAAACAGAGTAGCTGTAGGATTAAACTCACTTCATAAGCTATTAGACACATAGAGGGCCATCAAACGTGAAACGCAAGTAACTTCTCGGATCTCGGGCGCTGTTGCTAACTTGCTATTATAGTGGCGGGATAAATGACTCTTGCGCCCGACGCAAATCTAAAATGGGTTGGTCTGAAGTAGCTACATCACTCATAGGTGTGGTTTGGGCGTAACGTGAAATAAACCAATCAGAGCATCATCTCATATTCTCTTTAAAAGCAGGCGTTCTTGTTCCATGGCGGTTTGCTATTATAACGACGGATTTGCCAGGCGCAGACCAGGAGTGGTTCACAGCCGAGGAGACCGACGTTCTCGTCAGGGCCTTAAAAGACAGAGAAGTGACATTGTATGAGGATGGGAGAAACCCACCCAAATTAGCTTCGGTTAAACAGGCGTATAATAATTTGGGTAAATGTGCAAGCTAGATTTATGCCTATTTTTTCACATCTCCATGGACACCAAAATGATTTCCCTCGTGTGGATTATTAGGGGTTCAAGCATGAAATGCTGAAACCCTATTGTAATTGTGCTGATTTTTATTATTATTATTATTATTCTGCCGTAAAACGCATCGTGCAGCCCACACCGTAAGTGATAGAGACTTGAAACTTGGCCAGAAGGTAGTACAAAAATCGAGGAGAGGTTCAGAGAGTATGACCCCGATTGGCCCATAGGTGGCGCTATAGTGCCAAAAACCAAAAAAAATCACGGTTTTGCTTAAATCTCCTTAACCCTTTGTCACAGACTCAAGTGTCTTATATCACTGTAATCCTTGTCTCAAGACGGACAAAATGTATATCTTCAATTTCATTTCCGGTATGCAAATTTTTCCGCCATTTTGAATTTTGTCTAAAACCTACTTTTGCAAACTAGTACCCAGGGAACGTTCCCACAACTTTCACTAACGTTCTTTAAAAGTTGTGTAAATGTTAGCACCAAACGTTATTAAAATAATTTTTTCCGAACGTTCATACAACGTTATTAACGTTCTTGTAACGTTGAGAAAAAAACGTTCTTAGAACAACGTTCTTGGAACGTCTTTATGACGTTATTTGTGATTGATGAACGTTCTCATAACGTTGATAGAAAACGTTCTTAGAACAACGTTCTTGGAACGTCTTTTTGACGTTATTTCTGATTGATGAACGTTCTCATAACGTTGATAGAAAACATTCTTAGAACAACGTTCTAGGAACGTCTTTTTTACGTTATTTCTGATTGATGAACGTTCTCATAACGTTGATAGAAAACATTCTTAGAACAACGTTCTAGGAACGTCTTTTTGACGTTATTTCTGATTGATGAACGTTCTCATAACATTGATAGAAAACGTTCTTAGAACAACATTCTTGGAACGTCCTTTTGACGTTATTTGTGATTGATGAAAGTTCTCATAACGTTGATAGAAAACGTTCTTAGAACAACGTTCTTGGAACGTCTTTTTGACATTATTTTTGATTGATGAAAGTTCTCATAACGTTGATAGAAAACGTTCTTAGAACAACGTTCATGGAACGTCTTTATGACGTTATTTGTGATTGATGAAAGTTATCATAGCGTTGATAGAAAACGTTCTTAGAACAAGGTTCTTGGAACGTCTTTTTGACGTTATTTTGTGATTGATGAAAGTTCTCATAACGTTGATAGAAAACGTCCTTAGAACAAGGTTCTTGGAACGTCTTTATGACGTTATTTCTGATTGATGAAAGTTCTCATAACGTTGAAAGAAAACGTTCTTACAACAAGGTTCTTGGAATGTCTTTATGACGTTATTTCCGATTGATGAAAGTTCTCATAACGTTGATAGAAAACGTTTTTAGAACAACATTCTTGGAACGTCTTTTTGATGTTATTTTGTGATTGATGAAAGTTCTCATAAAGTTGATAGAAAACGTTCTTAGAACAACGTTCTTGGAACGTCTTTTTGACGTTATTTGTGATTGATGAAAGTTCTCATAACGTTGATAGAAAACGTTCTTAGAACAAGGTTCTTGGAACGTCTTTATGGCGTTATTTGTGATTGATGAAAGTTCTCATAACGTTGATAGAAAACGTTTTTAGAACAACATTCAGGAACGTATTTATGACGTTATTTTGTGATTGATGAAAGTTCTCATAACGTTGATAGAAAACGTTCTTAGAACAAGGTTCTTGGAACGTCTTTATGACATTATTTGTGATTGATGAAAGTTCTCATAACGTTAATAGAAAACGTTCTTAAAACAAGGTTCGTGGAACGTCTTTTTGACGTTATTTTGCGATTGATGAAAGTTATCATAACGTTGATAGAAAACATTCTTAGAACAACATTCTTGGAACGTCTTTATGACGTTATTTGTGATTGATGAAAGTTCTCATAACGTTGATAGAAAACGTTTTTAGAACAACATTCTTGGAACGTCTTTATGACGTTATTTGTGATTGATGAAAGTTCTCATAACGTTGATAGAAAACGTTTTTAGAACAACATTCTTGGAACGTCTTTTTGACGTTATTTTGTGATTGATGAAAGTTCTCATAACGTTGATAGAAAACGTTCTTAGAACGACGTTCTTGGAATGTCTTTTTGACGTTATTTTGTGATTGATGAAAGTTATCATAACGTTGATAGAAAACATTCTTAGAACAACATTCTTGGAACGTCTTTATGGCGTTATTTGTAATTGATGAAAGTTCTCATAACGTTGATAGAAAAAGTTTTTAGAACAACATTCTTGGAACGTCTTTATGACGTTATTTGTGATTGATGAAAGTTCTCATAACGTTGATAGAAAACGTTTTTAGAACAACATTCTTGGAACGTCTTTTTGACGTTATTTTGTGATTGATGAAAGTTCTCATAACGTTGATAGAAAACGTTCTTAGAACGACGTTCTTGGAACGTCTTTTTGACGTTATTTTGTGATTGATGAAAGTTTTCATAACGTTGATAGAAAATGTTCTTAGAACAAGGTTCTTGGAACGTCTTTATGACGTTATTTCTGATTGATGAAAGTTCTCATAACGTTGATAGAAAACGTTTTTAGAACAACGTTCTTGTAATGTCTTTTTGACGTTATTTTGTGATTGAAGGAAAGTTTTCATAACGTTGATAGAAAATGTTCTTAGAACAAGGTTCTTGGAACGTCTTTTTGACGTTATTTTGTGATTGATGAAAGTTCTCATAACGTTGATAGAAAACGTTCTTAGAACGACGTTCTTGGAACGTCTTTTTGACTTTATTTTGTGATTGATGAAAGTTTTCATAACGTTGATAGAAAATGTTCTTAGAACAAGGTTCTTGGAACTTCTTTTTCACGTTATTTTGTGATTGATGAAAGTTCTCATAACGTTGATAGAAAATGTTTTTAGAACAACATTCTTGGAACGTCTTTATGACGTTATTTTGTGATTGATGAAAGTTCTCATAACGTTGATAGAAAACGTTCTTAGAACAAGGTTCTTGGAACGTCTTTATGACATTATTTGTGATTGATGAAAGTTCTCATAACGTTGATAGAAAACGTTCTTAGAACGACGTTCTTGGAACGTCTTTTTGACGTTATTTTGTGATTGATGAAAGTTCTCATAACGTTGATAGAAAACGTTCTTAGAACAAGGTTCTTGGAACGTCTTTATGACATTATTTGTGATTGATGAAAGTTCTCATAACGTTGATAGAAAACGTTCTTAGAACAACGTTCTTGGAATGTCTTTATGACGTTATTTTGTGATTGATGAAAGTTCTCATAACGTTGATAGAAAACGTTCTTAGAACACCGTTCTTGGAATGTCTTTATGACGTTATTTGTGATTGATGAAAGTTCTCATAATGTTGATAGAAAACGTTCTTAAAACAACATTCTCAGAATGTCCTTATAATGTTATTAGTATTTTCTGAATGTTATATTTAGGCTATAAAACGTTCTGGGAACATGTTGTTTGCTTCTTAACAGTTTACAATCACTAGATTTGTATAATTTGACTATATATATCCATATAAACATTTTAAACATCACAGTAGTTTATAACACCACCCCAATAAACCAGCACTATAGCCTATTAATAAATTAATATTAACAAGTGCAAAATGCCTGTGCAAAATCAAATTTTTTTTTTTTGTGTGTTTTTAGTAATTGTTGTTTTGGTGTGTTTGAGTGCTCATTGTTACAATTACACAGCAAAAGTTCAGTGACATTTTTATTTGTGTATAGTAGAAAGCAAATACTGAACCTGAAATAATGGCATACAATAAATGTGGAAAATTGAACTAGACAATACAGGGAGCAGACTACACAGTGAACTCAGAGAAAATGCTACGCTTGAGTAAAAATAGTTTGTGAATAGGCTACTACAAATGATGCCCGTGAAAGAGATTGTGAACGCATTGAATAGGATATGTTTTGTTGGTTAATAGCATGCTACTATTACACAGTAGTGATAATGTTAAGCACCAGAATGAAATATAATATTCAGAAGCAAACAGCATAGCTGACTTACAGATTCGGTTAACATGCACAAATGAGTAAGTGTGACGATTCAGGGAGCAGGCTACACAGTGAACTCAGAGAAAACGCTACGCTTGAGCAAACAGTGTGAATAGGTTACTACAAATGATGGCAAACTGCCCGTGCAAAATCAGTTTTTGTGTGTGTTTTTAATAATTTTTGTTTTGGTGTGTTTGAGTGCTCATTGTTACAATTACACAGCAAAAGTTCAGTGACATTTTTATTTATGCATGGAAGAAAGCACCACGGAAAATTTAACTACACAATTCAGGGATCAGGCTACACAGTGAACTCCGAGAAAAGCTGCACTGTTAAATGTCGCTGTAGATTTAGCAGCACAGTACTGTAATAACCTACAGTACAATACTGCATTTCTATATTACAGTAAAGTACCGTAATTTGCATTGTATTGTGGGTAATTGTGTTTGAGCGGGAACATTTTACAGTAAATTTTAGTGTTGCTGTAACCTAGCTGTAGCCTGGCTGTAATATGCCTAGCAATAATACAGGGTTGCTGTAAACAGAGAGCGCGCGCGCCGCCTGACTGACGTCAGAGCACAACTGCAGCAGGCAGACGCAGATCACTCGCTGGATGGATGGATGGATCTCTGCGGATATCTGGACATTTGGTAAGTTAATTTTGAATTTTATAATAAGGTTTTAGGATTTTACACTATAGTGTACAAATAACAGTGGAAGTTTAGCCAGCGACGGTTCCAAAAACACTGTTAGTTAGATCTGCTCTTTCACCCCGTTGCTTGTCCCGACATTTTCAAATCTAACTCGAGATTTGAACATTGAATTAACATTACCTTACGGTTTATTTCGACCAAAACAGACTTGGTGATTGTTGGAACGGTGGAAGGACAAATCGAGGTGGTTAACTAACGTTAAATGTGTTATACGATGGTCTGCGAGATAAAATTACTGCATTTGACATGTTACGTTTGGAGGATCTTATGATAACAAACATGTCTAACGTTAACTGTTATCTGTAGGGATCCTTTCCTGGCATCCGAGCCCGTCAGTGGTAAAAACAAGCACTTATAGACATAACGTTATTTTCCTCAAACTGCTATTTGCAGTCCGTTTCTCAGATGGCGAACTTTATGATTTTACTAACTTTTATGATAAATACTGGACCAAATTTAATAAGTCGTTTAGACACAAAAACACGTGAAAACAAGGGTTAAAAATACTGCACTTTCCTTTGCAACGCAAAATGGGTGATTTGGGCTTAGAGAGATTGGCTATTGGTACCAGTTTAGCCTTTTATTTCATTTCTATTTAGGCGGGAGACCCAG
The DNA here is from genome assembly GCF_965113295.1 of Leuciscus leuciscus. Classification (NCBI taxonomy): domain Eukaryota; kingdom Metazoa; phylum Chordata; class Actinopteri; order Cypriniformes; family Leuciscidae; genus Leuciscus; species Leuciscus leuciscus. The sequence continues at coordinate 20,349,695 of NC_138736.1, read as the reverse complement.
TTCTGTAGAATTGTGATTTGTAATGACAAATAATGATTATTATAATAATAAAAAATATGAATAAAGGTGTAAATTGTTAAAAAAAAACTATCTGAGTTAATAATGATCTATTAGGCAACAAAGACAAGTAAAATGCATGCCAAAAAAGCTAGTTAGAATATTTAAAGAGGTCAAGTGAAGCTTATTTTTATTTTATTAACCTAGATGTATTGTAAGCAGATGAATGAAATATATGTCCTCAACAAGAAACATAAAAGTTAACTGAATAATATGTATTTTGATTTCTTACAGCTCTACAGTGTGGGACAATTTTATTTGCAGCCTGGGAAGGAGTTTTCTGTAAGTATTAGCCATGTTAATACAATGTTTTAAACTTAAAGTTTTAAAATCTAAAGGTTACATTTTAGTTTTTTTTAATTGGCTGTTTTTTTTTTATTTAATTTTTGTTATTTCTACAGAATTTTCTTTTACAATTTCTCTCTTACACTGTCTGCTCATCTTTATTGGTGCTGTGGATAACAGGTTTTGTCATACGTGTTTTTGTGTGTCATGTCTTTTTCAGTTTTGGTCACCGCCAGGTTCCAGTACCACCTCAAAGTCCCAGCCAAATTTAAAAGTATGTCCAGCTACAGCCGCAAGTCATGCAGTTTCTCAACCTCTCACACCGACTTTTTGGCACTTTAGCTTATTCACCGTATCCCCCAGAGTTAGATAAGTGAAGTCCATACATACCCTTTTCATCTCCGTGTGTGCCGTAACACTGTTTGACGCACCCACTGCTAGCCTAGCTTAGCACAAAGACTGGAGGTAAACGGCTCCAGCTAGCATACTGCTCCCAATAAGTGACAAAATAACCCAACATTTTCCTATTTACATGTTATGATTTGTATAGTCACAGCGTGTACAAATAACAAGGTCACATGAGACACAGCCATCTTCTAACCCAGTGGCGTAACTTTGTTTTAAAAAGTGGGTGGGACAGGTGGGGTGGGGGGGTTGCTAATAAAATGCTAAATCAGATATATGAACAATAACATTACGATGACCTTCAATCGATTTAAATAGTAGGCTACATGGGGTTTAATTTGTCGTTTAATGAGATGTAACCTGATATATGTATCCGCTGCTTGACTAACGTGTATCTTAATGGTCCAGTGGTAGAACTTTCGCAAACCGTGTCAGAGGTTCTGGGTTCTAATCTGCTCTCGCATAGTTTTTTTTTTTTTTTTTCATATAATTTTTTTTTTTCTCATCAAAACCGTTTATGTTCATCAGTGGTTGTATATCAAGCAGGGGCACGTTTGTGTGCATTATGTTTTGTGATTTCACCAGAACGAATAGAGAGTATCCGCAACGGACTGAAGCGCGCGTCCGAGTGAAGACTGTGCGGTCCACCGAAAACACTGTATCCGCGCCACTGATCGCAGCGCCAACGAGCACTTTGATCACTTGATTTAAAAAACACATTTGAGCGCTAGATCGTCTTTTATTTAAAAAACGAACGAAATGAATGCTCTGCCAGTTAACTGGAGATGTTTTATTTATTTGTAGAATTGGTACATTCGTGCCGCGAGATGTTTTAAAAAGTGATGGGGACAATATCGACCCTGGCAAAAAGTGGTGGGGACATGTCCCACCCGTCCCACCCGCAAATTACGCCTATGTTCTAACCGTATACATACTGGGAACTATATTCTCAGAAGGCGAAGCACTACTACATGGGCAGAGTGATTAGCGCAACACTCTGAGCGAACTCATCTCCTCACCACCGAGCTTCTCAGGTGCTGCGAGCAAATCACTCCGCAGAAGTAGCAGTGCTTCTCTTTCTGAGAATATAGTTCCCAGTATGTGTACGGTTAGAAGATGGCCGTGTCTCATGTGACCTTGTTATTTGTACACGCTGTGACTATACAAATCATAACATGTAAATAGGAAAATGTTGGGTTATTCTGTCTCTTATTGGGAGCAGTATGCCAGCTGGAGCCGTTTACCTCCAGTCTTTGTGCTAACTAGGCTAGCGGTGGGTGCGTCAGACAGAGTTACGGCACGCACGGAGATGAGAAGGGTATGTATGGACTAACTCTGGGGGATACGGTGAATAAGCTGAAGTTCCAAAAAGTCTGCGTGTTCCTTTAACTATCCCTTTAAAAACTGTTTACCTGTAAAGTGCTGGTGTACTGGACATGCAATGTTCCTAAATTAAATGTTTTTTTCACAAATACACTGTAACTGATTAATAAAAAAAAATTTTGACAATAACATTGTTTGGATTGATTGATTTGCAGTTATTCTGAAGTTGCATTATAATATTATTACCTGTAAATTTATATACTGTAATAACTACATATTATATAAATATAATATTATCATTATTAGTAATTTGAAAATTATAATATTTAGCAATAATGTATCAATATAGATATTACAGTACAATACTGTATAATTAATTACAGCAGAAGCAGAAACATTACAAAAATACAGTAAAAATACAGTAAAGTACTGTTTTGTAGTTTACAGTACTGATCTTCTGTACTGTAAAGTAAATTACAGTACAGTTACTGTAAATCAAAATACAGTAACTTGCTGGCAACCTTGCTGCCAGTACTGTACTGTAAAAATACAAGAAAATCGTTAACAGTGTGTGAATAAAATACAATATTCAGAAGTAAACAGTGTAGCTGACAGAGTGTTTATGCCAGAATGTTTAAACAATTACCTTCTTTTACCGATATATTTAACAATATCTTTTGCATTTCTAATCCAAACAACGTCAAACTTTACACTGCACTTACTTGTGCCCGTGGCAAGACACCTGTCGAGTTTGAAAATGTTGTTAACAGACAGACAGACCTTCCTATAATTTATAGATAGATGTATAGATAGATATGCTATTCACATATGTGAAACACTGTTAAATATATTGAAATACATTTTGAAAATATATTATTTCAAAAATACATTGAACATACATCTTTTAAATTGTTCCTCATGTTACATCTGTAAATATGTGTACATATTGTGTATATTTCACAAAATATATTCATGCCTTAGCCTATATCATGTTTAGGACAATTCCACGCAAAACTGTCACATCCATAACGCCAACACAATGCCATGGTATTGGCGTTATGGATGTGACAGTTTTGCGTGGAATTGCCCTTTAGTTTTTAATAAATGTTTTTGCAATTTTATTTCTACACCACGTTAACCATTTATAAAGCTATATAATATTATAGGCTATTACATATTACATTATATTATAATATAGCCTATTATAACCTATAAATGATTTTGTAAACATACACTCATGCTTCATATACTCATTCCGTTTACAGTTTGGTGATGGCCACTAGCCTATACACTTAATAATGTTAACCTCACATTTCAGGATATTTTATCTGATTATCAAATAATTCCCTCCATCAATTCTTCTTTTATGTAAATTCTGCGTGACTTCTAACGTTACGTCTTTTAATTGGCGCGCGCACTCGAGTTACATTTGAACCAGATTTGAACTGAGTTACCATGGAAACGGGCGGGGAGCTCAACACACTGCATGAAAATTGGGATTTCCGACCCCGTAAACGGCCGTAAATCTCCCTAATTTTCGGCAGTTAACGACAATTTACAGCCTGTGAACGTCGCGTTCGTCTGTGCCGAATATTGTCGGAAACGAACCATGACGTATGCAGAGCGCTCGCGCCGGAGGTGTGAATGGCTCTAATTACCATATGAATAGCAGCTCCCGCCAGAGAAAGGCTTGAATTTCCTCACTCACTATTGGTTGAACCCACGTGGTTTAAACAAGAAAAATCACTCGTGATTGGTTGGCAGATCTGTTACTATTGGTCACCCTCGCTCATTATAAATTCAAAAAATTATAATATTCATATAAATGATGATACATAAATTATTTTTTTATATTCATAATATGCTATTCTGTGGTATATTCATGTCATTGTTAACCTATGGACTACACTATTATTACCATCGAGGACATGAATTTATAAAGGAAAGGAAAATTTGCCAGGGACATGCTGTTTATTCAAAGAAAGAGCTTTATTAGCACAAACACAAAACAATATACACCTATGTACAAAGCATAGATCATCTGCACACACAACAAATTGGAAGCTCAGTGTCTGTTTTCATCTTCGGAGCTGTAGGTGACTAGCGGCGTTCTCTCTGAATTCGATCCACTTTGAAAACATCTGTGGTGCGTTGTCCTGTATTTAGGAGTCGCCTCTAATCTCGACTGCAGCGTAGCACAGAGCTCTGTGAGCTCCTGGCTGGTGGTTGAACTTCATCGGACATCAGATCTATGGTGGCGCACTTCCAAATGCCCACGTCATCCTCACCTAGCACACCGTCTCGCTTCTAGCAGCTGTAAAAACAACCAATACAGACAATCAGTACTGTGATGCACTGTGTATGGACACAAAACATCTATTAATGCACTTGAAAAATACATTGACTAAAAATCTTACCCTCTTTCTTCTCGCTCGACTCCGAGCTGAACTCTTCACAGCTTCGGCCTGCAATGCCAGATCTGGTTGTTTGTACCTGAAGCTCCTGCGTACTGTCTCGTAGTACGTCTTACAGGCAGCTGGAAAAAAATTAAATGAGAGTGATATGAATAAAAACAACGCAAGTCACAGTAAAATGAAACAAGGAGAAAATAGTCAAAGTTACTTATAATGTCGTCATGATCAGCGTCATGAAAATCTGGACTTGCATGTGAGGTTACGCCCTCGTTATGAGGCGAGGTTACTCTATGGAAACAAAATGTATGATTAAGATCGTAAACTATAACGGATCTATTTTCTTATACAAGAGAATGAAAGCATATTCTTTGAATCTTACCTTTAAAATGTTTGTACGTTTTTATGAAAGTAAAAAAATAAAAGAATGTAAGATTCTTTATTTTTTTTTACCTTGCTCCAGTTCGTAGCGCCCACAATTTGTCTCAGAGTTGAGAAGATGGCATACTGCTTCCTGTAAATTACAGGATTATTTACAATTATTAAACAAATAATAGCCATCACTCCCATGACCTCTTGCTTTATGATGAAATCATGAAAAACTGAATATTCTTACATTTCACAAGGCCTGACAAAATACAAAAGTGACCGATGAGATGAATACTTACTGGGTGTCAACAGGTCTTTGCTCAGAGGTGCGCTAGCATCTTAAGGGCGGAAAAAACAAAGAATATTCAAAAATGCACAATTATTGAAATCAAACAAAAAGGTAAGAATTGCCACACTCTGCTCTTCTAAGCAAGACTGTCTGAAACATGTCATTAAGCCAATAAAATAAACTGTTACCAAACTTGATTCTCAAGCAGTAAGTAAAGACCAATTTATAGTTATGCGTCGACCTCCCGCTGTAGCTACAGAGTAGGCTGTGTACATAGCGTACCCTTTAGCACACCCTGACGTGCACCTCTCCCAAAATGTAACAATGCGTCAATTTTACGTGGACGGAAGCGCTGTGATTGGTCTAGAACGCCTCCCTCGGGTTTCACAGGCTTCTTTCTGCATGTGTAATTGTGCGTCAACAGGGACAACAATGCAGAAGTATAAATGAAACAGTGTAGCCTATAGCGTAGAGCAGGGGTAGGCAACCTAAGGCACGCGTGCCAACACTGGCACGCGGAGGGTTAATCGCTGGCACACAAGCAAATGCGAGAGAAGTGTATGTAGCCTATTTCATTCAGATAAAGTAGTCTAGTTTTATGCCGGTCAAACGCACTCGGGCTCCCCATGATTAACATTGCGCAACATCAGCATCACACGTGCACACGGAACGCACATGTAGGAAACCTCGTGAATTACGGCCGTTTCACGCATATTTTTTTCGGCGTACATGTTAATCCACACCGGGAGCAGGATCAGCGCGTGAGCGCCCAACAGGAGCGTCGTGTGAGCAGCAGTGAAGCGGGGGTTTCGCCGCCGAGTCTATTTTGTCTGCGCTGCTCACGCTCAATTTAAAGCCCCCTTTCACACAGAGATTCCAGAAAATACACGGATAAAGTGACCCGAGATTTATTTGACCCGGGTTCGTTTGATTTTGGTTCATTCACACTGCCAGTGATTTTCCGGAATCAGAGAGTGCGTTCTCACACAAGCCGTACAAATCCCGTAAAGACACGTGACATCGATGTAACTTAAAATGTCTTAAGTTTGCCTATGAGCTGCGATTTCTCTCTCTGATTCGATCATAAACTTGCGCATAACGTATTGTTTCACAGCTGGCGAACGATCCCGGCTTCAGCGTCATACGACACGGCATTATTACGGCTTTTGTTCACACAGGACTCTTTTCGTTCCGGGACTGAACACGGCAATGTTACTAGGTCCCCAACCCGGCATCAATCCCGGGTCGTGTTTGCATTCACACAGAAGGCAAAGCGCTGTGCGCTGGGTTCAAAGCGCTGTGTGAAAGGTGCTAAAGTGAAAGCACACTTTTGATGGACAAAATAAATATGATTCCAAACAAAAGTGCCCAAAATGCACAGAATGTGCATGTCTAGTGTGTTTTAACAAGAACTGGATTAGGTTATGTCAGAAAAGAAAATTAAGACTCAAAAATATTTATATAAAATGTACCCATTTAAACTTGTTTTTATTATTCAGTTTGGGTAAAAGGATATGGTATTTTATATATACAAAATATATATATAGAAAATAAATATTTGTGTGTGCTGTAAAGTAGTTCGAAAAAATTTAATCGGAATCGGCTAAAAAAAATAGGTATCGGCAGGTCAAACTCAATGAAAAATCGGAATCGGCCTAGAAAATTGTAATCGGTGCATCTCTAGTTAGGAGTTATAAATATTATTAAATTGTCTATCTAAATCTAAAACAAATTTCAAGAGAAATATTTTAATTTCTGTACTATTTCTGTGTAAGCCATTATGAAAATGTAAAATGTTTGTGTACTTATATGAGTGTGTGTGTGTGTATATATATATATATATATGTATATAAAGGATATGTGTGTGTTGTGGCACAATGATGAACTTGGAAACTTAAAAATGGCACTTTATGACAAAAAGGTTGCCGACCCCTGGCGTAGAGGCTCGGGCTTCGGTCTGACGCAAAAGTATAAATCAGCCTTAAAGGATTAGTTCACCTCAAAATGAAAATTTCCTGATAATTTACTCACACTGAGTGACAAGATATCCATGTCTGTCTTTCCTCAGTGGAAAAGAAATTAAGTTTAAGGAAAACATTTCCATATTTTTAATGGCATATACTTTAATGGCAACCAAAGATCTCAATGTTCCAAGACGGTTCAAATGTCCGTCTCAATGCAGCTTCAGAGTCTCTACACAATCCCAGTCGAGAAATCAGGTTCTTATCTAGCAAAACCATCTGTCATTTTCTAAAATTATATATACACATTTATGTATTTTTTTAAACAATTGTTTGTCTTGTGCTAGTCTGCTGGCATTACAGACATTTGAACCTTCTTTGAACATTGGGATTGTTGGTTGCCATTAAAGTCCAATCTCTGTAGAAAAATACTGAAATGTTAATCCTCAAAACTAAATTTATTTTCCACTGAAAAAAGAAATAAAGGTTGGGGCAACAGATAAAGTGAATACTCACTGGAAATTTCCTTGCGCTGAAATCTGGCTGCACATTTCTCCGGGTCAGAGAAGGCTTCCACAAGACATTCAAAGTTTGACTTAGAGTCTGAAACACATGAGTCAGCCAGTAAGTACGGTCATGTTGCCTATACTCAGGCTTGGGAGGGTTACTTTAAAAATGTATTCCGTTACAGTTACAAATTACTTCATAAAAAAAGTATTCAGTAACGTAATCCAAGTACTATAATATGAAAGTAATGTAACTGATTACTTTGGGATTACTTCAAGGTCACATATATAAATAAAGTCAAGCAAGAAGAAATATATATATATTTTTTTTTTAAAGAATTTGGTCCAGTGTACAATATTTGCTAAATATACACACATGCCTGAAATGTATTTATGTAAAGGGCTATACAGACATCTAGTGGCTAATGTATGGTATTACAGATTATATTGTTTTATTTTTAACTAATTTTTAACTAAAAAATAAAAACTCAACATTTACATTTTTTACACAATCTACATATTAGTTTATTTTAAAATAGGCCTACATGTTGACTAAAGCCGTGATCTTTCTTAATTTGCCTGACTGGACGTGGGGCGTTGGCAGTGGGAGTTCCCCTACGTTACCTAGACAGCGAACATCCCGTTACGTGAGAAAAGATTTGAAAGGACATTTTGGGTACTAAAAAAACTACTCTCCTAATTTCTACAAAATAGCAGCGGAATTTCCATGAATTAAAAGCGATTTTACCCGCAGGCAGCATCGTTTCTACTAGCAGCAGTGATTCAGTCTGCTCTGAGGAGATTGTAGACAGCTGTTATTTGCACACGCACCAGCGGGTGGCACACGTGAGTCATTACTGGCAACAGAACCAGGAACTACTGTACAATCAAGCAGCGCTTAATATAGTGTTATTATGCCAAAATACTTATTTAGTTTTAAATGAAACCATTGTAATCCTGAAAGTATTCCCCCTTTTTTCAAAATGTAACTATAATCTGATTACTATGTTTTTTGACGTAACTGTAACGGATTACAGTTACTGGATTTTTGTATTCTGATTACATAACGCCGTTACATGTATTCCGTTACTCCCCAACCCTGCCTATACTAAATTAATAATGAAATACTTGAGTCATTACTACGCTTAATTAAGAGTGAGAAGAACCTACTCATCTTGAATGGACAAAAAAAACTAATGTTTTTGTCTCATCTTTCCATAGAACATTTGAAAAGTAACTGACACTACTGGAACTTCAAACGGGCAGAGGGACGACCAGACTCTGACCATAGAACGCTGCCCGTTTGAAGGTCCAGTAGTGTCAGTTACTTTTCAAATGTTCTATGGAAAGATGAGACAAAAACATTAGTTTTTTTTGTCCATTCAAGATGAGTAGGTTCTCACTCTTAATTAAGCGGCTTAAATAACTCTGACCAGCACTGTATATATTTAAAATAGATTATTCACAAGCAGTAAAAAACTACTTGTCTTGAATGGAGTGTGACTTTGTGCAGAGCAATGTTTTGTGCAGGGGGAAAAGTACTTACCAGGAGTGGACATTTCACTGCCAGGACGCTCCACTTGGCTAGACATGGCACAATCTTTATTAGATAAAACACATGAATAAGCCTGTGACTTATGTTGTACACAACACAATATTATGTTTAAGTTGTCATCAGTACTCACCAGTTTTGTGCAACATGCTGGTTGTCCTCAATGGGCTGCAGCTTCCTTCGTACATTATTGAAGGGGGTAACGTTATATCTTGACGCTTATACAGAGGTAATGTAAAATAAAATATATAAAGTTAAAGAATTTAATTTTTAAACTGCAATTATAAATGAAGAGAAAACGATTACCCCTGATATTCTCATCCGAATCCAATAATACTGCAAAATGTTTGTATAAAATTTCAGGCCCAAATTGTATCAACCGATTTTATATTTCATCTAATCACCTCATCGTCCTTCTCCTCTGCCTGGTAACGTTGTTACGTTAGGTGTCACATTCACGACGCACATTTATAAATTAGACAATTCACCTTTAAACCCACCTTGCATCATCTGTGAACCCCGTAGCAAGCTGCTATATGGACAAGCTAACTTAGTTAGCAAAGAGCTAAGTTAGCCAGTCAGACTCAGAACTCTATGCCATGCTGCTATCGGTTTACGTGCAGTTTAGTATCCCAAATTGACATAATCTCTCGTGTACAGCTAAAATAACATGGACACTGAACATGAACCATGAGCAGCAAGCTAACTTTAAAAAAAAAAAAAAAAAGCGCCAAAAGCTAACGAGAAGTTGTTTACACAGAGAGTGCGCGCGCGCGACCGGCTCTCTCTCTCTCTGGTCGTTCTTTTAGTTAAAACATGCGCCCTGTCACAAACGCAGCCGTTCATCTACATTACTCACCGATCAAATAAGACTTTGGCGGGACAAAAATTCACTTTGGCAGGCGCTAAAACAAGTTCAATGCAGGAAAATTCATGCGTGAGTTTCCATTAGACTCGCACGGTAGCCAGGCAAATGGCGAGCTCAGCTGTTGTTGACGCTGTGTGTGCTTCAAGATTATGACGCAAGTGCTAAGATTCTGATTGGCCAAGAGAAAAAGTGCTAAGATTCCGATTGGCCCAGAGAAATGTAAATTATAAGATTTATCCAATAATGTTTCTCAATTCTAGCCTGCATGGCAGTTTACTGTGAGAATACAGGAATATATTTGTGTTTTGTTAGCTTAAGTTTCAGTGTGGATTGTTTGTGTAACCTTTAGACATTAATGAAGATAATTTAATATTTTGTCTAAATCATGCAGAAAACCATCTATCTTTGGATAAAAGCGTCTGACAAATGGATAAATGTAAAATAATATATATTGCCACTCTACACTGTAAGTCCAGATGTTCCTTTATGAACAACAGCCTTTTAAAGTGGATTTTAATGTGGTTATTCAATTTGTCCCATTTTGTCTGTTTAATAATACTGCTATCACAAAAAGGGCAGTGAAAATTTCTGCAACATGTTGTGCATTGCTCCAAAAGTGGTAGCGCTATTCAAACTCCACTGGCTACCTGTCACATTCAGGATTGTTTTTAAAATTTTACTATTTGTGTATAAAGCTCTTAACAAACCGGCCCCCCAATATCTGACCAATCTCCTCTGCCCGTACACTCCATCTCGTACTTTGAGATCCAGTGATCACTGTCTTCTTATCGTGCCCAGATCCAGACTTAAAAAACGAGGCGACTGCACTTTTGCGACTGCAGGCCCAAAACTTTGGAACAGTCTACCCCTCTATATCAGACTAGCTCCCTCAATTTCCATCTTCAAAACATCCTTGAAAACGTATTTATTTTCTCTTGCTTTTAATACCCCTTGACTATGATACAACTATTGCCTTTTTTTTATTTTTTTATTTTTTTTATTTTTTATTGTCCTGTTTCTGCCCTGCATTTTATCTATTGCCCTGTACAGCACTTTGGTCAGCCTTGGCTGTTTTTAATTGTGCGTTATAAATAAATATTGTATTTTTTTTAGAATTAAGTTAATACCTTTTAGTCACCTGGGATAAAACTCCCCCTGCTACCCTCATTTGCATTTGTAAAGCTCACAGCAGTCTCATTTACATGTTAAAGCATTAGAGGGAGGGGGGTCACGGGGCAAGCAAGTCCCACGTCAATTTCCGACAATTTCCGACAGTTTGCAGTGTTGCCTGTAAATTGCCGTTTGCAGTCGTAAACCTGAACTTCCACGACAATCTACAGCGCCGGTAACTGTCGAAAATCCCACTTTTCATGCAGTGTGACGACCAGCAGCAACTCCGTCTCTCACTGTTGTCTTCGCTAATTTCAGGTAAGTTTAGTCACCAACATTACACAAATAGTACATAAAAAAATTTCTGACACATTCTTTCATGTAAATGACACGCTTCAGTTGAATATTTTATAGAAATGGTTTAGTGTCTTTAGTGTAACGGGAAAAGTCCGTTAGCATCTCAACTTTCAGGCTAACGTTATCTAACGATAGAGGTAAGGTTAGGTTGATTAGACTTTAGCTGTAATTTTAGGCTTTAGGCTTTTAATCTTATGTGTTGATTTGAGGTTTTGTAAAAGTTTTGCTGGCAATTTTTCAATGTGCATGGATGTAACGTTAAACTAAAAAGTATTCACTGGACGGTTAATTCATAGTTTTCACGTGACGGAATTGGGGTTGGGGTTTTATAATGCCATCATGCCTAGTATTAACATTAATGTCACGCAATCGCTTAATTCGCAGGTAAGTCAGTTGAATCACCGTTTTATATTAACTTAATGTGCTCTTTTAATTTAAGCATACAGCCGTACACACACACACACACACACACACACGTTACACACAGGTTAATAACCTTACTTAAAAAAAAATTATATATTCCTGGACAAGCTACTTTTTTTTTTTTTTTTTTCTTACAAGTGAATGAACGATTTATTTGTCCAAAGGACAAGTACAAGACCAGGGTTAATGCCAAGCCCTGGTTTATACATTTTTATAATTTTATTATAAAAACTTCATAAGACCTTTCTCAATGCTGCTATTGTCATACAGTGAAAGTATTATATTCCTACTTCCATAGTATGGCAAATTAGTACAAATTAGAAAAGTTTAGAATTTTGATGCACATTATCTTTTCCCCCCAATGATGGAAGTTTTCATTTTCAGGTGTAGCTAATCCTTTACAATGTGTTATTGAACCTTTCCATTGTATAACATTTGTAACCTACATTTTAATCTTGTGTGGTTTAATATTTATAGTACTCAAAGCACAGCCAAAATAACTTAAGGGTTAACATTTATGGAGTAGTCACACTGTTATTATTAAATGTTTATGAAATAATAAATCACCATTAGTAACATCAGTCAATCTGTTCACTTTACAGACAGGGCATGAAGAGACTGGACCACAGACTGGACCCCAGCATGAAGAGACTGGACCCCAGACTGGACCACAGTGCTAGTTTGGCACCCCCACACTACTTATATTTAAGGGTTAGTTCACCCAAAAATGTATATTCTGTCAGTAATTATACACCCTCATGTTGTTCCAACCCCTTAAAGGATAATTCCAGTATTCGCACTTGAAGTCTCTTTTCTGGTTTGTTTTGGATGAACTAGAGTTGTGGACACAGAAATGTTGACGATGGGTCCTGTCTCGACTTTTTGACTTGTTTAGAATCGCCTTTGACGGCTTCAGAGTGGCTGACTACGGGCATGCACGAACATGTCCTTAAAACAACCCTTAACGTTCGTTTTCAAAACTGTGCAACTCACAGAGTGATTAGTGGTGTTCGTTAATGATTAAAAACAAATATATCGGCACAATGTATGATTTCAATCCGTGTTATTTGTTATAGTGGAACTATTTTTTCAGATAACTCACAACTGCGTATAAACTTCTGCTCGATATTTGAGTCTGAAGCATCTTTTCCGTTCCCGGTAGCGCAGTAATATCAACGAGCAATGAGTCCTCCAACAGAAATCAATGGGATTTTACAAAATGGCAAATAAAACACGACAGAAACTGTATTTCGCTACGCTACTTGTTTTTAATCATCAACGAACACCACAAACCACTCGGTGAGTTGCATAGTTTTGAAAACGAACGTTAAGGGTTGTTTTAAGGACATGTTCGTGCATGCCCGTAGTCAGCCACTCTGTAGCGGTCAAAGGTGATTCTAAACGAGTCAAAAAGTCGAGACAGGACCCATCGTCAACATTTCTGTGTCCACCACTCTAGTTCATCCAAAACAAACCAGAAAAGAGACTCAAAGTGCTAAATACCGGAATTATCCTTTAACAGGGCTCGAAATTAACTTTTTTACTTGGTAGCACTGGTGCTCCCAACTTCAAAAAGTTAGGAGCACCAGCAAAAATTTAGGAGCACCACAACTACAAATTATATATTAACATATTTCATTTCACTGGGGCTTTACACATCCTGTGGCCAAGATTTGAAATTTGGTCTTCTGGCTCTATATCATCTCACCCCGATGATATTGGCACATGATTTGTCATTTGCATACGTCATGTTAATCGCAACTCCGTTCTTTTTCCATGAGCTGCAACATAGGGTTAAATTTAGTGAAGGCAAGCTCTTCTTGGGCGATGGTGTATGCGGTGTTATATCTGACGTATAATTAGCTTTGCCGATAGAGCGGAACGACCAGCAGCATCCTGCCCATTAAAAGCCTTAATAATCGAACCTGATGAACCTGATTTGTTTGCCACACACCTGTCCCTGCATTTTTTGGCACTCTATTGCTATTAATATGCTGTATTCATCTTTGTTAATCTTAGTTAATAAAAATACAGCTGTTCATTGTTCGTTCATGTTACTTCACAGTGCATTAACTAATGTTAAAGGAGAACTCCGGTCAATTTTAACATTGAGCTAATTTTTTTGTAAATTTGGAGTGTTGTCAATACAGAGAACAACGACAAAAATCGGTCGTTAATTTAGATTGTTGAGTTCACGCGCGTGATCATAGTAACTAAACCTATGCGCGTGAACTCGACAATCGATTACTATGGACTTCGACCGAAAACAGGATGTAAATACAGGTATGTGCGCTGGCTGAAATAACATCATTTTTATTCATATCTTTCACATCTACTGCAGTCAGATTGACCCATGTTCACTCTGAAGGAATCACTCACATGGCTGGGCACTTGTAATGACACATCAAGGACGTTAAGAGGCTAAAAGCAGGTTTAAAACTTGCCCCATTGAAGTCAACAGGGTGCAAATTTTAAAAAGAGGATAACACGGTGTAGGCAACACGATTTTTGTCGTTGTTCTCTGTATTGACAGCACTCCAAATTTACAAAAAAAATTAGCTCAATGTTAAAATTGACCGGAGTTCTCCTTTAACAAAAAAAATAAATAATTTCAATAATGTAGGCTATTATTAGTAGCCTAATGTTGAAATTAACATTAACAATGGTTAACAAATGAACAAAGTGCAGTTTATTAATAGTACATGTTAACTAATGTAGTTAACTAGAATTTAATATATGGAACATTCATTAAAGTGAATCGGTTCAAATGAGTCATTAGTTCGCGAATCGGACGTGTCATTAGTGGACGTGTAGCCAGCGTTGTCTGATTATCCCGGCAGTTTCTTTTTTTTAGCACAATTCACACTCCGCGGTAATTCAGGAGAAAACAAATCTTCGATGCAGGAAAACCCCTGGATTGGTTATATAACGTTGGATAGAATGACGGTCCGGCCATCGCGTATCAGCGCACTTAAGGTATACACTGTGAAGTCATTTGCAATTACAATTAGTCGCACAAATGCTCCCAAATATATTTTTAGGTCGCACAGATTAAACTTCAGGAGCATATGCGACCAAAATGGTCGCAATTTCGAGCCTTGTTTAAGACTTCCGTTCATCTTCAGAACACAAATTAAGATATTTTTGATGAAATATGAGAGCTGCCCAGAAAGTTAGTAAAGACATTGTTAAAATAGTCCAAGTGACTGGCTCAACCTTAAGTTCATCAAGCAACAACAATAATTTTTGTGTGCAAAAATAACAACTTTATTCAACTATTCATTTTCTTATGTGTGGGCCTCTGAGTGAGTTCACAAAAGTGCCGCACTACATCGAGTCCCATCTGCGTCATCATCTCAGTTCTCGCTGCTCTCGTGAACTCTAGGGCCGGGACGATACAACTATCTCCCGATTCGATACTATCACGGTACTTGGGTGATGATACTGCTGGTATTACGATTTTTTTTTAAGAATTGCGATTCGATATTACGATTTTTATTTTATTTTTAACAATAGACCATCAGAAAATTTTAAATCATACACTTTTACAGACTGTATAGCCTACATGATGTATAAAATGAGTCATATTTACAAAAACAATTCATCACATCTTTCTGACTTATTTCAGAAGCATCATACAGTTAGTACTACATTCTCTTTAATAAATTATTCAATAACAAATACATTTTGTAACATTCACTTGTGTTTATGCGCCCTAGGCGCCTCGCGTTTAACCGCCAGCTGCGCATCACGTTTTTGGAGTTGAAAAAAAAATCAACTCGAATCGAATGAATGGAGAGGCGGGTCTTCCATTGTAGTGATGAAAGCTACAGTTGCTTTGAACGCCGGAGAGAGCGATGATGGAGGATAAACTTGTGGTGCTCTCGCGGGTTACCAGGAGCTTAATGACTTCACGAATCGTAACTACCACAATGTTAACAGAAAATAAACAAAGTTAATAAAAGTCTGATTTGACGTTTACTTGACTGACAGGACAGCAGTTTCTGTGTTTGCCTAGCAACAAAAAACGCAGTTCACTGCTCGTTCTGTGTGATTGGGGCAGTGCTGTGCGCCTCGCGTTTTCGAACCGGAAAAACGCGTTAGGTGTGATTGGGGCTTTACTCTATTTTGATCGCTATCATAAACATCAGTGTTTATATTTGAAATTTAAACTTTTATCCTAGTACTTCTATGATAATTTGAACTTGCCTATTGTATCACAGAAATAATGATACTATGAGGTTGAAAAGACTGTTTGTGAAGCTGTTTCATGACGACTCTCTCCGGGTCAGCACAGCTTTAAATGTTGCGATATGATTTTGTCAAAGGTTTAATAGACAGACGAAATGGAAGCAGATTGTGTGGGTGTTTGAATCGAGATCACATTTTTTTAAATATGAATCGTGCAGCTCTATTGTCTTATCTCTCTCCCAGTATGAGTAGCGCGAGGGCTTATCAATGCATTTAATCTCACGTTGCTTATACGCGTCCACTTGAAAGGGATATTACGTTACTCGACACTCAAAATTTAACAACACATTTCATCCTTTGTTGGAACGAAAGTGACTTACTTCGGTCAACCTCGTCTATAAGCAAGGACAAAAATAAAGCAATTTAATTTGAATTAATATCGATTCTGTAATAAAAAAATAATCCATTTTAAGATTGTTTAAAAAACAACAACACGATACCTAGCCTAGGTGAATCGATTTTTTCTCCCAGCACTAGTGAAGTCACTCAGAGGCCCATACGGAAGAAAATGAATAGTTGAATAAAGTCTTTATTTTGTTTTTTTGTGCATAAAAATTATTGTCGTCACTTGATAAACTCACCAGAATAAAATTGCCTAGAAGCCTATGGAGGAGTGAGCCAGCTCTCAGATTTCATCAAAAATATCTTAATTTGTGTTCTGAAGATGAACGGGAGTCTTACGGGGTTGGAATAACATGAGGGTGAGTGAATACTGACAGAATATTTTGGTGAACTAACCCTTAAACACTGTTTTCATTTCATTTAAATGCTTATGTGAAAATATTTGTTGTTGTTTTTTTTAAGCTATAATGTAGTGTTTAAAATGTATGATAATCATATGAAATTTGCTTATAATTCACATGGTTATGTTAATAAAAAATAAAGTTGGACGAATTGTGCAGAATTTTTTTTCTAACCTTAAAATAACATTTTAACTTGAAAGAAAGTGGACATTTTAATATTCTTTGAATGTTGTATTGTTAATAACATTTTGGGGGAAATAACGTTGCAGGAATGTTATGCTTACCTTAAGATGATGTTCCAGCAACGTTATGCCAATGTTCCGGCAATGTTATGCTAACCTTAAGATAACGTTGCATGAACGTTATGCTAACCTTAAGATGAACGTTATGCTAACCTTAAGATAACATTCCATGAACGTTATGCTAACCTTAAGAATGTTCAAGCAATGTTGTGCTAATGTTCCAGCAACATTATGCTAACCTTAAGATAACGTTCCAGCAACGTTATGCAAACCTTAAGATAACGTTCCATGAACGTTATGCTAACCTTAAGATAACGTTCATAACGTTCCATGAACGTTATGCTAACCTTAAGATAACGTTCCATGAACATTATGCTAACCTTAAGATAATGTTCCATAAACGTTATGCTAACCTTAAGATAACGTTCCATGAACGTTATGCTAACCTTAAGATAACGTTCATAACGTTCCATGAACGTTATGCTAACCTTAAGATAACGTTCCATGAACATTATGCTAACCTTAAGATAACGTTCCATAAACGTTATGCTAACCTCAAGATAACATTCCATGAACGTTATGCTAACCTCAAGAATGTTCCATCAATGTTGTGCTAACGTTCCAGAAACGTTATGCTAACCTTAAGATAACGTTCCAGCAATGTTCTGCAAACCTTAATACAATGTTCCAGCAACGTTATGCTAATGTTCCGGCAACGTTATGCTAACCTTAAGATAACGTTCCATGAACGTTATGCTAACCTTAAGATAACGTTCCATGAACATTATGCTAACCTTAAGAAAACGTTCCATGAACGTTATGCTAACCTTAAGATAACATTCCATGAACGTTATGCAAACCTTAAGATAATGTTCCAGCAATGTTGTGCTAACGTTCCAGCAACGTTATGCAAACCTTAAGTTAACGTTCCAGCAACGTTATGCAAACCTTAAGACAATGTTCCAGCAACGTTATGCTAACGTTCCGGCAACGTTATGCTTACCTTAAGATAACGTTCCAGCAACATTATGCTAACGTTCCAGCAATGTTTTTCCTAACATTAAGATACCATTCGAGCAACGTTTCGCAAACTGGACATTTCAACATTTTTAGAACGTTTCAAGTCAACGTTCCCACAACGTTCTTAGGACATATTTTTGTTAGCTGGGTAGAGGGTTTTTTTGGCCAATCGGAACCAAACCAGTGCAGAAATGTTCTCTGGAGTCTGATTATCAATAATTATCGAAAAAAAGTTGAAATTTCGATCCACGGTTGCTAAGGGGCGTCAAAACGTTCGCAGGAGGCGGAGCCAGTTTACTAAAATGGTTATAACTCATGAACGAAATTAGATATTTTCACCAAACTCGGAACACATGTGTATGAGTTCAATCTGGGGTCACAGTAAAAAAATCGCGACGATTGAACACTAGGTGGCGTTATAACATGAAAAAAACATGAAAAGGGCTATAACCACCTGACCGTTAGTCCAATTGACTTGAAAATTGGTATGCAGTCTCATGGTCCAGGGTGCCATGTATATTTATGAGGACATTGGCGTATCTCGAAAAACATGGCCGCCATCGGCCAATGAAGTTGAGCACCTATTAGACAAGGTTAACGGAGGCCGATCGGAACAAAACTCGATGGGCATGTTCAACTCATGGCCCTAGAGGTATGTAAGAATTTTGAAAGAAATCGGCCACTAGTTGGCGCTAACGAGTTTTATGGCTCTGTAATCACGTGGTGTTAAACTTATTGTCACATTATGCATATCATTTGATAGATCTGCTCATGCTGAACAACTTTGCCTCAAGAACCACTACTGTCAATCAAACTGTTCATTAAATATTCGCAAATATGTTAAAAACCTACTTTTGCGAACTAGTCCCTGGTTTTTCGCCCGATCAGAACCAGACCAGTCTAGGGTAATTCTCTGGACTCTCTAGATCAATAATTATCGAAAAAAAGTTGAACTTTTGCATTTGGATGGCTGTAATAGGGTAATTTAGAAAATGGGCGTGGCAAAATACACTAAAAAGCCTATAAATCCTAAATGAAAACTCAGAACTTCACAAAAATTGATGAGCATATGTGACATAACATGCTAAAGAAGCATGGACATTTTTATGGAGATCGGAGCATAGGTGGCGCTATAACTGTTAAAAAGCTTTAAAACCATATATTTCCTATGGTAAATTGCCTGTATTGGCTGTAAATTGTGTTTTCCATCCTATGATCATATAATGTTTATAAAATAATGTTAAAAAACAGTGCAATACAATTCTCTGGACTCACTAGATCAATAATTGTCAGAAAAAGTTGAACTACTTCATTTGGATAGCTATAATAGGGTCACTTCAATATGTGGCCTTAAAATGAATACCATATTGAGCCAATAAGTGGTATTTTACTGCCCCCTGCTGTCATTTCATCATACTACTCCCTAATATTGTTATATAATTCATATTTAGACTTTATAAAATCATTATTTTAACATTTAACATGAAAACGAAAGTAAAATGGCATTTAGGCCACGCCCCCCCAGTACAAATTCACTCATAACTCGAAAACGGAAAGTCGTTGCGCGCTCAAATTTTTATGGTAAGGTCCTCTCCGGGCTCTTGATCGAAACGTGTCGTTGCGGGCCTCGGGAGCGCGCCCCCCCCGCGGATCGTTAGACCGCGGGACCCCCGAGACCCCCAGACCCCCAGACCACCCCGAACATTGTGTGAGAGCTCGTTGGAAAGGGCCCATCCTTGGCTAGCTTCGATTCAAATGTGGTGTAATTTGCCCTGGGCATTCCAGAGATAATAGCCCGAACAGATATGCCTTATAACAGTCATAACTCCCAGCCCCAATCGCCCAAAAACACCTTGATGGTCTCATTCAACAGGGCTCCTCAAGCACTATCTATGCTCTGAGTTTCAGAATTTTTCGCCTTTTGGTTCCTGAGATATAAGTAAAAAAACAAATTCCCATTCATTCATTCAAACACTTCAACTGTAAAATGTAAGCTATAATACCACTGTTGTCCACTAGAGGGAGCAGCAGGATTACGCATGATCTTTTAATTCGCTTTCAGTATTGGGAAATAAACAAATGCTTTAAGAAGCAATCTTTTTTATTATGATGTTTTTTTATTTATTATGATGTTTGTATATATATATATATTTTATTATGATTATGAACGGTTTGATTTACATTAGTGATTCTTGAGGCAAAGTTGTTCAAGATGAGGAGATGAAGATATTTTCACAATAGCACATCCTAAAAACATTGAAAACATATTTGTCTTTGTGTGTGTGTGTGTGTGTGTGTGTGTGTGGAGGTGTTTGTGTTTGTGTGTGTGTCTGTGTGTGTAAGCATGCTTAATGGAAAGAACATGGAGAAACTGCTTTGTTTTACTGGTGGATAAAAAAGTCTTTCAAATGAAAGTGAGTCAATTAGTGGTCTTCTACTGCCCTCTGCAGGACATTCTACTTAATACAATATTTTCATCTGTGCTTTTGCATTAGTTTTTGGACTATATAAAATTACTTGCATGAAAATCACCTATTATAACACAGTCATGTTTTGTCAAAGTTTATCACTTCATTTTTACTGAGCTCTCAGTTTGAACATTTCTGCCTCTCAGTGATTAATTTGAAATCTGAAAATGGTGTTATACAGAGGAGATTTGCAATTATCATTTTGTTACCTATCTTTTATTTTAAATATCTACATCTACAACAAAATGTGTGTGCATGTGTGTGTTCAAGCATGGTTAGTGTATTAAGTATTATTGTTTAAGTATTATTGTTTTCATTTACATTTTAACCACCAGAAGAACACTCATTGGTTCATTCTGCTCACTAAAATATTATTTTTCATTTTTTTTTCCATTTGAAATATTGTTTAAACTTAATAAAATCATTAAAATAACATTTCAAATCATATTTTGTCTGTTTATAAATCCCACAGACTCACATTGGCTGCAATACTAATGTTTTTGTAAAACACAGACCTGATAGTCTAATCTGTGTGTATTGTGCATATATTATTGATATTATTACTATTGCAAATCATGTTATTGTAACTCATATCTTAATAGAATATTATTTGTAATTTTAATTCTTTATTTCTTAATTGTTTTTTTATGATTACTACAGATATTATCACCAAAGATATCAACTACACCTTCACTTTTAGTATTGATACGCTGCACACACAGCACAATCACACACTCACTAATGCATTCAAATAAATGTAATCTTACTGTGCTACTTTATTTGTACATGATTAGAATGAACAGAAATCTAAGACTATTTTTCTTCTTTTGTTAAAGCCATTTCAGACTCCAAGTAAGCATTATATTACTAATCATCTATTTTAAAGGTGCCATACAATTGAAAACTGTATTTATCTTGGCATAGTTGAATGATAAGAGTTCTGGACATGGAACTGACATACCGTGAGCCTCAAACACCATTGTTTCCTCCTTCATGTGTAAATCTCCTGTTTGCAAAAGACCGCTGAAAAATTAGTGAATCCCACCATAACACCGATTGTGACGTTGGAGTCAGGATCATTAATATTTATACCCCCCAAATTTGGATTTTCCAGTCAATGTTCTAGGCCAGGCAGTGTTAATGTGGACCTGCACAGCCGAATCATCAGAAGATCTGCAGGTATTGTGAAGAAGCAAGCAAGGACAATAGTGAAAATGGCAGATCATGGATATAAATGTTATGTCTGAGGCTGTGCTGCGGATTTGAGAACTTTTCATTCCCTTCCCACAAAAGAGAACTGTCAACAGGCATGGTTGATGTTTACAACAGGATACCTCACCATTTTAATTCAAAGCTGTTAGTTTGCTCTTAACGGAGGCCGATCAGAACGAAACTAGGTGGGCATGTTCGACTCGTGGCCCTAGAGGTCTGTAAGAATTTTGAAAAATCAGCCACTAGTTGACGCTAACAGGTTTTACGGCTATGTAATCACGTGATGCATATCATTTGATAGATCTCCTCATACTGAACAACTTTGCCTCAAGAACTACTGCTGTCAATCAATTTGTTCATTAAATACTTGCGATTATGTTAAAAACCTACTTTTGCGAACTAGTCCTAGGTTTTTCGCCCGATCGGAAATATACCAGTGCAGTACAATTCTCTGGAAGCTCTAGATTATTAATTATATAAAAAACTTTAACTTTACCCATTGGGTAGCCATAACAGGATCATTTAGAAAATGTGTATGGCAAAAAACACTCAAAAGCCTGTAAATCCTAAACAAAAACTCAGACAACTCACTAAACTGCCTTATGTGCTTAAAGACCCTAAATGCTTGAACCCCGCTAAATGCTGCTTGCAGCTTTAATTTTTCCTTGTAATTATGTATGGTTTGCAAAAATGTCAACGGCTGCGTCTGTGTAAATGAGCGAAGCAAAGTGTATGCGCATTGTGCACACGCTATATTATGGCCAAGCATGCGCCCTTAACATAGCGTCTGAATAACGTGCCACTGACTTTAGACTAGGTTTTTCCTGGTCTGTGGCGGAATTGTTTTCTGGAACTGCAAAATAGCACCAGGGAACATTTGCGCCGGAGCACGCCTCCTCTTTTCGCTGAATCGCCCCTGGGAGCACAAGTTCATTCCCTAATTTACCGACGTGCGTCTATCGAGGGAAAAGTCTACTGTGCGTCGGGTGCAAAATAGGAATGATACATGTGTCGGTGTACAAAGTCAATTGCGCTGGGTGCAAGATAGGGCCCAGAGACTCTTTGAAGGGAGGAAGAAAGGTAAGCTCATCTACTGTACAGAGAGAGACTATGAAAAGGTCTTCAATGTTTGTTAACTCTATGAATCATCTACAGATCAGTCAGACACTACAAAGGACCATTTCACATCAATTTACTCATTCATTAACAAACTTTCACTAAGACTTATGGTGCAGCATTTTTACAAATTATTCATAAAGTATACTTCAGGTTTGACACAAATGATTAAAATATGCTTGCTGAAACATAGTCGAGAATTCTGCCTTGTGCATAGTCTTATGTCCATCGAAGTTACATTTATTTGATGATAAATTCTGTAAAAAACAACAATATTGTGAAATATGAAAAAATGAAAAAATGTTACAACAGAAAACAGTTATGTTTTTCTGTAGTAGCAAAGCTTTTTTTTTACCTGGTGGCTGTAAATTTTACTTCGGTTTTCTCTGTTTTTTTCCCCATTATTTAGTGTAATTTTCTTTGGTTGTTGATGTGTCCCTTTCTTCTCTCTCCAGGAGCCATTGAGGACTTGGTGTGGAACGGGGAGGCTAGCTGCTTCATTCGAGTTGTGTGCTACACCGTGTGCTGTGTGTGCTTCACTGTGTGCTGACGAAACTTCCTTATAGTGTGGCGCGTGGTGTCTGATTTGATGTGACGTGAGGTGGTTTTGGACGACCTCTGGAGTAGTAGCCGGTCTTCCCTGTTCCCGCTAAGCCTAGCTCGGGAGAAGTATGTTTGTCATGTTGGGAGAGTCCTGAAAACGAGAGCATTTTATTGGTGATGATGATTTTACAATAAAGTGTATTTTTTTGCCCCTCACGTCTCAAGTTATCTGCCTTCCAAATGGTAACACTTACCTGTGTGTCCTTATTGGGGGTTATTTCCCTGGCGCTCCACCAGGGTGGCGTAGTCGGATAAAATTATTAGTGATTCACTTTTCCCTCAACTTGAGTAATGCAACCATAGAATTCAATAAGGTGCCTGTAGCGTAGTTAGATGTTATGGGAAGAAGGAGCCGGGAACCGGCGAACATTCAAGAACTCTTAATAAAATAAATAAACAAATACAATAACAAAAGTAAAGGCAGCAGTCCCTCACACTGCCACATAATAACAACAAAACACAACACAACATAAATCCAGGCCTGGCCTCTCTCGTCCTTCACTGTTGTCGCTCCTTCTTTTATGTTTCCGTTCCCCCGTGAGAGATATGGGACCGGTGAGTCGCACAGGTGTCGCTCATTATCAATTACGCCACCGGCCTAGTCCTGATCGCCACTGTGCCCTTTCTTTTTCACATGACTGCCCAGCAAACACAGAACGTTGGCACAACGTACCCAACCTTCTAACAACATTTAACAACATGGCCAAAAGGTTGCTATAACTACGTTGTGTGGTGAAGGTTGTTTCAGCATTGTCACAATGTTGACAATGAACCTCGGTTCAGGGCCATGGTTGTGCCTAGGGTGTCTGGACAACCACTGGATGACATATGTACTCGTCACTGCCCTGAAACTCAAAAATCAGCCTTTTAAATTTCAATGGACCATTGGATCGTCTCATTCTTCATCGAGCAAAGATACGTGAGTATTTCATTTAAAGGGACACTTTAATTTGCATTAAGCTTTGTATCGTTAGAAACCCAGTCATATTTTTTGAATAGTCGTGCATTATTCCCTCATTTTCCCCTGAGATGGGATAAATACGGATTTCAGTGTTGCAGTTCCTGCTTATAATGATGTAAAAATCATCATTTTGCGTCATTCTAAGCAGGAAGTCCCATATCTTTGTAGAGGGGTTGACACTACAAACACTCGTTACTCATTTTTCCAGGGGGTGGGACCCACTCACGCTACAGACCTATTACAGATCAGTGGGTGGGACTTCACTTATAGAAACTAAAAGCAATATATGCCATCTTGCTTGGAAGCTAAGCTAACAGGCGCTGTGGAGCCAGATGTGAAGTTATGGCGTATACAATGGCGGAAGGTACTCAATATGATATGGAAGAAGAGGATTTCGAAAGTCTGATGCTCGAATCAGATGTTCGTGGCTATCTTTACGAGCCGCAATATAGCGAATAGCAGCTGAGGCTGATGGAGGAACAGGAGGCGGCAGCTGTGGCTTCTGCAGCCGAGGCAGAAGACCTCCCAGTCGCGGTTGCGGACTGAACATCCCGGTACCATGCAATAATTCACCATTTCGAAAGAAATACAAACGAGGAGTAATTCACTAATGAGTTCGCCAACTAACTCGAAATTTTGTGTGAAATGAATTTCAAGCTCTGGTGGTAGCTAGCCTTGTAGACGGAAGAGTGATTTCTATGATAGGCAGATACCTCATAGGCGGTGTTCTTGATTAGTGGGAGTGGCTTGCGGAGCTGTGCAATGTGGTGCATTTTGGGAGTTGTTGTCTTCCATACAAATGCGCCCTAAAGTTACTTTCTGTCTTTCCTCGGTTAAAAAGGCACCAAATTTGAAATCTATGTTACATTTCGACTTCATATATGACCCATTTTCAATAAAGATTAATGTTCCCACGGGTGAAATGCTCCTTTAATTGACCTCAGATAAATAAGATACACTGTTAGACTTTTTATCGTATTTTTGCGGTAACTTACTGGCAGCACTATTGCCAGTAAGTTACCGTAAGTTCCCCTTTACAGTAGCTTACTGTAAATGTGTCTTACGGTATGATGCCCTTACCGCAATTTAATTTTACAGTAAGATGCCCTTACCGCAATTTCATTTTACAGTAAGATGCCCTTACCGCAATTTCATTTTACAGTATGATGCCCTTACCGCAATTTCATTTTACAGTATGATGCCCTTACCGCAATTTCATTTTACAGTATTATGCCCATTTTACACTTTTATTATTTATATTTATTTATTTTATTTATATCGCACGTCATACACTTTGGCAATTAAAAGTGCTTTACACAGTGGGGAATTAAAATAATTACAAAATTACAAAAAAGGAAAATTAAAGTGCCCCTATTATGGATTTCTGAAAATTACCTTTCATGTAATGTGTAACAGCTCTAAGGCCTCGTTTACAAGTGAAATGTAACCCAATTCTGATTTTTTGCTCATGTGTGACACAGATCAGATGTGTTCTATGACAGTGTAAACAGGAAAAAAAAAACACATGCATTCAGATATTTCAAGATCGGTTTCAGGCCTCATTCATATGTGAAAATAAATCAGATATAAATCAGATATGTGCCAATGCGACTGTCAAGTAAACAGGCTGATCGGATTTTCTGAGGCATTAGGCTACTTCTCCGCGGTTTAATGACAAGAGCAACCCCGATGCGCGTCTGCAAAGGGACGGATGGCCTGTCGAAACGTTGTGTCGTCATAGGAGAGGAATGTGGACAAACGTTGACACAACATATCAAAGGTTGGCTTGCTCATCCTAAAATTTCGGACCCACTGCTTCTCGTTAAAGCTCGCCACAATATGCTCCTACCAGTCCTGAGATCTCTCTAGCACACAATAACTGAAGCATATGCGTGCACTGCAATGATGGCACTTTTCGTCCTCCTCTGCCTCATAATCATGGTGATGTTTGGCGAACTTCGCATATATCGCAGAGCTATCATCAAGCATATTTCGCATTTGTCCATCTGTGTAAGATAATTGAACCCTTTAAGCATGCGCAATGTTTCAGATAGTATGGCAATTGTAAACACCTGAATCGGATATGGGTCACAATTGAAAGAACATGTAAACCGACGGTCAAAAAATAATAAATCAAATATATAGCCAACAAATCAGAATTGGGCATCAAGACCTGCAGTGTGAACGAGGCCTCTGAGGCCTAATCGTTTTTCAAACGAGTCATAAGCCATTTAGTGGTGACGTCAAGACGGAACATTAGCATATTGCCGACACCAGGGAAAACTTGAACCCCTTCAAACACTACAGCTGATCCCTGTGGATGCTGGATAGCATCATGTTGAGAAGACGCTGTGCTGTACAATGTGACGGTAAAGCCAGTTTTATTTTCACTGCCCAAGGATGAGCATGTGAAGAATCAGTGGTTAAAGTTCATCTTTACCATGATATCATTGCAGTTTAATCCTAAACTTTTGCTGTGTTCCCTTTATTTCACTGACGACAGCTTCTCAAATCTCGGAGTTCAATGCAGGATTCGCAAACCGCTTGCTTTTGAAAGATGGTGTTCTAAATAATTAGTTTTGAGTTTTATATTGTGTTGGTCTCCTGCTAACTGGCTAACTCACATTATCACTGTCTTACTTAAAGGGTTAGTTCACCCAAAAATGAAAATTCTGTCAGTAATTACTCACCCTCATGTTGTTCCAACCCCGTAAGACCTTCGTTCATCTTCAGAACACAAATTAAGATATTTTTGATGAATCTGAGAGCTGGATCACTCCTCCATAGGCTTCTAAGGGATTGGAACTTGCTGGCCCAGAAAATGTATTAAAGACATCGTTAATATAGTCCAAGTGACTACAGTGGCTCAATCTTAAGTTTATAAAGCGACGAGAATACTTTTTGTGCGCAAAAAACACACAAAAATAACGACTTTATTCCACTATTCGCGTACAACACAGAAGCGCTGCGCAGTTATACTACGTGAAAAAAACTCGAGAAAACGAAATGAATAGTGGAATAAAGTCGTTATTTTTGTGGGGTTTTTGCGCACAAAAAGTATTCTCGTCGCTTTATAGACTTAAGATTGAGCCACTGTAGTCACTTGGACTATATTAACGATCTCTTTAATACATTTTCTGGGCCAGCAAGTTATAATGTCTTAGAAGCCTATGGAGGAGTGATCTGGCTCTCAGATTTAATCAAAAAATATCTTAATTTGTGTTCCGAAGATGAACGAAGGTCTTACGGGGTTGGAACAACATGAGGGTGAGTAATTACTGACAGAATTTTCATTTTTGGGTGAACTAACCCTTTAAATACCTATGCTAATCAGTTTATGGGCCAGGATTATCTATAACTGTGTCTATTAATGCAGTGTATCACTAAGAAACGTCCTGCTTGAGTCGTCCTTGTGATGGAGGTTCGGGTTGAATAACTAGTTCTTCCAGTGTTTCATTATTGTACTTGCGTTCGGATTGATTTGGTAAAATCGACGTCATTGTTTGTTACTGTGTTTAGTTTACAGTGTAGGAAGCCTCAGGACAGCTGATGTTGTTATGGCAATGGGTGTTTTTGTTTAAGACGCGCGCTGTATGCAGTAAACCAATCACAACAGACTGAGCTGTCTGGCCAGTAGCATGTGGAAAGGAGGGATTTAGAGAGATTGATTCATCTGACGGGCCGTTTAAGAATCTTTGAAAAAATGTGGTGATGTGCAAATGTATATTATGAGAAAAATAAACCGTTTTTTTTTACCTTTGATGCATGTAAACCTGTTGTAGGTAAGTGTTGTAGTAAATAGCATAATAGGGGCACTTTAAAACAGTTATAAAAACAATAAAAAAAATTTACAGTACAGTTATAAAATAAATTAAAAGAATAAAAAGATAATATATAGATACATTTCTCATCTGGCAATACACCGGTGTATCATATTTTTCTCAACTCCCAGTTTTACGCTGAGATTTTCCCATGGTGATTACACTGTGTCTGTGGTGTTCTTGCGGCACGCCTAAGAAATCAACTTATCCAAAAAAACTGATTTTTCCCTAAAGTCGTACATGAGAAGCTCTAGGACTGACTCACGGGGTAACCTCGGGTTCACTGCCCCATCAGTCCGCACCCCAAAGATTTGTCCAGAAGCTCTAGGAATGGAATCGATCCAGTCCACACCCCACAGAACCTCGAGTTTAATTACACGTCAAACTCACTACTTCACCACAGACAGAGGTCGTCAGCATGGTTTCATCTCTCAATTTCCCCAATTTAGTAATTTATGTTTGTCTCTTACCCAATTGCATTTGAGTTCAGTTTAGAATCAAAAGGAGGATGCAAAAAGAGAACTGAATTCATAACAAATCAAAGCAGGGATCATGACAATACGCAAAAAAAGCATCCCAGCTGGTCTTGACTGGCCTCCATACCGGTAAACCACTGATGGCTGATCTGAAAAAACAACAACAACAAAAAAAAAAAACAGAGAAAATGTGTGAGAAATGGTCATGAGTTTATTTAATCTAAATTTGTTCATGGACAGACGAGGAATCAACTTGTGCAACAGAAGTTATTACCAGTCGAGTTAGTTTAAATAGTATAGCTTTATTGCACATCCCTTGTTAGGGAACTCTATTAATTGCCTGAATGTACAATTACGTTAAAGGTACACTGAGTAACTTTATGGCCCTTCAAACTTAAATCTGAAATAGAAAGCTTTTGTAACATTACAAATGTTTTTACTGTCACTTTTAGCTCAATTTAATGCATCCTTGCCTTGCATCCTTATTCATTTCATTCAACAACCAAAAAAAATAATAAATAAAAATAAAATACTGACTGAACAGTAGTGCTTTCTATTTCAGATAAATGCTGTTGTTTTGAACTTTCTATTCAAAGAATTCTGAAAAAAAAGTGTACAACTGAAAATAATCAGAAATGTTTCTTGATTCACACAAGTGCCCCTAAAAAAGTTCTGCTGCAAGTTCTGCATTACAATATGTTAATCACATAATGCATCTGATAGTTAGTCAAAACATACTTACAAAGTCAAAGATGCTCAGTGCGGAGGCTCTTAAAAGAGCCTTTGGGCTGTTAGCTCCTGTTGACAGGGAAAAGAGAGAAATAGAAGCAAGAAACATTATTTTTCAGCAATGATTATTGGCAAATGACTATATGTTAAGAACATGATAAATGACAGATCTAGGATGAATGCTAGATTGATCAATTTCACAATCAGATGACAGTTTTACCAACAACTGTCATAGAATTTAAAAAAAATTATATTTTGCAATGAATATTTTTTAATTAGTCGGCTTTTACATTGCTTTAAATGCCTTACTATTTTAACATGTCATATTTCGATCCTGTGCAAAGTGAATCCAGCATTTATACGTAGCTGTCACATCTCTTACATCGTGTCTACATTTTGTTAATGAGAGTTTTCGCGAGCCTGCATAATTCGGCACTGAATAAAAACTCCTGCGTTCTCCAGAGCGCGAAAACAAATAAGCAAATATGCACTGGAGCGTTTGGCAAATCTGTTTCGCCAATATATTATAACAGTATCAATCGAGGCTGCTCTTTCTTGCGTTTGAGAACTCGCATAGAACCGGGCCTGGGGCAGAGAGAGCGCGAGAGAGTGCCTTTGAAAAAACGCGCTAGGCCAAACTTACCTCAAAACGCCACACATTTAACTGAAGAGGAAAATATGCCATAACTGGTCGTAAAAAGGACAGAAAACCTTTGTTTGTGTAAATATTAGATTGGGTCCATCTACTGGAAAAGGCAGTCAGTCAATTCTATGGCATTTAATGGGATATTAAAGCGGCAGTTTCGAGGAAAATTTGACTGTCCTGTGAGCTGTTATTAAAAGCCTATTCGATTTTATTATTTACTTTCTTCATAAATTTAGCTATATTTAATTGACATTGGTAATGGTTTACTTTTATAAAAGTAACTTATAAAATAAATGTGTTCAGTAAAAAGTACTTACCTCAGAAAAAAACCCAGCTGGCATCTAGCGATAGCGATCCACTCTCAGCAGGGACGTCCGTTATGAGCGCGCACTCGACACGTGACGTCACACAAACCTCAGTTTACATTCTGCCAGGTTGTTGCGCGGGCTTTGCAACAATTAAAATTTTGTGAGGTGTAAGCAAAGTTTATATATATATATATATATATATATATATATATATATATATATATATATATATATATATATATATATATGTTAATTTAAAATAAAATAAAAATACATTTATATAATTTATATTGCCTGTATGGGAACCAGTTGTGAATTTTTGTATATATATATATATATATATATATATATATATATATATATATATATATATAATTTTTTTTTTTTTTGTTTTTTTTTTTTGTTATTGGACAAAATGCTCATATAAAAAATTACTCTGGTCTCTCACTAAGAACTCATTTTAATCCTTCCATCAACGTGTTTTTTATTTTTATTTATTTATTATTTAACTTTTAAACATCCAGTGTTTGCATAGCTTAAAAATAAGAATGCAGATTCATGATTTTCATCTGCAGAACAAGATGGGGGAAAAATTATCATATAATATAAAACATTATCATATGATATTTTAATATGCCTAAAACATTAATACAATATGCATATATACAAACTTGAAAAAATCTGTCTTCTTCATTTACAGTAGCACTACTGCTTTTGCGTAAACAGTAAAGTACTGTAAATTCCATATACAGTAAGTTACTGTAAATTTCATACAAAATACCCATAATGCAGTGCATATTACAGTAGTTTACCGTAAATAATATAAGTGGTATTTTACTGGGCTTTTTTGCGGTAAGTAACTGTAAAATTACGGCAAAGTCTAACAGTGTACGTAATTATTCAAACACAACCTACAACTTCCTTGTCTAATGTGACATGTATTTGTTCAGTCTAACTGAAGGGACAGAATAACATTAGCTGATAATTCATGGAGTTTGCGATCTTGTAGAAATTACAGTACCAGTGTACTGGCTATATTTCTTTTAGTATTCGGATATCCTTTAATTCTTACCGTTAGGAAAAGTGTTCATCTGGTCAGGTATGACAAATATTTTAACTTTATGCCAAAAGTTATAAGCCATAATGAAGCCAAAATTACTTTAATGATGAGTAATTGACATTTCAGCACTTCCTGAACAGACAGTGACTTAATCGCGTACTTGTTGCACGTAAATTTTTTTTCCTTTTTTTGAAAACGCACAGAGAAAAATAATAATATGTCTAACTGCTCGCACACCTGTTTATTTTTTCCTTTGATTTGTCTGCTATTTATGCTATCATGTCTGTTCATGTTAGTACTCCCTGTATAGTCCTGTCATGTGAAGCTCCGATTTGCTTTGTTCTCTGCCAAGTTTAACATGACCTGTGCCTGTTAATTAAATGTTCTGATCTGCCTTTGCTTTTTATGTTTTATTTATTATACTTAAAATAAATTTCTGTATTTGTATATTTAGTTTTTTTTTCTATTTTTCACAAATGTATGAATTTTGGAAGTGCAATTTGATTACCATATGCAGTTTTAATAA
Organism: Leuciscus leuciscus; assembly: GCF_965113295.1. NCBI lineage: Eukaryota > Metazoa > Chordata > Actinopteri > Cypriniformes > Leuciscidae > Leuciscus > Leuciscus leuciscus. The sequence goes on along the minus strand of NC_138736.1, from coordinate 20,317,597 downwards.
AGTTGAATCAGCTAACCTTCTATGTCATTTTTACTCTTCAAAGTGTACACTTGCAGGTGTTGATTATAATTAATTTAGGCTACTGTTAGGCACATAAACAATAATAAGGATAAATGTATATAATTACAGCGGGGGAAATAAGTATTTAACACGTCATCATTTTTCTCAGTAAATATATTTCCAAAGGTGCTATTGACATGAAATTTTCACCAGATGTTGGTAACAACCCAAGTAAGCCATACATACAAAGAAACAAACAAAAATAAGTTCAGAAATTAAGTTATGTGTAATAATGTGAAATGACACAGGGGAAAAGTATTGAACACATGAAGAAAGGGAGGCGCAAAAAGGCATGGAAAGCCAAGACAACTGCTGAAAACTTACAGTAATTAAAAAGCAATCCAGCCCCCTGTCAGTGGAAATTAATAACAGCTAGTTCAGTCCCAAATGATGGCCTACAAAAAGGTCTCATTGCCAAGGTGTCACACAAGACACATCTCATGATGGGTAAAAGCAAAGAGCTGTCTCAAGACCTTCGCAACCTAATTGTTGCAAAACATAATGATGGCATTGGTTATAGGCGCCATTCTAAGCTTCTGAATGGTCCAGTGAGCACTTTTGGGGCCATAATACGGAAGTGGAAAGACAATAATTTCACCATAAATTTGCCTCGACCAGTGCTCCTCGCAAGATTTCTGATAGAGGAGTGAAAAGAATAATCAGAAGAGTTGTCCATTTAAACCTCCAGAATAAGGTTTGTGTCTCAGGTAATTTATGTCTTTTTTGACTGCTTAAATAACCTTTTAACCTTTAAATAACCCCTCCCTTTGTCTCATTGTAATCCAGCACCATTTGTGGTTTTCGGTCTTCTCTGGTGCTCAGTTCAGCATCTTTGTGCATAGTGCTCATTAGCAGGACATTTTTCCCTTTCTTGGAGACGACAGTGGCTTTTTCAGTGAAGGCAAACATTGAAGATGTTACTTTCCTGTTCTTCATCGCAAGAAGCTCAGAGGGAAGTTCTGGCTTATTTCTTCTCACTGTCCCCAACATGGTAACCTTCCTTTTTAGCAGTTCTTCAACCATGGCGTACGATGTGAAAAAATTATCACATGTAATGTTATGGCCATTCAGTCCCTCATGTCTCATGGCCATGTCTAGTACCACCCTCATGCCCTGATTTTTTTCAGGTGCTTCTCCAGGGGATTTACCCGTGTACACCTGCATATTCCAGGCATAGCTGGACTGTGCATCACATGCGGCCCATATTTTTATGCCATATTTGGCTGGTTTGCTTGGTATATATTGTCTGAAAGGACAGCGCCCACGAAATGGAACCAGACATTCATCCACAGTGATGTGGGGGCCTGGATTGTAAAGAAAGGGTAATCGCTGAACCCACTTGTCCCATACATTCCGTATTGCTGCGAGTTTGTCACGCTCTCGTCTGCCCTGTCTTGTTTCTTTGTCATCAAAGCTTATGACACGGGAGAAAACATGGAATGTCTTTAGAGACATGGTGGCTGGAAATATTGGCCTTCCAGTGTCAGCATTCCAAAGGCTTGCTGTTGCTTCTCCTTTTGACTTGTAGACTCCTGCCAAAATGAGCAACCCAATGTAGGCTTGCAAGTCAGTCACATCGAAGTCTTTCCAACCATCCCCATACACACGCCTACCCTCTAAGTTTGTCATTTCAAGTACATCCGTGTGATGAAAAGATGAAATGCTGATTTTATATCTTGGACATGGCTGACAGCATATCTAGTGGGCCCTGGAACCATTTTGATGACATTAGCAGTAAGTCTACCCTGTCGCAATATTATCATCGGTCTCAGACACATTCTCCTCTATGTCACTTCCTCTGTCAAAAAACTGTGACAAAATCTCATTGACAGAAAATCAGAGAGAGATGAAGAACATAGAGAGCACACAGAGCACAAAGAGAAATGGTTTAGAAGGCTTCTGTTCATGCTTTTATAATGTTTGCTCCTCCCCTTTCTTTGGTAAACCATGAGAATTATGTTTTCCCCTCCCACGGCACGGGAAATATCAAAGTTCTCGCAAAAATTATGTTTTCCCCTCCCCATATCACGGGAAACATCAAAGTTCTCATGAGAATGATGTCCCATGTCATGTGAACTACTAGTGGTTCCCGCAATACTACAGATATGGTTATGTTATGTTAGAGCCCTAAAACAGAGGGACGTTTTTTGAATATAATATTGAATATGTAAAATTATAATGAAAATTATAATTATAACATGTTATAGTGATCTCAATAAAACAACCAAAACAAATGTGTGTGAAATTTTAATATTTCTTATGTTTTATACAGCTAAAAGAGCAAGGAACACCGATGCTACCCCCTTCTGAAAACAGCCATATCACTTCTGGGGAAGGAGCTTGAAACTCTAAACTGACCAACAAATAAAGCCATGAGCAGCTACTTTTTCACTCCCCCAATATGTATATTTTTGTCTGCTTGCTTCTTGCATCTGAGTTTCTGATGAATGCAGAACCCCAGTGTCTAGATTGCGAAAACAAGAATATTTGTCTTCTGTTATTTTGCAAAAATATAATTTGCCTCAAACTGACAGCCAAGCTGTTTCAGGGAGAGAGAAACACTTTTCATTAAGTGCAATTTTGTATAAAACTGCAGTTTTAAGAGAATTATAGGAAACAACCATAGTACATGATGTTACAGCACCAAATATAAGATGATCCCTCATTTCTGTGTAACAATAGAGCACAAACGAAGAATGTCTTTTTTTAATAGCTCTAATATTTGAACTCGAGAAATGACCCATTTGTTCTTTTAAAAATGATGTGGCATCTGCTTCAAGGAAAATGACAATTGACCATGGAACAGTTGATGAATTATTCATCTTATTTATAATCTATTTATTTAGGAAAGGGGAAATTGTGTTTGCTCAACAATGAAATGATAATTAGCAGTACAGACAAAGGACGGCATGATTGACAGGCCTTTGTTAAACAAAGCTGGTGGTTAATCACATAAATTTACATGCAAGCGCAAGCCTTGTATTTGTCCCCCATCGCTATTTAAACAAAATTACATCCAATAGCACAGTGTTAAAAGCACGTTTTGCTTCCTCCCTGCTCACTAAAAACAAATGGTGCAATGATTTACGGAAATAATGACGCAACGGCTGTGGAGGAATAAGGTTCAACAGATGGTTTGTGTAAATGTGTGTTTACACATGTGATAAATGTGCTTGCAAGGTTTGGTATTCTTCTAAATTTCCAAATTTATGTCAGCTATTTAGATAGACTGTTATTATGCTGCATTTGCAAATTAAATCATCTGTATATCTTTTTCTGCCCAAACAGTCATGAAGCAGTGAAGGCGGCCAGTAAATGCATCCTTTTCATCACATGTTATTCTAAAGCATCTATCCATAAATCTTACCATCAAATTCATTCATGAATAAACCCATCTATCTATCAATCAGCCTGTCGTTTGTCATTTTGACCGCTATATTCCAAACTCTATATCTTTAATGATAAATACCCAATTGAGAGATTAATGCATTTATTGTATTAATATGTCTTTAAAAAACAAAACACCAAACTGTACATTTAAACAAGTTTAATTATACATTTATAAATAAATAATAGGCTATCCGTAGATGTCCTGAACAAAATGACGGAGTAACCCATATTTGTTTACACAGTTCGATCGCGTCGCGCCCGCCGACACACACACACACACACACCCCAACCATATTCCAGTATTGCAATCTTGACATTGCAGCCTGTTCATTATAGCCACAATAAAATATAATAATAAAATAGTCAACCTAACATAAAAATTCCACTGCTCTGTTTGTAGCCTAGCCTACAATTCGTACCATTTTGCGCATGTGAAGAGGATGATTTTTTCCGTCGATATTGGAACGTGAGTGAAGTACAAAGCCTATAATAAAGAAATAGTTTACCATCCAAATACATCGCAAATGTTGAAACATTTTGATTCTAATTAGAAAGTTACGTGAGCCTAACGCCGCTTACTTTCACTTTCGCTTATAACGCATTTCATTTTGGCTTGTTTATAGTTATTTTTTCATTCTTGTTCTGTTCTGAATATCATTACATTTAAATGATTTGTTGTTGAATATGTTTAGTGTATTTTTAACCACATTTTATTGTTGTGTATATTGGTATAGCCTATAATAATACCGCGAAATTCCGTGCGGTCAATATGACCGTCTATGGCCGAAATAGGTAAATATGTTCATTTGTTTTTTTGCCTTATGTGTAATTTATATGAAAAACATTTTAAATGAAAATACAGACACTTTTAGGAAAAGTCAGGTACCAGCAGGATTGTATTTATTTTTTCAACAAAGTTATTGCAGATATAAAATTCAAAACGGTCAAAATGACCGCCATGGCCGTTCTAGTGTTAATTAGGTGCTTTAAACCAACCTTTATAGACATTAATTGCATTCATATTTAGTGTTCCTTAAAATGTTTACACATACATTAAGCACGCACACACACACACACACACACACACACACACACTACAAATACTTTGCAAATAGTTAATTAATAGTTTATAAACAGTAGTTAATACATTAATAGATGATAGTGAGACAAATAGTGAGTTCTTCATTCATTGTCACTGTAATTAAAATGTTATTGTTTAATTAGGCCTAGCTCATATTAAAAGAGTTAGATAACAACGTGTTAACAATATATTAACTGTAAATTGTTCTTACTTTAGATTAGGTCACAGAAAAGGGGAATTGATTGATTACTTAATTAATTAACTACTTAATTAACTCTGTCGATAGTCAAATCAAGGCACATTCATTTATATAAAGCTTTTTACAATACAGATTGTTTCAAAGCAGCTTTGAAATGAATGCGAGAAAGATTGTTTTGGCTGTACAGCAGCTCAAGAAGAAATTAATTGTCTAACTTAAGTACATTTTTAACGGATTCAGGTTCATTAAACCATGGATTCAGTCATGTAAACTAATTATGTTCAGCTGTGCACTTATACATCACTATCATTATCACCTGTATATAGTATGTTGCGTTCTGTTTCAGTTCAGTGTCCGGTATTGTCTATTGTGAATATTTTGTATGCAGCTATGTTCGTTTGGATTACCCGTTGGATTTATTAAATATCACCATATTGCCTTCATTTTCATTTTCTTGTATGTTTATACAACCTGCCCCGTGACAGTGTATTTGTTCAACTATCTAATTATCTTTGTGAGGACTGGTTTGAGTTTGAGACTATCAGAGTAAAGTGAGGACATTTTGGCTGGTCCTGTTGTGGTTTCTCTCATTTGTGAAATCACTTCTCAGAGATATTTGATGCCAGAAATATTAGACTTTATTTAACAACAAAGCCGAGCATCTTCTGCAGAAGGTAGCTCCATATTTTTGCCCAGCTATATACCATCTCTTTTTCCAAAGATGGTAACACACCCTATAGATATTTTGGGTAAAGGTCTTGTACCATGTAACTTCTCAGAATAGAATGGCAACATTCCATGCCTTTCTTCAGGCTTCCAAAAGTCAAGCCAAAGTCACACACAGAGGAAATAATAGTGTGCAAATATATAGCTAAATTACTTATTTTCTAAATAATAAAATCTTCAACAGTCTTCACTTTCTGAGACCCCTTTAAAGGCCTTTTTTAGGGTCAAAACTTGGTTTTAGGGATAAGGTTATAATTAGGTTCAGGGTAAGGGTTCGGGTTGGGCAGTTAGTTGTGATGGGTAGGGTTAGGAGCTAGAAATTGCATTATGTCAATGAATGTCCTCACAAAGATAGATGTACAAGAATGTGTGTGTGTGTGTGTGTGTGTGTGTGTGTGTGTGTGCGTGCGTGCGTGCGTGCGTGCGTGCGTGCGTGCGTGCGTCCGTGCGTGCGTAGTAAATGTCCAAATAATCAGTGGCAGTTGAAAATGGTTTGAGTTTCAGGGCTGAGAAAGAATATTATATGTGACCATGGACCACAGAGATTTACATTTAAGATTTATACATCTGAACAGCTGAATAAATAAGCTTTCCATTGATGTATGGTTTGTTAGGATAGGACAATATTTGACCAAGATACAACTATTTGAAAATCTGGAATCTGAGGGTGCAAAAAAATCGAAACATTGAGAAAAATCGCCTTTAAAATGTGTCCATTTATGTTCGCGATTGTGCTGCATTCACTTACAAAAATACATGTTTGATATATGTATAGTAGGAAATTTACTAAATATCTTCATGGAACATGATCTTTACTTAATATACAAATTTTTGGCATAAAAGAAAAATCGATCATTTTGACCCATACAATGTATTGTTGGCTATTGCTATATACCCGTGCTACTTGTGACTGGTTTTGTGCTCCAAGGTCACTTATGTAAAATTGCTAACTGTCAATCTGTGTAGTTCAGACACTTGCAGGAAGCATGAATAACAAGTTTATTTTTATTCACCAACTGAAATATAGGAATGCGTATGTGAAAACACTACACAACAACTAAACATGAATAATACCAGAAAAAGGAACTACCTAAAACTGAGGGCTTATATTCACAGCAAACAAAGGGTAACTAAATGAGGAGCTCCTAGAGAAGGAAATTGATTTAAACAGAAATACAAACAATAAACATGACTAAAACAAACTCAAAATGTGACACTAACTGATACACATGCAGAGTGAACTGAAATTTGTAACAGCAGATGTGTTACAATGGTCATTGTGTTCAATATTTCCTTTAGTCTAATCTATTCTTTTGTCAGCCAGTTCATCATCGTTAGTAACGGCATGTAAATCAATGTAGAAGAATATGAGAATGAAATATTCCTCCTTGTATGACATTTATGAGATTTTTATGGCTAATTACTTGGAACAAAACCTGAAAGCACCTCCTTCCCTACATATCTGTATGCTACAGGACTGACTGAAGACTGAGGGCAAATTAAATAGATAAAGTGATAACAGGCAGTGCACATCAGAGGAGATTATATGTTATGGGAGTACAGAAACCGCACAAACAGCTAAGTGAAGTATTGTGTATCTCAGAAGTTCCCTTAGATAAGCTCATCAGGAAGCACACAGTGTGTCTATGCCGAACCACAACATTAGTTTCATTGCCACACAATACTGCTAATGGCAGTGATGATGAGTTTGGGCCAGTAGCATTAGGTGTCGTTCAGAGTGGCTGAGGCTATCTGAGAGAATTGTGTTTTCTCATAGTAATGGCCAGAAGCTTACAGCAGAAAACAGTTATATCAGTTTGATATCACAGCAGAAATGTCTATTGTTTCTGCATGGAGATATATCTATCTATCTATCTAGCTATCTATCTATCTATCTATCTATCTATCTATCTATCTATCTATCTATCTATCTATATATCTATATATCTATCTATCTATCTATCTATCTGTAATGCATCCCATCCTTTTCTGTTCTGCTTGATCTGATAAAAAATAATAAAAAATAGCTCAAAAAGGAAATATATATTTAATTATAATTATTTATAATATGTGATAATATTATAATTATTTATAATAGGTAGTAATAATATAAATCTTTATGAAACAAGAACCAATTCTCAAAAGTCTTGAGGGAACAAATTTAATATGTTTATTGTGACCTTATTTCTAGTGTTCCATTTCGAGGGAACTCACACTGCGTCGGAATAACACTTTGGGGAACGCCCCCCAGCGTAACGCCACTGAAGCATGAATGAAACTGAGCCAATCGTTATTGCTGTTGCGTCATGACATAACGTGTGATGGCATACACGGAAGCTAAAAAGGGACGCCGGCAAGCTTTCTGTTTTTCAGAAAGCGCTTTCTGTTGTTGTATGTCCTATTTGGTGTTATCTGTCACAAGCGATCTCATATATCTGCTATACATATATTATTTTTCCAATCCAAGAGCTGTGTTCCCGCCTGGCCATCTACGGGGTAAACTGGTTCATTCCAGTAAACAGGATGAGCTCTTCCTGCAGCACAGAGAGCAGCCTCATCGCCGGGGTTTACCATTGTTCCCAGATTTACACAACGAGTTCTGCTTTACATCTGCTTTACATCTGCTTTAGTGGGCAGGGCATATATGGCTGTTGGCCAGGCTGTGTACTAGTCTGCACACAATGCCAGTATTGCAGGAGTACCCGGCCAACTTTCTAAAATATATTTATGAGGGCGAGGGGCCAACTTCGGAGGTTATTGCGGAGTTGCGTAAGGCTGCAGACTTTTCTCTCTGTGTCACTAAAGAAATGGCCGTGCCATCGGCAGTTCAATGGCAGCTATGGTGGTCACGGAGAGGCATCTCTGGTTAAATCTGTCAGACATCAAGGTGAAAGACAGGGCTTTTCACCTTGATGACCCGTTTCTGCCTCTGGCCTGTTCGGCGACGCCGTCAGTACGGTCTTCGACAGGTTTCAGGAGGCGAATAAGCAGTCTGGCAGCGCTCGTGTCCGCACATCGAGAATCGTTTTCAACCAAACTCTGCCGGAGAGCCGCTTCAGGGGATCGAGAACGAATCTCGAATAATGCACGAAATCAGCCTCGAGAGGCCCCTTAGTAGAATATTTCAAAGCATAGCAAAACCTGCCAAATATTTCTCCTTGGATCCTGCTCACAATACAGAAGGGTTACAGGCTGCAGTTCGATTTCCGCCCACCGAAATCCAGCGGGGTGGTGTGGACTGCATTCGACCCAGTGCAGGGTCGAGTGTTGGAACAGGAAGTAAACTCCCTGCTGCTAAAGGAGGCCATAGAATGTGTTCCTCCGCCAGACAGGGAGTCCTGGTTTTACAGCCGCTACATCATAGTTCCCAAGAAGGATGAAGGGTTGCGTCCAATTTTAGATTTAAGGCACCTGAATCGGTCTCTGAGGAGATACAGGTTCAAGATGTTCACTATTCCTACCATCGTGAGTCAGATCAAATCCAAGGATTGGTTTGTCACAATAGATCTGAAGGACGCATACTTCCACATATCCATCCTTCCATCTCAGAGGAGTTTCCTGAGGTTCGCTTTCGGGGGAGAAGCGTTCCAATATCGGGTTCTTCCATTCAGCCTAGCTCTATCCCTTCGCACCTTCACCAAATGCATGGATGCCGCTCTAGCTCCGCTGAGGCTTCAGGGCATCCGGATATTAAATCGACGACTGGCTTATTTTGGCCCAGTTGCAGGAGCTGGCAGTTTGGCATCGAGATGTCGTCCCTGGCCACATTCAGAGCTTAGGTTGAGACTCAACACGAAGAAAAGTGCGTTGACTTCCACCCAGAGAACCACGTTCCTGGGAGTGGTGTGGGATTCGGTTACGATGCGGGGACAATTGTCTCCTGCACGGATCGAGTCCATCCTGGCCAGGGTGACCAGGATGAAGCTAGGCCAGGCCATAAACTGTGAAAGAAGGGGGAACCCATTCCAGATGATCAGGGTTATGCGCAGATGCCTAAGTTCCCTATTTATGTGGAAGAAACCTTGGTTCCTGTCCTAAGGTACCATGCTTGGAGCATCATGTCGCCGGAAGGCCATTTCAACAGACGCCTCCCTCACAGGCTGGGGCACGGTCATGGACGGCTGCTTTACGAGAGGTCTATGGCAGGAACATCATTCTTCCTGGCACATAAATTGCCTGGAAATGCTGGGGGTCTTCCGAGCGCTGAGGAATTTCCTGCCAGACCTCAAGGATCACCACATTCTTGTGATAACAGACAATATGTCAGTGGTGTCCTATATAAATCAACAGGGGGGTCTGAAATCATGCCCTCAATGCAGACTGTCGCATCACATCCTCCTGTGGTCTCGGTGGAGACTGTTGTCTCTTAGAACAACATACATCCCAGGGGACCGGAATTGGGGGCAGACAATCCTGTCGAGGCAGGGGCTGAGGCCCGGGGAATGGAGACTCCACCCTGAAGAGCTCTTTATATGCGAGAGGTGTGCGAGAGGTTCGGCCCAGTGGAAGTGGATCTGCTCGCGTCTCGAGAGACAACGCACGTCCACTGTGGTTTTCTCTCCCATGGGACATCCCCATCAGGAGGAACCTGCTTTCGCAGGCAGAGGGCTCAATATTCCCCCCTCTGCCAGAACTATGGAAACTGTGGGTCAGGCCCCTGAGGTGGCACAGTGCCTAGAAGCTGGCCTGTCAGCAGAAGTAATCGAGACTATACTAAGCTCCAGGGCTCTCTACACGAGGAAATTCCACGAGGAAATTGAGCCTAAAATGGAATGTGTTCACCATTTGGTGTAGAGAGCGTAGTGTGGACCCAGTTAACTGCCCTGTGGCTTCAGTGCTGGAGTTCCTCCAAGACTGCTTCTCTGCTGGTCTTACCCCGACCACACTCAAGGTGTACGTGGCTGCCATTGCGGCTTTCCACACTCCACTGAGTGATGAGTGATGGGCCTCTGGGAAGACATCAGCTGGTCATATGTTTCCTCTGTGGGGCTTAGAGGATGAGACTTGTGACTCGGACCAGAGTTCCCACATGGGACCTGGCAGTGGTTCTCGAAGGGCTTGTTGAGGCCCCCTTTGAACCTTTAGAGTCGGCTGAGGCCAAGAACCTTTCACTCAAGGTAGCTTTTCTATTGGCAATCACTTATCTTAAATAAGTAGGAGATTTTCAGGCCCTCTCTCCCGAGTGCCTGTAGTTTGCTCCTGGAAGAGTTAAGGCTATCTTGCATTCGAGGCCAGGCTATGTGCCTAAGGTGCCTTCTAATACGGCACGGTCAACGGTTCTGCAGGTTTTTTATCCTCCACCTATCAGGTGGCAGTTTGCCTGCACCTATGGCCGTAAGGGCTCACTCAAACAGAGGCATGGTGTCCTATAGAGCCCTCCTTTCAGGGGCCCCTATCCAGGAGGTATGTGATGCAGCTGGCTGGGCCACTCCGCACACATTCACAAGGTTTTATAGCCTAGACCTCCCTTCTACGCCGGGTGCACGGGTGCTCTCGTCCTAAGTTGTGCCTGTGACAGCTTCACACTAGGACAGGCGGGGTTTGTTGTGGCATAGTGGGTATTTGTTCCCCAAAGTGTTGTTCCGACGCAGTGCGAGTTCCCTCGAAAGGGAACGTCTCGGGCTAAAGCCTGATTACACTATATTCAGCCCAAACAAGGCTACAATAATATGTGAGCAGCATGTATGTACATGTTTGTATTTTGGAGAAAATAAAGTTCATGCATGGTCATTCAAAAACGTATCAGGTTACGACTGTAACCCTTGTTCGCCGAGAATGGAACGAGATACTGCTTCCCTTTGCCACGCCTCCCCCTGCCTGGGAGCGACTTGCTTCATCACAGAAGCAAACTCTGTAGTGTGCCGGTGTCCCATTTTAACCCCCTGGGGTCGGCGGTATCGCCGGCGATACCAGCTCGCTTTTTTTTTTATCAGTTCAAAAGAGATTAATTTTGCTCTGTTGACTTTAATATTACAAACAAGTTTCATACATCAATCGATTCTGTTAAATGTGTATTATTTTTGTGTATACTCACAATAAAAACAAAGTGTTGTGCTTTTCGCCAAATGAAGAAAAATAAACACGAAGCGAGTTCTGCCTTCTCTCTGTCAGTGAAGTCCATTCTGAAACGCGTCCGAAAATGAACAATAACTCAGCGAATACTCAGTCAAACAGGCATACAGACACACAGGCATGAAGCTTGAATTCTCTTCTTTTAAATGAAGTAATTTATATATATTAAAAAAATTCTCTGTTTATGTAATCTTTATGAAAAGAGAGAGATGTCAGTCGTTCTCATCTCAGCTCATTACGTTTTAATCTGCCCCGCCCACGGAGAGTGCGCGCTATTCAAACGCAAATGACTGAGACGATCCCATACAAACTGTGAACACCCACATATCAGCTCGAGAAAACACATCAAGTTTATTCAGATCCATTGTACTTGTTTACACTGTCTCGCAGCGCTGTGAGGAATAATAATAATGGAAAATGTACCTCAGAAGTGCTGGTATTTCGAGGAGCAACGGATGGAATACTGTAGTAAGTTTTTTTTCATTCTCAAGTAAATCGCGTTTCTGTTTGTGAATGAATGAACAGCAGAGATGCGCTGTTTACCACAACTCGCAAAAAGACGGTTTAAATTTGAATTGCGTTTCTGTGTGTGAATGAATTATCTGCTTTTAGCAAACTATTTTGCTATACTGAGTAAAAATCGACTGAAATATGTTGAAATAAAATGTATTTGTATAAGCAACGTATTAAACTGCAAATGAACATTTATATTCCTTATAATAAAAACGAAAGACCTATGTTACAGACAAATGAAAGACACATTACACATTTTTACTGTAAAATATCTGCCACCTCAAATAAGGTTTGTTTGCCAATTTTTGCTAATATGTTAAATATAGTATGTTTTGTCAATGTAGGCTATATTCGAAGTAATGAATCCTTAACTTTGAAATATGTATGATAAAATGTATACTTTAGTTTTTACAAAGAAAGATTACACTTCAATTGTTGTTGTAATTGTAACCTTTTTAATAAAATATATATATATATATATATATATATATATACATATATATATATATATATATATATATATATATATATATATATATATATATTTACAAGGTAGATGTAAACAAATTTTAAAAGGTAAATATAAGCCTTTTCTTTAAATAATTTTTGTGTTTTATTATTGACAAATTTGGGGAGAGGATACATATTCCAAAACTGAAAATACAGTATGAGAATTAACTGCACAATTACTAGACATGTTTTCCTTGGATATTATACAATTTGCAAGCACAATTTGTAAAAAAAAAAAAAAAAAAAAAAAATTGACATGCTTCCAACTGTGAACCAATTTGGTAGAATATATATATATATATATATAGCTCTTGCATTCTTTCTTGTGGCTATAGGTGACACATCTGAATGAATGGCTCATTAAGTATGCGGGCCCCATTGTCTCCTCAGGTGTGAATCACTAAATATGCATGATGGTGTTGAATCGTTGACGCCCCTTGCGCATATGGCCTTTACAAACAAAAAGTGTTTTACAAGATTTAAATCAATGTATTGTGTTATGTGAATGATTAGGTTGGATGATTTTCACATCATTTTGAAGAAAAAAAAATAGGCAACGACATCCATTAGTCAAAAGTCTTATTGACACATATTTAGTATGTGTTTTGTGGCCTTATTTCAGAAACTTTAGTTTTTAGTTTTTTCAATAACCATGCATAAACATTATTCTCTCAAAAATACAAACATGTACATGCATGTTGCTCACATATTATGGTAGCCCTGTTTGTGCTAAATAGAGTGTAATTATACCTTTGCCATTAATATGTTTATAAGCAACTGAAAAAAGCACAAATGTCAGGGCATGTCAGAACATCTCAAGGACCCCAAAAACCCCTCAGACCCCAGAGGGTTAACTTCCGTGTATGCCATCACACGTTATGTCATGACGCAACACCAATCACGATTGGCTTAGTTTCATTCATGCTTCAGAGGCTCTATGCTGGGGAACATTCCCCAAAGTGTCGTTCCGACGCAGTGTCTCGTTTCCTTCCCAGGGAACAAGGGTTACAGTCGTAACCTGATACGTTTTTGAATGACCATGCATGAACTTTAATTTCTCCAAAATACAAACATGTACATACATGCTGCTCACATATTATTGTGTTTGTGCTGAATATAGTCTAATCAGACTTTAGCCATTAATATGTTTATAAGTAACTGAAAAAAGCACAAATGTCAGGGCATGTCAAAACTTCTCCAGGGACCCAAAACCCCAAGGCAATCCAAACAGGGAGGCGAACAAAAGACCAGACAACTGAGAACTGAAAAGACTGCAACTTAAATACAAAGCAAATTAAGGTAAAGATTATTAACACCCGTGCATATTAAATTAATCTCCATGACAACTAAAGAGTGACAGGAAACTGAACAAAGGAACACATGTGACTGAAATAACAAACTAAAAGTCCATGAAAAATAACTGTCAAGAGGGTTTGGAACAGAGTAGGATTACCACCTGATCTCTAGCACTGGGTGCTCTGTTGCCTGGTAACAGTATTGCAGCATTGATCTACCATGGGTGTTTGGATGTGATGAATGTCTATCAATGTAATTCCATCTTGCTCTGGACCTCTCTGCTTTATGACAGCTCAGAAGATGATCTTCCCTTAGAAGATGGCTGGTCTCGCATGGCTACCACAGGCAGCCAAGGCCTATTTATGACCCATCATGTCCCATCAATCAACCACGGGGAATTTGGCATGAACCCAGAGTACCCACCTTAGTTTTGATAGGAATGGTTAGAACTAGAAGTGGGGAGATGGGGTGGTGGAGGGATGCTGATAAACTGTCAATTAACAGAGGCAAGTCTGCTGTATATACAAGGTCAAAGGTCAAGGTCAAATTTATTTATAAAGCACATTTCCAAGCAGTCATTACTGCCACAAAGTGCTGTACAGAAATTCATACCAAACATAAAACATATTAATTAATCAAAAAGAGAAATTACATAGGCAAAATGTCCCAATAATAATAATAATAATATACCTCTTATTATCGTTAATTGAGTTAATTAACTAAATGTGCTCCTCTCGTGTTAATTATCTGAACATGCTCCTCCCGAACTAAAACATAATTTAGTAACTGTAAGCATTCCTCATGTTACATGGCCGCTAATAATAAAAAAAGTTCCCTTTAGATTTTGGTTTACTCAACAATGCGTCAGTAGCTGATGCTATGGGGAAACACATTTTTCCGAAAATATTGAAGCCTTATTGGAATGGCCAATGGTGTTCAACCGTGCGAAAAAGGGCAGGCTCACTTCCTATATAAAGCGGTGCTGAGCGACATTGCCTCAGATTCTTTCTCCTTTACACAATGCAATTCATCCATCTAGCTCCCGGGTGGCCATGACACCTGCATCTTCTGCCTTGGCCGTGCCCACGCAGAAGCCGCCCTTGAGGGATCATGCTACCCACACTGCTTCGCCATGAGCATGAGTACTCACCGCCTTCAGATAGCTCTCTTCATAGCCGTTGCTCAACTCTTCAATAAACAAACCTGGCTCCTCATTCTTCCCTCATGGTAGTGGAGCTGCGAGGCGATTGAGAGGATTACAGCAAGGGGTTCATATGCTGGTGCAGACCCCCGGCACTCTGAACGTGTTTAGCATCTCGTTGCCTCAGCGGCGTTCTGTCTCAGCCGCTCACATAATATAAAGAGCACTCCACCTCAGCATGGCATTCTAGCTTGTATAGAGTGCAAATTTGCTACAGCTGCTTACTTGCATTATATAAGCAGCTAAAAAATAAAAAAAATGGCTAAACTGCTGTTTTCAGTAATGTGTTTTTTTTTTAGTAGTGTAGTGTTGTCTATACTACCTAACGGACGCTGACTAGTGCATCTATGTGAACACAAATAAACTAGAGCAGACGTGAGAGAATTCACATTTATGTTGATATTCTATTCAAAATATCAAACATTACAGATCGATTATTTTGCACTCCTGACATAAATTAGGTTAATGTCACTGCAACCTATAGTTTTATAAGAAACAGTGGTCAAATGTTGAAGCTGGAGTCTTTAATATTTTTAATGATACTGTTCATCCAGTTCTGGTAAGAGTGTGATGTTTTAACGTGCAGTAAAAGTAGAACAACAATAATCTGGGGCTGTCAGCGATCTTTGCACGTAAAGAGGTTAAAGGGTTAGTTCACCCAAAAATGAAAATTCTGTCAGTAATTACTCACCCTCATGTTGTTCCAACCCCGTAAGACCTTCGTTCATCTTCGGAACACAAATTAAGATATTTTTGATTAAATCTGAGAGCTGTCTCACTCCTCCATAGGCTTCTAAGACATTATAACTTGCTGGCCCAGAAAATGCATTAAAGACATCGTTAATATAGTCCAAGTGACTACAGTGATACGTTTATAAAGCGACGAGAATACTTTTTGTGTGCAAAAACAAACAAAAATAACGACTTTATTCCACTATTTATTTCCTTCTCTCTGAGCCTCGAGTTTTTTCACGTAGTGTTTTAGCTTGCTTTAGTTTGGAATAAAGTCGTTGTTTTTTTGTTTGTTTTTCGCACAAGAAGTACAGTATTCTCGTCGCTTTATAAACTTAAGATTGAGCCACTGTAGTCACTTGGACTATATTAACGATGTCTTTAATGCATTTTCCTGGCCAGCAAGTTATAATGTCTTAGAAGCCTATGGAGGAACGAGACAGCTTTAATAAAAAATATCTTAATTTGTGTTCCGAAGATGAACGAAGGTCTTACGGGGTTGGAACAACATGAGGGTGAGTAATTGCTGACAGAATTTTCATTTTTGGGTGAACTAACCCTTTAAGTGATGAACTGCTCTATTTGGTTGTTTTCAGAAATGGTAACAGATGACGTGACGCCTTCATGGGCCCATACGCACATTAGTCAAGCTCCGCATATTTAGCCCTTCTTTTACTGCTTTTTGACTTTATTTTTGACATCTGGGGTAATTTTTTCGTTTCCAGTTGGTTTGTAAATGTCACACAGTCAGAAACGTACTTTTCTTTCGCCAACATCTTCTCCAATAAAGAAGAAAACTATCAGCAATTGGCTTTCTAAAAACGGTCACTGCCGACCTGGATCCCATCACTAGCGGGCAAAGAAATCGAAATCGAATGTGTGCACCAAGTTTACTCCAGAGCTTCAACTGATCATTCCAAACCGCGAGTGTTTCTTTTCAAACTTCTACGCTACAATGACAGGAATCTTATTATAACCGCAACGGCAAAGAAGCGGAGCTCCTTCACTATAATAAGGAAAGAATTAAAAGAGGCTGGTCTGCAGAATTTTCTTCTGTATCCAGCCACGCTGAAGATTGTCATGCAACACGGCGAGTCCAAACTACTCTACTCTCCGGAGGAAGCGCATAAATTCCTAAGCTAGATTCCCTGACCTCACTCTTCGAAGGATGGACACGGCAGACGCAGAAAAGATTATTACTGAGTGACTCCAGACTTGATAATCTAAATCTACATGTGATGGTCGTCAGTTTTTTCATTTAAGCTAGGCGACAAGGTATCACTAATTTACAGTTTGTAAGATGATTAAGTTGCAGTGGTATCAAATATTTATTTTGTTTGATACTTATGACTGAATTAAACATACTAAGTTGGTTTAAATAGCCCCCATAAACGTACAAGTTTTTTTTTATTTTTTTTTTTTTTATGAAAAAAGGTTGACATTGCTTTAATTCAGGAATCTCATTTGAGTAAGGAGGATGTTGATAGATGCAATAATACTTTTTTTTTTGAGGTGGTCTCTTTCGCCGCTACTGACAGTAAAACTAAAGGTGTATTAATAATTGTTAGAAAAAAAAATATCTCCATACTAGACAGTAATGGTGATTCTACTGGCAGAATAACTTGTATAAAAACTGTGGTTGAGAATAGGAAGATAGCTTTTCTCTCAGTTTACGCACCATGTAGTGCAGATCCAACATTTGTGCGCCCATGGGCGTGCTGGTCAGACATGAGGCGTGTTCTGGCGCATTGTTGGCACGTTGCTATTTTGAGGCAACAGAAATAGACTGCGCCATTGACCAATTGAAACCTGGTCTAAAGTCAATGGCGCAACCATTTTTTTTTTGTTATTTTAAAGGCACACTGTGGAGAAATTGTGTTTTTGTCAAACAGCGACCCCTAGAGTCGCTGTGGAATACTTGCACTGTCGTAAATACCCCTCCAGTTCGTGAGGCAACTAGTTCGTGAGGCAAGCTAGGCAATAAAACATAACGCAAAAAACACGTAAGAGAAACAAGTGTTTGTTAGCAAGTCTGTTAACAGCTCTGATAATCGAAAGCTAGCTAGACATGTGGAAATTATTGGACTGGTCTAATTATTTCCTGGCCACTTCATGCGTTTTCTCAGATCGGATTTCTGATTTATCAAAACGATTCCATTTACACCTGGTCACATAAATGTGTTTTTGCGAAACGGATTTAAATCCGATCTTCAATTCTCACGCTATATGCAGATTTAATGGAGTGCACGTCACTGAAAGCAACAGATATGAGCTGCATTTTATTGATCATCAGCTAAAGTTTCAAAATCAAAGACAGCAATAAGAGAGAGCAGTAACAGCCCTGGTAAGATCATTTCATTTCTTTACTTTTAATGATGATGATTGTGTGATAAGCGTCTGCGACTTACTTTCACTTTGATTTGCGATAGTTTGCACGTTGTCTTGATGAATCGATGCTCAGCTGCGGTAATGCGTGTTCCAGTAGCGTCGTCATATCTGGCAATAACATATAGACTATAACACGCTCTCACACGTTTTTTTTTTTTTTTTTTTTACATTTTTGGGAGGAGTACAATTTATATATGTGGTTTCAACAACCAGATGCACACTTGTCCAGTTTCGTCTGGAATGCGTCTCAGACCTCCTCCTGAAGTGGTTTGAGCGATCGGATTCAAATCCGTCTTGAATGCGTTTCGGAGGACATTTACACCTGGTCTTTTCATGATCAGATAGCTATCCGATCTGAGAAAACGCATGAAGTGGCCAGGTGTAAACAGCCCCCATGACAAAAACATACGCACGAAAGCCGAAAACAAACGCTGGTTGGCCTCTCACGTCCATAGACAGTATATAAACGCTCACGTCCAAATTTGAGGAAGTGGTGGGGGAAGTGACGTATGCCGTAAAGCAGTCGAATTTTGTAGTTCTTTTTGTGCTAGGGTTACTACCCGAACCCCGAAGTTACGTAGTGCCAGTAAAAGCGATACAGACCCCGTCAGGCTATGGCAGACGTGTCATTCAACCTATTGTAAGTCGATGTACCATCACAAGAGTCTTGGAAATATATTATGAAGGTTGAAAAGCTACATAGTGTTCCTTTAAAGAGCACATTAGTAATGTGCGCCTATAGGCGGGTCCACAATGCGCGTACACTCTGCTTATTAAACACACAGCGACGCACAGCAGCACACAAACATGTAAAATATTTAAAATAAAAGGATTACAATGTAAAAGATTATTATTGTGTACATAATGGTGGAATCCGGCTTGTCCCGTAGATGGTCTGCTTGCACACTTTTACCTCGCGTACGAGCAGATCCGTTTGCGCTTTGGAGACGGCTTCGGCCTTTCCACTATCAAATTCTGTCATGTAAATAGCGAATCTGCCATGGCGCGAGCGCAACTGGCATTTAAAGGGAATGAGAGATGAGACTCTGATTGGTTTAAGACATGCCCTAAGTGAACTTGCTTCCTGTGCTTTAGACCATGAGCATAGATCGTTAAAATAGGGCCCACAGACTCTACATTATGTTCTAGTTATCGCCCACTCTCTCTAATCGGTACAGATGTTAAAATATATGCAAAAGTTTTAGCCTGCCGTCTTGAATGCTTTATGACCAAACTTGTTCATCATGATCAAACGGTATTTATCAAATCTCGCCACTGGTATTTGATAGGGCCAAAACTTCATTTTGGCCCTATCATAACACATTTTATTTCTACTTGGAGAACGGTGACCAAAAAATAAAGCCAAATTTGATTTGGCATCGTCATTCACCTCTGTTTCATAATAATGTTTTTTTTTTATCAGGAATAAACCCATTTCATTGTTCACAATGGGCTAAATGTAAAGTAAATTGCTTTGGTGGCATTTATGATGACAAAGGGCTGAAATCATTTCAAGGCTCTCTTTAATTTACCAGGAACTTCCCTTTTCATGTATCTAATTTTAGCAATAGTTCTGTGATTATACAACATGCTTGTTGTATCAGTTGTTGCCGCTAGTCTGAGCTATTGTTGCAGGGTGTATGCTTCCCCTGCCAAACTACACTAGTTTTAGCAATAGTTCCATGATTATACAACATGCTTGTTGTCTAAGATTTTGCTGCCACAAGGGGTAAGCTTCCCCCAATAGACCCCATACACTGTTAAATTGGCTACAGCAACACGCTTGTTTGCAATGTGTCCTTGCTTGCTGCAGCTTAGGGTGATGCTTCCCCCATGAGATTGGATCTATACATATGCTCAGCATATGCCGCTAACATCAGGATGTAGCCTAACCATTCTATCAGCCTCAGTCATGTTGGGGTAGTGTAAAAAAAACCATATTTTCTTGGTTTCTACAGAAGAAAACTACAACCAAGTATAACAAGGTTATGACGTAATTGACAGGTGTACACAGTGCACGTCAACAAATAACTTGTCTAGTGATTGGAATTTATTCAGACCTACATATTTGTGCCTAAATATATCCAAGTATCAGCATCATGCTTGTTGCATTAAACCATCCAGCTGTATTAGCTGGGGATATTTTGGGGATATTTAATTTAATTTTATCAATCAATAAATTCCTCTTGAAACAAACTTTGTTGTATTATTTAAATTTAATACTGTGAAGCTGCTTTGATACAATCTGTATTGTGAAAAGCGCTATACAAATAAACTTGACTTGACTTGACTTGATTTGACTATTAATGACATGTGTTGCTAATTCTGTGTGAACCGGAAGTTTCCACCAGCATTACTTCAAGGGATACTTCAGGATTTAGCATTAAGCTTTGTATTAGTAGAAAACCTGTAGTATTTTCGAATTACCGTGCTTTCTACCCTCATATCCCCCTGAGATGAGAGATTTATGTATTTTTTGTCTGGAAAAAATCCTCAGATGACGCAAAAATAGTCATTTTGCGTCATCGGAAGATTTTTTTGCCAGATGCTAAAGACTACAGCCAGTAGGAGGGGCTGTCCCGCATGTTTTCAACCTGCCCATAGAGGGTGGGATCTCACTCACAGAATGTACACATAGTATCAGCCGTCTTTCTTTGGAAGCTAAGCTAGGAAGGCTCTTGTTCTGTGGAGAAAGCTGAGTAGTAGGAGAAAGCTGAGTATTAGGGGTTTCCATCCTCTTTTTCCCGGACATGTCCGGCCGTCGAGATCGTCCAAAATGTCCGGGATTCGGCTTTTGCTTTCTGCAGTCGCCATTCATTGTTTACATGCACACCTTTTGTTTCAATCTAACTGAATTCATTCTGATTGGTGAATCTGAATGTAGTGTTTACATGAACGCTAAACAAGTGACCGGTTGACGTGCGTTTTAACATTGCTAAGAAAATTCCCGCTCCTCCGGTAGAGATATGAGACCGGTGCGTCTCGCTCATCAGTAATGTTGATCATCATCACCGTTCTCCCGCGCCCCTCAGCCTCGTACTGCTCGCCACAGTAAACATAATGAATGGCGACTGTAGAACGCAAAAGCCGAATCCCGGACATTTTGGGCGATCTCGAAATCCCGGGAAAACTCGTCAGAGTCTCACTAGTAGCCTTGTTGTTTTCAACTGCGCTCTCTAACCGGTAGGCGTGGCTTGGGAGTGGCCTCCTAGGGCAGCGAAGCAAGTGCATTCTGGGAGTTGTTGTCTTTCATCCATAGAAGCCAAAAATACATTTTCTGGCTTTTCTCAGTCTAGAAAGCTCCAAATTCAAAAATAAGTTCACATTTCTTCTACATAAATGACCTATTTTAAATACACATTCATCTTTCCAGAGGTGAAGTATCCCTTTCAGTATTGTGACTTATTTCCAATGAAAAAGATAATTGAAAAGGAAATCTCTATCTCTCATCTCTAGCTCACAGATGGCTTGTGTATGTGTACATTTGAAAGAGAGATGAAAGGATTCCTGTGAAGGAGACAAAACAGATTAGGGATTATTCAGCATTATCTGTAATAAATATTTGTTAGTGTAAAGTAAAGTGTAAAGCAAGTAGCCAAGACAACATAGACATATGGTTAAACAGGGCTTATTGTACACACATCTGAAAATGACTACCTTCTTTTCCTTTTAATTAGGTTAGCAATTTCCGTAGTTGCTCACTTCTCTCAGCAATGCCATCTTTGATCTGATCACTATCCAAGGCTGTTAAGCTTCACCAGTGCGTCGGCGCACTGAAGCGTTTATTTATTTATTTATTTAGGCCTAGTTCAAAGTTACTATCAGATTAAATGTTTTACCTTGACAAACTATACATCATTTAAAAAAGATATAAGACTCAAGTTTCAGTATTTGACAACTATTGTATTCTGAGAAACTTATAGTGACAGTTATGTCTTAATTTGTGTCAGGAGTTATGAAATGAAAAAATGCGTTGATACCTTTAATATGATTTATGAGCGTCAGCTGGTCCATTCAGAAAAAAAAACTCCGTGCTGTCGTCATGACAGTGCTTCACAAAACAACGTCCCTCAGGGCTTTTAGCTCAAAAATGTGCAGACTTGGAGAAATATTGATATATTCTCATAGATTCACATCATATTTCTATAGACAGGAATAATATTTATTGAATTCATACCCAAATGCGTCGATGTAATCATTATGAGCGCTTCTTACTGAGATGTGCTGTGTTTTCAATTCATACCAATAGCCTGAGGGCGCTATATACACAATAATACTCCATATATGGAACATGAAGAAGAGCCATAATCATGTGACCTTCAAGGACGTCACTGATAGCAGCTACACACAAAGCTAACACAGAGATCGCTGTAATATGCAGATACAGACGTTTTGAAGACAATAAACTTGATTGCAATGATATTTGATTTGCCTGTGTTCTTCAAGCAATGCCAGGTATTTTTATAATAATAGATTATATTTATAATGTAATGCTAATCGATATAGACTTTATCATCGTGCATACTATAAATAATATATTTTCTGTCTGATTTTTTTTTAATCTGAAGCCAAATTAGATCACAGAAGATTATTTAAAACACTCGTCTTGCGTTATAAAGTAAGTTTGGAGCACAAACATGGTTTTAATCTCATAAATGGTCGTGTATTGATGGTGTGCTAAGCTAACATGCTAGCTAGCTCAGGTGCACCTGTCACCTAGAAGTTATTCTTTTATGGGTTTTTTTTTCTAAATAGTAATGCTAACTAAAATGTTTTAGTGCATTTGATACAGTTTCAAATGTAAGTGAGAACTTTGATAAAATAAATTAGGGATTGAAACCCTATGAATAGCATGTGAATAGCCAGTCATTAGTAACTAACGTATAATGCAGACAAAAGATATGCATATTTAGATCCATAACCAGGCTGGAGAGGTGTGTGAATGTGTGCATGGGGAGACTGAGACTGAATGGGGCTCGTTTGCACCACAAAACAATAGAGACAATAGACTGAATAGATGACTTAGGGCCCTTTCACACCTACCTTGTTTGGTCCGGACTTTTGGACTTTTCAGTTTGGTCCGAATCAAAATTACAGGTGTGAAACCTCCCCCGGACCACGGTCCGGACCAAACAGACGAAATTTGGTCCGACGAAAAGAGGTGGTCTCGGTCCGGATCAAACTGTTCAAAGGTTTGGTTCGTTTCTAGTGTGAAAGCATTTTCTGTATGGTTCGGACTTTCGGACCATTTACAGGAAGTTCCGGTGGTTCCCGCGTAGCATAAACAACTGAAGAAGAATATTTATGTGCAGATCTGTCAGTCCTGCCCACAGCGTTTCTTCCAGCTGATTCGCGCGCGCGCGCACACACACACGCACACATTTGTCCTGCATCCTACCGGCGATGATTTGTTTGCACAACGAGGACGTTCATTTGGCGAATTTGAACTAGCGTCGAGTATAGTTGGTGCTGGAGGGAGTAATGCCGTAATAATAACAGCATAGTGGCAACGATAATATGCGTCTGTTCATTCATTCTTGTCAAAGTTACCCGCCGAATTGACAACACGCTGACGTCAGACGCACGTCCGTTTACAAACCAATCAATGTCAATATGCAGCCATGTAGATGATGACGACAGGACGCAAGTACGTCATGAAAAGTTCTTTAGTGCGCTCGCATAATTGCAATGTGAAACCAAACCAAAACTAACCAAATGTATACAATGTATCAAAACATGAACTTTGGTTCGGACCTTGGTGCGGACTTTCAGGTGTGAAAGGGCCCTAAGATGATGACTAAACATCAGTAGCATTTTTAGAGTCTAATCAAAATAAAGTAATTTGACATGATCTTGAAAAACATTTAACTAAATACAGAGTTTTAGACTTATCATTTTCAGATTTTAAATATAACATGGTCACACATATGGCTTTAGCTGCAGTGCATTTCTAGATTGCTACAGTGCCAACTTCATTTTTATTTTCATGAAGATGTTTCATAAAAATAAATTTCTAATAACTTTACAAAACTTTGAAGCTATTTAAAAAAAATATTTTCATTATGACAATAATTAATTCTACATTTACAATAAACTACCAGGTGTCAGCTTTCAAATGAGATCATACTTGTGCTTTTAGTGCAAAGGGTTCATGAACTGTATCTGTTTCAGTTTGGGTATGTCATTTCTGGGGATTTTTCAAAAGTGGCGTTGCAGCTTAACAGGTCATATTCCTAAGGCGTGTTCAGACCTTTATTTTGAAATAGCGATGAACATGAAAAATCATGAAAGAATGGTAGAAACCTCAGTTTGTTTTCATGCCAAGAGTTCAAAAGATAGCATACATTCAATTATTTTAGAAAAAGGGTCTGAAAATGCTTTAAATATAAAGAAAAAAATAATAGATTCACCATTTGTGATGTGGCAGCGAGCTAATAGCGCACATACGTGTTCTTTTTATGTGTTTCTTAGAGGTTGAATTCATATCAAAATTACTTCTGA
The DNA here is from genome assembly GCF_965113295.1 of Leuciscus leuciscus. Taxonomy (NCBI): domain Eukaryota; kingdom Metazoa; phylum Chordata; class Actinopteri; order Cypriniformes; family Leuciscidae; genus Leuciscus; species Leuciscus leuciscus. The sequence continues at coordinate 20,292,928 of NC_138736.1, read as the reverse complement.
ATAGAATGTCTACTTCATAAATTGTATGAAAATTGTGGAAATAATGGTTCAGATCCGTCAAACCACATATGGAAATGGAGGCACCCTTATATGGGCAGTAATGGAGTCTGGTTGTCACCTAGTGAAAAAGTTTGGTACTGCGCCCAAACAAAATCTTACTGAAAGCTCATTTTTTTGAGATATCAACCTAATTTTTGAAACACAAAATTGTTCATATTTTTTGCAGTTTTGGAGTCGCCCAGGTTTTAAAAAATATATATTTTATATAAAATATGAATAATATTTTTTTTTACATTGTATATTTCCATAAACTCAAACTTCTATAACTTTTTTCTGTTTCACTTTCTTAATTTATTTCACTTCTACAAAATTCCACTTTAAAACAAGACCAATTGTACGTCTATACTCCAAAGCATTATTTAATTACAACCATTTAAGTTTGAAATGTGCATTTTCATGTCTACTCAAAAAAAGGGGGGTGACAGTGTAAAACAGCATGCACTAAATCAATGTAGTTCTCAAACTATCGCTTAAATTCTTAATCGTCATTTATTTCTATAAACGGCTCTCAAAGAAACGTCTTCATCTAAAACACATACAGTCCAACAAGATGACTAAATCTAGTGGAGTAATAAAACCATCATCATTTGGAAACTTTTGTGTATTTATTTGAGTATCACAAATTCTTAGTGATTTGGTCTTTTGAATCTTACATGGACACGTGTGATTCCTGTATAAAGATTATGTTTTAAAGTTAGTTCATAGAGTGTGGAACTTTGCATCACTATGGTGTGTAAAAATACACCCAAAGATACACCCAAAGATACTAAGTAGGAGAATATCTAACTGTATAGTGTAGATTGTGAACATTCCATTATCTCGTTTATTTGGGGTCAGATGTTGGGGTCAGATTGTGCCGGATGTTAGTAGGTATTAGTTAATAACAACAAAAAACTTTAAATCAACATGAAGCCATAATATTAATAAATAAAATATGGTAGAATTACATTTTACAATGACTTCCATAATATTTTAGTAAAGGTATGCCTGGATCACCCAACACAAAGTTGTGCGTTGTGAGTGAGACATCGCAGTGTTAGAGAAATCTAGCATTGCGTGGTTGCGCTACGTCTGAAACTTAGTAATCAACATGCATTTATGTGGGACTGTCAAAATGTAAAAAATATTTTAATTTAGTATTTTTGATTGTATTTAAAAAAATAAATCTTAAAAATGTTGTGTCAGACGTATTGGGTAGCATGATTATCTTGTTTAATCGTGTATTAAGTCCATATTTATCAGGTTGATGTTTGTAGAAATAACCAAAATACATTTATAAAACAAAAAGAACCAGTTAATGGCCTTGTGTCAGACTTTGTGACACTTAACTTTTTATTCTAACTTTAAAGCTAGATTATCCTTTGAAAAGTGTAATACAGTATTTGATTTTTACACATGCAGTGTTTTCGCCAACTGGCCTAAACCGTTGACCCCTGAAGTTATGACTTCTGAAGGCCTCACATGTGTAGATTCAATCGGTTGAAAATTTTTATTTTGTCATTTAAATATCTGAAAAAATAGACTGTGCTCAATATCTGCTAACTCTTTATTGTGATGCTCCCCAACAGATATTCTAGTACTGACTATAAGTAACTCAACTATATCTCAACTTATTCTAACCCTACCAGTCCACTAATACTCTACTAACACTAATGAGAGTTTACTTTACACACTCTGACTTAGAGACCTGCACTCCCGCGGGAGTCCCGCGGGACCCGCGGGACCCGACGCAAAACAGAGCGGCGCGGGACAAATTTTGAAAGGTCATTGCGGGAGCGGGCGGGATGATGAAGGTGCACTTGCGGGTGCGGGCGGGGGGGGTGATACGCTGCACTCCCGCAAATTAAATATGAGTGTAAAGTAAAATATATAAATGATTAAAGTAACGTACATAATTTGTAGTTGTGAGGGAGATTCTGTTTGGCAGCAATAAAAACGTTTTAAGCAGCCTAAACTTGGATGTTGTCGTTTGGGGTAGGGCGGGGCCTAATCTCACGCACACTTGTTTAGAGACAATTCCTTCCCGCTGCTCCGTGTTCGAATTCGAAAGCTTCAAGTTCAAAATAGACAGCATGGACGAGGAAGAGAGCACCTCTAGTGCTTCAGATGTAAGCACTTCTCTAAAGAAAGGCACATTTACTACAAAAAAAAAAATCACGAAACCTCAAATCAGACATTTGGCAGTCTTTTTCGGTTGTGCATGATGGAGAGGGAATCAACTACCTTTTGCCTGCTGCGATAAATGCTAAAAGGTGTTAACAAACAACGGACACAAATCGTATTTTTTTCCAAGACCTTTCGTGAGACAGAAAGTGATACATCCTGCCTGCCGTCTTGCGGGCATTTGCGGGCGGGAGCGGGACATAATATCACAGATGCGGGCGGGAGCGGGACTAAAAATGACAAATCTTTGCGGGAGCGGGCGGGAGCGGGACTGAACACTGCGGGAGCGGGCGGGAGCGGGACTGAAAATTGTGTCCCGCGCAGGTCTCTACTCTGACTCTCACAAGCGAGTTAGTGGACATGCAGGTGCAACACTACTATAGTCAACAGCACGTTCAAAAGGACCATCAAAATATGGCTACCAAATTATGACTTAAAAACGTTTTAAGTGTTACATTAAAAAGGCGTAATTGACAAAAATTGTAATTCTGAATTAATTAATAATTATGACAAAAAGTCGAAATTATGACTTAAAAAGTTTAAATTAAAATGATGACTATGCGCCATAATTATGAGATGAAAAATTGAAATGATGACATACTAAATTGAAATTATGATAGATAAAGTAAATATTCCATAGTGAAATTTTCTGAATTCAATATAATTGTATTTGTGAAAATGATTCAGTACTGAATCATCATTTATGAGTTTTTACATATCTTCTTCTTGTTTCTGCAGTTCGTGTAGGCCTCTAAGACTATGAATAACTAAAAATGATTATTGATGAACTTGAATAACTTGAATTTGTTGGCAATATAAAAAAAATTGTCTTCCCATACCGGGAGTCGAACCCGGGCCACCTGGGTGAAAACCAGGAATCCTAACCGCTAGACCATATGAGAGGCATTGATACTGCCCCCGGCAAATTTGAAAAGGCTGCACTGCCCAGTACAATATAATGCTGGATCATACTTATGCCGAGCCACAGGAGAAGGAATCCTTGTGGCCTAAAAGCAAAAATTGTATTTATCGGGATGTAAATAAATATCGGGATAGCTTCTCCCAGGTGGAAAGAGCTAATGAAGGAGAAAGACTTTGAAAGGGAAGTTGTCTGCTTTCTTCTCGACGGGTGAGTCAAAGTTACGGTCTAAATTACAAGCTTTTTTTCATTGCTTGCTTGTGTAAATCATTATATAGGCAGCATAACAGTAGAACATGTACAATTAAACTCGATGAAGTGCTATTGGAAGACATGTTGTCATAGATTCTTGACACATAACGGCTACCGCAGTTGCAACACGCAGTTGCAAAAAGCGAGGCGCTAGAGAGCACTATTCGTTTAAATGCAGAATACAATTTCACCGCTAGAAGCCTCCACAATTGAGGGCATGCTTCCTGCTATAGTATCATCAGCTCTACCCAAAGTCTGTTCATGCGACCACCAGACAGATTTTAAACACCGGATTTAAACTTCTACATATATTTTGAGTAGATAACCGATAGTATATTCTCAGTAAAGGGTTTCACCTTGTGTGTTTCCACACTGATTAAGGATAGTTCGGGAGATACAAGTAAAAATGATCTTATACGTAGATCATAGCTACCAGTAAGATCATGCTTTGAATTAAGACGAGTAAAATTAAATATTCGCTCAAGACCAACTTTACTTATCACACATCGCGTCTCTGAAATTGTGTGGTGATTTTCCAAATGATACAAACTTAGTCTAAATAAGAGCAACGTGGAGTCCTCGGATTTCTTAAAAACAACATAACAACAACAAAAACATTGTGACAAACTTTGACAACATGTTTCATGTTGTATGGACAAAACTACTGTTTGAAATATTTTTGTATAAATAAGATCTAAGATGCCTAAGCATACTTTTTGCTTTTATTTAAATCTAAAGTTTTTGAACAGACGCTGTTTAGTAAAAATAATACATAAGTCTTCTAAGAAGATGAATAGAAGATATGATTTTAATAAAACTTTAAAGATTTGATTTAAACAGTCTTTAATTTTAAAATATCTAATTTATAAGGTTATGCTTTTAAATGAATTTAGTATAAAATTCTGGATGTACTCTGGAACGCAGACTAGATTTACTGTGACATTGTCCCCCCGAGGCTCATCTGGTCAACTATTTGCTTTTTGGATTGTTTTGTATCGTTGCATAAAGAACTACTTCTCCTCTCTGGAAATGTAAGGTGTTTTTATTTATATATTTATTTAGCTAAAACTTTGTTTACATTTTTTAAATACATTTTAGTAGCATATGTTATTATTCATTGGTTATATATTTTATTAATAATAATTTAATTTAAAATAGAGATTAGTTCATTTTTTAGAACTGTGTGTGTGCGCGAAATTATATTAAATTATTTATTTATTTTATAGTTTTCTGTGATGGTCGTGTTTAGGTGTACATGATTGAATATGCAGTTACGGTACAAAAATCATTATGGCTATGGAAAGCCATAAAAATTTAAACCCCGCATGGACAAAAAAATGCTGATTGAATCTCTTCATATAAATGAGATTTAAGATGACTAAGTACAGTTTTTCACCAATCTAAAGTTTTTGAACAGACATTGTTTAATAACAATTATACTTTAGGTCACCGTTAAACAAAATCGTTACAGTAATCTTCTAAAAGATAAATAGAAGATGCGTATGCATTCAAACTTTAAAGATTTCATTTAAACAGTCTTTCATTTTAAAAGATCATATTTAAACTTTTACGATTATATTTTGAAATGAATTTAGTATAAAACTCTGGATGTACTCTGGAACGCAGACTAGATTTACTGTGACATGAGGCTCCTCTGACCTGTCACCCGATATCCTGAAGCTATCATTATTGTCAAGTAACTTCTTTCTCAGAAGACGCAGCGCTGATCGGAAGGACCTTATAAGTATCCTATCAGTGGGACAGTCTCTAAATGTTTTCATGGTTGCTCTCTCTGAAGATAGTCCTATGTAGTCATTTTCGTTGTAACTCTCTAAACATGTAAGATGGATTTGATTGTTTTTGTTTATCTAAAACAATTGGTTTCAGTAGATATTTTTTATAACCATTTAATTTATATACTTTTATAAATTCACTGTTACCTATGGAATGCGGAGGAGTAGGAGGGGGGTGTCAGAATGTAGAGGACGCGCGCATAGACACACAAACACGCGCGTGGCTCCTTTACTGGTGAGATAGATAGACGCGCGCCTGCTGACAGACACGAGCGGGGGCCCCTGTTTGAGAGACTTTTTTATTAAGACTTTAATAAAATTGTTTATTAAAACATTATTATGACTTTTAATAATGTATTAAATTTAATAAAAAAAAAAAAAAATAGTATAAAGATATAATTTAAACTTTGAAATAATTTTAGCCCTAACACAATGTCTCATTCTGACCGCTGAATAAACCCTAGGAGTCAGAGACCGTCAGGTGGTGCTGTAAGAGAGAACCACTCTGTGATTTTATTATTTTGTTTATCTAAAACTAAAACAATTGGTTTCAGTAGTTTTTTATTTTATACACTTTTAAATAACAGAATGTTTTTCAACCTTAGTTAAAGAACAGTATTTTTTTCAACCTTAGTTAAATTATTTTGTAACCATTTCATTTATACTTTTAAAGAACAGTATGTTTTCAACTTTTTGTGGTAGGTTTTAGTATGATATTATATATTGTGTGATGTATTCTTTTATCCTTATTCATTTATTCTGTTGTGTGATAGACACCACATTGATTTTCATAACTTTTATGTTGTTTTTTCTTCAGCGCTCTATAAACATTTAGCTGCTTGTATAATTGTTTTTTCAATGGTTGTAGAACACACCGACCCCATTTATATACAGTGCTCTGGAATGTGGAGGAGATGCTGACACATATCCTATATAACAGCGCCTTCAAACTTCAAAAGCCCAAAGCTTCTGTCAAAATCACATGATCTAGGGCTAAAAAGGTTCAAATAGGGCAAAAGCTTCTGTCAAAAACACATGATCAAAGCAAGGTCAATAGGGCAAACCATAACAACATATGCCGGAAAGACACCGGAAGGTCGAACTGTCAAAACACATGATCGAGGGATAGGTAGGGTCAATAGGTCAATCCATAACAATACAGGCCGGAAGGGCGACCGGAAGGTCAAGGTCAACCGGAAGCCATCAATCAAATTTTGACACTTGCTATAGGGTTATAACTACTCATCCTCTTTTTCGTCTTCAGGGACTGGTTTACTGACACTGTGAGTAAAACAAAACTATGGCAACAAGGGAAGTGTGCCGACCCGTGTGAGAGGTTTCTCACACCTGGTGACACTCACTACCTTTGCGTGCTTTGTCTGGGTGAAGAGCACGTGCGCTCTGTTCTCGAGGGGACAGATTTTGCGAACTGTGAGCGTTTCTCAATGAGAACGCTCTGTTCTCGTCTGTCTTTCTTCTCGAGGGAGGAGGGACAGTAATTTTTTCCCCGCGGTTCGGGTCCCGCTCGTGCCGAGGCCGAGAGGAGACTCAGATCGCGGGGATCTCAGAGGGAGCTCGGTCACGAGTTTGAGAGAGGAGTGAATCTCTCGAACTCGTCGGCGGGTGACGAGAACGAACTATGGGCGGGGATGCGCACTCTGATGTGTCCTCTGGTCCAAAAGACAGTGCTCTATTGACTCGCGCCCGCCAGGCTTGAGTTGCCATGTCAGCACGTCAGAGTGGACGCGCTCAAAAAAAAAAAAAAAAAAAAAAAAAAAAAAAAACCTTCTATGAGCGCTCTCTCTCTCTGGCCACACCCTACCAGCACCGCTATCAGAGTTGTTGGCACTACATGCCTACTTCAGTTAAATGAATGCAATGCAAAACAGAATCTATAGTGGCTCGGATCTCGCGTTTGCCGAGGCAGCGCGTAGATTACGAGCCCACTCTGCAATAAAGATTCTGTGACTAGGATCTCCCGTTGCCGAAGCAGCGCGTAGATTAAAGGGCATCATTGCAATACAGAATCTACAGTGACTCGGATCTCGCGTTTGCTGAGGCAGCGCGTAGATTACGGGTCTACTCTGCAATAAAGATTCTGTGGGTGCTGGCTGTGTTCATTGAGAAATATCCCGACGCACACAGAAAGAAAAAAAAAAGAAAAAAACGTGCGTTTTCAGGTGTTTCAGCCTCGCGCCAGTTGACTTTTTTCTCGAGGGATGAAAGCCAAGTATATTGTGAACGACTCGATTCTCGCGTTCGCCGAGGCAGCGCGTAGGTTATGGGTCTGCAATTAAAGGGACACACACGATCTGTGAATCAATACTGTTGACTTTCTTCTCAAGGGATGAAATCCAAATATATTGTAACGTCTCGAATCTCGCGTTTGCAGAGGCAGCGTGTAGATTACGAGACTGTATAAATAAATAATATATGTATTTATATTCTGGTTAACGGCTGTTCCCCTCCTGGATAGGATTGGTTCCCCTTACGGTGTGGTGAGATTGCTATAGGGACTCTGTCGCTTCATGTTTCTGGAGAAGCACGTAGGATGTCGTAGGCTTCCTCTAATTTTGAGAGTTGTCATGCTGAGGCCTCCATCCTCCAGAGTTCCATGCAAACAGCCTTCCAGGCAGAGCTTCAGAAGTGGCCCCTCCAACTCTGAGGAGGTGCTTTAGGCCCTTCGCTCCCTTCGCTCTGGTCATATTGAGCTAGCTCTCATAACTATATGTGTCAGGCCTCCTCTCCTTCGAGAGTCTTCATGCTGAGGCCTCCATATATACAGCTCGGTAGAGCATGGAAGGGGTTCTGCCTCATTTCTGAGGAATCATAGGACCCGTCGCTCCCTGGTGGTAGTTGAGCTAAGCTATATGTGTCAGGCGTCCTCTCCTTGGAGAGTCATTCTGCTGAGGCCTCCATATATACATGTTCCAACTATACAGTTTGGCTGTTCTGGTCTGTACTCTAGCATGTGTCAGGCCTCCTCTCCTTCGAGAGTCATCCTGCTGAGGCCTCCATGCAAACAGCATTACAGTTGGAGTTGAGAAGTGGCCCCTCCCTCTCTGAGGGGTTCCTTATGCCCTTCACTCCATGAGCTCTGATGGTCGTCAAGCTGGCTCTCCTACTATCTGTCAGGCCTCCTCTCCTTTGAGAGTCATCCTGCTGAGGCCTCAATGCAAACAACACTGCAGTTGGAGCCTGAATGAAGCCCCTCCCTGTCTGGGGAGGTGCTTCAGGCCCTCCGCTCCATGAGCTCTAGTTGTGGTCGAGTTAGCTCTCCTAATATATGTGCCAGGCCGCCTCTCCTTTGAGAGTCATCCTGCTGAGGCCTCCATATATACAGTTGGCTGTTTTGTTCTGTACTTTAGCATGTGTCAGGCCTCCTCTACTTCGAGAGTCATTCTGCTGAGGCCTTCATGCAAACAGCATTGCAGGTGGAGCTTGAGAAGTGGCGCCTCCCTCCTTGAGGAGGTGCTCCAGGCCCCTCGCTCCCTGAGCTCTTGTCGTCGAGCTAGCTCTCCTAAATATATGTGCCAGGCCTCCTCTCCTTTGAGAGTCATCCTGCTGAGGCCTCCATATATACAGTTGGCTGTTTTGTTCTGTACTTTAGCATGTGTCAAGGGACCCTTCCTCATATCTTGAGTAGATATTAGACCCATCGCTCCCTGAGCCTTGGTGCTAGTCGAACAGGCCTCCTCTCCTTTCAGAGTCATCCTGCTGAGGCCTTCATATACAGTTCAGCTGTCTTGATCTTTTTTTCTTTTAGCATGTGTCAGGCCTCCTCTCCTTTGAGAGTCTTCCTACTGAGGTTCCCATGCAGACTGACGTTGCAGGTAGAGTTTGAGAAGTGGCCCCTCCCTCTCTGAGGAGGTGCTCCAGGCCCTTCGCTCCCTGAGCTCCGATTGTCGTTGAACCAGCTCTCTTAAATATGCGCCAGGCCTCCTCTCATTGAGAGTCATCCTGCTGAGGCCTCAATATTTACAGCTCGGCAGAGCGCGGAAAGAGAGCACTTAAGGTAGCTGTACCCTAGCATGTGTCAGGCCTCCTCTCCTTTGAGCGTCATCCTGCTGAGGCTTCCATGCAGACAGCATTGCAGATAGTAGTACAGAATAGGGGCCCTCTCGTTACGGAGAGTTTGTTTTTAGCCTTCCTCTGTCTGAGCTCTGCACTATGAACTATTCACATTTGAATGAGTTCTGGAGACCATGTGGGCGTGAGTGTACAGGCTTCCTCTGCTCTCTGAGTCATCCTGCTGAGGCCTCTGCCTCTCATTGGTCTAAACAGGTTTGTGGCTTCAGCATTAAGCGTGACAGCCTCCCTGGCATGGGGGTTGACTTCAGTCCCTCCGAAAGTAGCAGGCCAGGGCCCATGGGCTCTGAACCGTACTCCCTTAAAGGAACCCCCCTCCAAAATCGGGTTGTGGTATCCATACCTTTGAGCTGGTGCTCAGGCAGTGGCCGTAGGGAGGAATACTACTGTTAGCCTGACGTGTAAGCAGTAAGGGGCTTTAACTTTGAGTTAATGTGTTTGTGCTTGTATGTGTGTTTAGTATGAGTGCGTGTGATGGTAATATTGTTAAGTTAGCACCTCTTAAACATTTGCTCACTTAAAAATAAATCACTTCTAGTCAACGACTTAACCACAAACAACCTGGATTTTATGCTTCTAAATGAAACCTGGCTAGAAGACAGCTGCAGTGCAACAATCCTCAATGAAACATCCCCTCCTAACTTTACTTTTATGAGTGTCTGCAGAGCTGTTAAGAGAGGTGGGGGTCTAGCTGCTCTTTTTAAAGATATCTATCAATGTAAGCAAATATCATTTGGGAATTACACATCTTTCGAATATCTGGGTATTGTGTTAAAAGGTGCTCCACCCATTTTACTTATTATTTACAGGCCTCCAAAATACTCTCCATCCTTTGCTGAGGACTTTATAGAACTGTTATCAACACTTTCCTCAGAGTTTGACTGTTTTGCCATTGCTGGAGATTTTAACACTCATATAGATAATGCAGAAACCAATATGGCAAAAGAAATCAAAACTGTTTTAAAAACTTTTGATCTGACTCAGCATGTACATGGACCCACACACAATCGTGGACACACTCTAGATTTACTTATCAGTAAGGGTCTAAACATTTCATCGATTGTTATTAAGGATGTCTGATCATTTCTGTATTTTTTTTTTTTTTTTTATATATTGATCTCTCCTGCCATTGAAGCTAGATCTGTGTCTGTCAAGAAGAGATGCTTAAATGAGAACACTAGTGTACTATTTATGAAGGCTATATCCTTAACACCAAGCATATCTGCTGACTCTGTTGATATTCTCCTTGATTCTTTTAACTCAAAAGTTAAAAGTGTAATTGATGATATTGCTCCTGTGAAAGTCAGGAAGAAGAGTGGCAGACAAAAAGCACCTTGGAGAAACTCAACAGCAGTGCAAAATATGAAAAGACAATGCAGAAAAGCAGAGCGCATGTGGCGGAAGACAAAACTTGTAGTCCACTATAACATCTACAAAGACAGCATCCATGCTTTAAATATGGAACTAGGCAAAGCTAGACTTTCTTCTCAAATATTATAAACTGCAATTTAAACAACACACGCACTCTTTTTGCTACTGTAGAGAGACTGACAAACCCCCCAAGCCAGATTCCCAGTGAAATGCTCTCAGACAACAAGTGCAGTGAGTTTGCTTCTTTCTTCTCTGAGAAAATCAATAATATCAGAAAGGTGATCAGCACATCCTTGAGTTGTGCTGGGGTCAGACAGATCAGACCACCTGAGAAAGTAGTTACCATGTCTGATTTCAAAGAAATTGATGGCAAAATTTTGGAAGAAACCGTACAGCACCTTAAAACATCAACCTGCACTCTTGACACACTTCCCACATCTTTTTTCAAAAGTGTGTTAAACAGTTTAGAAGCAGATCTTCTAGAGTGGTAAATGCCTCACTTCTCTCTGGGAGTTTTCCAAACTCCCTGAAAACTGCAGTTGTCAAGCCCCTCCTTAAAAAGAGCAATCTGGATAAGAACATATTAAGCAAATATAGACCGATCTCAAATCTTCCTTTCATATGCAAGATCATTGAAAAAGTTGTCTTCAATCAGCTGAACAAATGCTTGAGCTTGAATGGATCCTTTGACAATTTTCAATCTTGTTTCCAACCGCACCACAGCACAGAGACAGCGCTCATAAAGATAATAAACGATATTCGCTTAAATACTGATTCAGGAAAATTATCAGTGCTGGTACTACTCAACCTCAGTGCTGCATTTGACACTGTTGATCACAACATACTTCTTGACAGGCTGGAAAACTGGGTGGGGCTTTCTGGGATAGTCCTAAAATGGTTCAGGTCATACTTAGATGGGAGAGGTTATTATGTGGGTATAGGAGTCCCTCAAGGCTCGATTCTTGCGCCACTCCTGTTCAACCTGTATATGCTCCCAATGAGCCAAATAATGAGAAAGAACCAAATTGCTTACCACAGCTATGCAGACGACACACAGCTCTACTTAGCCCTATCGCCTAACGATTACAGCCCCATTGACTCCCTGTGCAAATGCATTGACGAAGTCAACAGTTGGATGTGCCAAAACTTTCTTCAGTTAAACAAAGACAAAACTGAAGTCATTGCGTTTGGAAACAGACCTTAGTTTCAGTAGTCATGTCAAAGCAATAACTAAATCAGCATACTTTCATCTGAAAAATATTGCAAGAATTAGATGCTTTGTTTCCAGACAAGACTTAGAGAAACTTGTGCATGCTTTCATCACCAGTAGGGTGGATTATTGTAATGGACTCCTCACTGGCCTTCCCAAAAAGACCATAAGACAGTTGCAGCTCATATAGAATGCTGCCACCAGGATTCTGAGCAGAACCAGAAAATATAAACATATCACACCAGTCCTCAGGTCTTTACACTGGCTCCCAGTTAGATTTAGGATTGATTTTAAAGTATTATTACTAGGGGTGACCCCGAATAGTCGAAGATTCGATGCTTCGATTGGAGGAGCCTGATTCGACTACCGATCTCACGGTCGAATCTTCGCAGAGGTGTTATGAAACGAGGATCATGCCACTTTGGCTATATGAGGGCGCTCAATGTCTGATTTCACATAGAACTACCGGTTTTCTGTCTATACGTTAACATTCAGCCTATTATGATAATGCTGTATATAAAAATGTGCAAAGAAAGAAGCTTTTAATAAATATTTTTTAACGTGCGTGAATAAATCCAAACACCCCGTGACAGATTTAAGTTTCACTTTCAATCCGTGACCGACAGAGGAGCGTCTTGGCGGCAAGGATTTAAATCTTTAACAATGTCTGGGATAAGAAAATCTAAAGTGTGGATGTACACCATCAGAAAGGATATTCTCCAAGGCTGGATTTAGCATCAGGAAAACCAGTCGTTCACTCTGTCTGTGTCCGTTGGAGTCTTTTCAAATTGTGCGCGCGGATAAAATACATTCTAAAACACGTAACGTGAGAAACGTTTAACGACTAAGGGGCCGATCACACCTGACGCGTTTTTGGCAGTGAGAGGCGCCTATTTTCAATTGGTTTCCTATGGCAGCGAGCGTTCTGCACGCTGTTTAAGCGCCTGCTGCGCCTCGCGTTTTACCGCCTGCTGCGCCTCGCGTTTTTGAAGTTGAAAAAAAAGCAACTCCGAGCGGAAAAAGTGCCCGATGTCATCGCGTTTTTTTCCACTGTCCAATCGAATGAATGGAGAGGCGGGCCTTCCGTTGTAGTGATGAAAGCTACAGTTGCTTGAACGCCCGGAGAGTGCGATGATGGAGGATGAACTTGTGGTGCTCTCGCGGGTTATCAGGAGCTTAACGACTTCACGAACCGTCACTACCACAATGTTAACAGAAAGTAAATAAAGTTAATAAATGGCAGATTTGACGTTTACTTGACTGACAGGACAGCTGTTTCAGTGGTTGCCTAGCAACATAAAAAACGCAGCTGTGTGATGGTAAGTGCTGTGTGCTTTGCGGTTTCGAACCTGAAAAACGCGTTAGGTGTGATCGGGACCTTAATCTCCTATAATAGTTAAATTAAAATATGAAAACGCTTTACTATAGGAGGAACGCGCTGCGGTCATATTCTGGGTTCATCTGCTTATCTGCACATAGTGTGGTTTCTTAATAAAGTGTGTACTGTGTAAATGAAACGTCCATGTTTTGGCACTGGTAGTAGCTACATATATTAGAAAAATCACCATGCCAAAAATTTTATTTAAAAAAGTTGTTAAAACCACAGATATGAAAATTTTTTTTTCGTAATTTCTAGCTATCTATCTAGCTAGCGAGTCGCCATTTTGAAGTGACGTCACAGCCTACGTAACGGGGTTGGTTGGTTCCGCTGGTGAGTGAAGAGAGTGAAGCGTTACTGGACCGGACTGAATACGCAATTGATTTGAAATGGAGGAAGACGAACTTGAAAGACCTGTTGAGCCCGTGTGTCCCATTGCTTATGCATTTTAGTCGATACGGCGTGGGAACCGAGCAGTGGTACGTCGCTATGTCGAACAGCCGGTGATACATGGCCGTAGCCAGCTATGAGGTCACCGAGGTCCAGACCTCTGTCATTTTTTTACATTCAAAAATCCATAGTTGGGGACACCCCTAATTATTACTGGTATATAAATCACCAAATTTCCTAGGACCTCAATACACTGCAGATATGCTAACTGAATATAAACCCAACAGATCTGTAACGGAAGGCAGGTCACCCGGCTTGCGTGTTGATTAAATTACTGAAATTACCCCGTGATCAAAACCCCCCTCTCTAGTCTGGGACCTAATCAACTTACTGGAATCCTGATTTACAGACACCTCTATTGTCTTAAAAACTCCGACGCCAGGACGTGCCGACCGAATGGAGCCTCCTATCTGCTTAAATCATTGACTCCTGGTTTAAAGGACCCTAATCTATTTTCTGAGTAAACACACAACCTTCTGTTCGACTGCTTCGGCTAAGATATGTGATCAGCAAAACGCCAGTCGGACTGGAGATGCTATAACCCCTGGGGACGTTTCACAAGATCCCGAAAAAAGCCCCCGGATTTCTTGACACTGATTAACACTTCGAAACAATAAAACAGTGTCTGACCAGATGTAAAAACATGTGCCCACTGTTAACCTCATCAGCTCGAGAGCATACGCACATACATACGAACTCCCCCTGACTCAGAGTGACCAAAAGTTCACAGCGCAGTTTGAACTTTCCGTGACTCCATGACTCTACACACACACATATGCATACATACTCGAGGACTGCAGCTATTACCCGACCACGTGTGTTCAAAGTTATCTTTTTAAATGTTTAAAATGTATTCCTTGAGGTGTTCCATGGTCCCCATACCTAAAATACTATCTCTATAAGCTCTATTCGTATGTAATCAATTTGATGTGCGTGTAATCACGAGAAATCATGTATCTTTGTGTTATTGGCTCACAGAATTATCATTCGCGGTATTGTTTTGTTCCAAAGAACCCAACAGTGTTGAATCTTTAACACAAAATATCAGAGGATGCATTCTTTCATTAATACCAGTTTTATAAATGTTCATGAACGAGTTTATTCCGTCAGTACATAGTCAGAGAAGGCGTGTACCTTTGCAAAACGTAAGGAGGTGGCCACAATCGTCCTTCCAGACGATTGGGTCACGCACGTGAGAAGGCGTGACTTTGGCGACTTCAAAACACGGCGCCAGATCTCTCGTTCCTCGCAGCAGTTCGCCAGAGAGAGAGAGAGAGACCCGCCTCCTTCCTTCTTCCAAGAAACCTTCGTTTTCTTTTTATTTCGTTTTTATTCTAAGTCTTTCTTTTCTTGATAGTTGTCTCAGTTTGATAATTTCTTACCAACCAACAAAACCAACTTAAGGCTAAATCATCTTTGGCTAAGTTGAACGCTCTGAGTTACCATCGCAACGACCTCCGCCTTGACGACGCATCAGACCACGTGTTCCAGGCTCCTTTTGTACACAACCACACACGCACGCGTTCCTAGAAAAACACACGCACGTGCTCCCAAACCCCCACATCCTCTCACACGCTGCCATCTTACACACACACCAAAACTCTCTCTTTGTCTCTCTCTCAAATTCTCTCTCTCCTTTTCCCTCTCTCATTTTCTCTTCCCCTCTCATAATATTTTATTTTATTTTATTTCTTATTGCGATCGTATATTGTTTGTTTGTTTGCTATGCATATGTGACCACCAGGGGTCTTTCATATATTCTCTTAATACATAATTTAAGAAGAATACACAGGTAAAACAACCCAGTTAAATATTTCACGTGATTCACAGCAATACCCCCCACCCCCCCCCCCCCCCCACTTCACACACACCACTGCAGGCGTTTGTCTCTTTAGAAAACTACACATTACCCAAGTATTTCAATTAAAAGAACCTCACCATGTATACATGAGTTATCAGAGAGAGTCAAAACAAAACAAAACAAAACAAAACAAACGTACAATGTAAAAGCTCAAACCTTCTCTCTCTCTGTTGGCGTTCAGCAAACGGTCATATCAATTATGGTAGGCAGTTTGTATAGCTAAAACTAAGTAGAAAAAACAGTGACTGGACACGCGTCCTATAACAATAATAAAATGTCATGAAATAGGTTTCTTTTGTAACAACATACAAATCAATAGTTATAGGCATGTTCATACCTGAATAGCAAACAAATGTTTGCACGATGCGTCTTCACCACAATCGCACTGCGTTACCGTGACAGAATAGGATGCATCCTCATCACAATCTCAAACTGTGTTTACTATGACAGAAGATACAAAATCAATATACCAAGCTTTTACGATCATTCACAACATTTCATAATCTAACTTGGTACCTGCAACACTTTTGCCCCGAACAACCGTTTTGTCCACTGGCCAATCTCCAGCCTCAAGCAATGACAACAACACTGGTTTGAACCATCGATCCTGGTGCTTTCATTCCCCACGCTGTACCGACACACTATGCTGGAATGCTAGCTTGGCTTGTCGCTTTGTGACTACGTCACACTAAATAGCCGGCTGAGCAATGACGCGCTCTGAGGTGGTGCCTACTGGGTCCTAATGTCCTACCCTTACACATATTTACTCCTGCGTGATTGAAATAGTACATGTAATCTTAGTTGTGTGATTAAAATCCTATAATCTTTGTGAATTGAATCTGTCTCATATTGTTCCATTACTGAAATCCCTGAAAGTGTGATTGACTACAAGCTCTACCCTTTATTTTACTATTAAACAATCTAAGTTGTCTAAGACACGAAAATAATCATTCCTTTGTGGCCACAGGAAAATTATTTGTCGTGTTGGAGACAATAGGTTCCTGTTCAGAAATCGTGCATCCGATCTGCCGGACGGATGGTTTGTATGATAAATGAAAATTAACCTCTACCTAAATTTCCCCTAATTAAAATATAATTCTATCTACTTATATCAGTAAATACTATGAGTAATCGTGGTAATTATTGATATACGTTGAGGTCTGACCTATTCCCTCTTTGGAATAATTTAATTTGTGTAAACGGCATATGCATATTCATATCTTATGAATATTACCTCTCATTTGAGCTAATAAATTCCCTAAACTAGAGGCATTGTCGCTACAGATCACTCAGATCATTAGGATCATATCAGCTAGAAATACCAAGGGTTCACTCTAAGCATGGCGAGTCGGCTTTTAGCTATTATGCCAGCCGCAACTGGAACCAGCTTCCAGAAGAGATCAGATGTGCTCCTACAGTAGTCACATTCAAATCCAGACTCAAAACACTTCTGTTTAGCTATGCATTTACAGAATGAGCACTGTGCCGCTGTTCGTCCGACTGTTTGTACTGTACTGTACTTTATTTTATTTTTCTAAACTGTTTTAATTATTCGTATTTCTTTTTATTATTTAATTTCTTCTATGTAAAGCACTTTGAATTGCCATTGTGTATGAATTGTGCTATATAAATAAACTTGCCTTGCCTTGCACAGCCATAGTTGCTAAAGCATCCCCTCAGCATGGCAGCGTGGGTATCTCGTTCCCCTAGCGCTTTGACGCAGGGCGAGTTCCCTTACGACTGTAACCTATGTTCCCTGAGAACAGGGAACGAGACACTGCATCTCGTTGCCATGCCTCCGGTCTGCTTGTACAGTCCCTTCAGACGAAGAAGTGGATGACATGTTCTCTAGGCGTCCTTTTATACTTCCTGGTCGCGCTAGAGCATGACGTCATGGCTGACGCCAGCCAATACGATTGTCGTGTTTGTACAGTGTTTTCAGTCATCAGTCACGCTGAGGCGTTCCCCTAGCGCTTTGACGCAGTGTATCGTTCCCTGTTCTCAGGGAACATAGGTTACAGTCGTAACCTGAGAAGTTTTCTGCAGTAACTCACGATGTTCTGAGATTTTGCTGTCCAAGAAGTGGATTAACTCTTCCGTAAAGTGTGCTGACATTACCAACTCCATTGTATCTTTAAGAAACATCAGTATCTCCCATGATTGGTCTCCTTCGGGGATATTGTAGCCTATCATCAATGGAAGCAGCCTCAGTAGAGACCAATTTTCATGGCCATTTCCCCCAGTAGTTCCCCTAGAGAAGGACGTTTTTGGAATGATCTGTGGTTTGTCAGCTTTATCGTAAAATGTGTAAGGGAACTGCCTAATAGCCCTGTTCAAAGACTCCAAATAAATATATTTTTTGGCAATCAAATCCTTAAGGCACAGTGACAATTCATCTTGTACTATACCCTCCAAAAAATCATGGAGAATGTCAGGTGGAAAACCATCCACCACGTGAAAGTGTGTCAATTTTTCTGTTAGTGGACATCCTCTTTTAAAGGACAAGTTCAGTATTTTACACTTAAAGCCCTGTTTTCAGATAGTTTCTGATGAAATACAATGGTTAAGATTGAACTTTGGACAAATGCTGCTGTCCCGAGAATTTTAGGTTTTTGTGTTAGCACCCCCCCACCTTAACTGTAACATCAGCACTCATCATCTCATTCACCTGTGTCTTATCACCTCGTTTCACTCACACCATAAATACCTGGTTTTCACATTCACTCAGTGCGAAGTTTTTGTTTTAGTGTTACACTGCATTTCTGAGCATTCTCTTGGTTTTCTTGTCTCTTGGTTTTTGGATATCTTGCCCTGTTCCCTGGATTACTCTCTTGCCTCTGGTCCCTGCCTGTTTTGTTTGTTTGTTTGGACTGCCGATCTGTGTATGACCCTTGCCTGTACATTGGATTACGCCTCTGGATTGCCCTCAAATAAAGCTGCATTTGGATCTAAACCTTCGTGTCTCGGAGCAGTTCGTAACAGAAGACTTCGCCACACCCAGATCCAGCAGCTATGACCTCCAGGAATCCAGCAGTACGGATCTCGCCTGATCTTCCCAGCATGAGCCGGGAGTTCGCTGGACAGATCGCGGCCTTGGCCCTGGATAGCCTCGATCTGTTCCAGTACACCTGGGGGTTTGTTCCTCTCGCTGCCTCTTGCTCTCTGGGTGACGAGGCAATTAAGTTGTGTTACCGGCTGGGGGCTAAGGAGGTCGACCCGAGGGAGCTCCCCGATCTCTCCGGTCTGGATTGGAGAGAGGCACTCTCCAGATGTCTGGAGAGCTTCCTTCCGTGGCACGCCATGTCACCGTCTGCACTTCACGCCAGTCCAGCCGAGCCTGCACTTCACGCCAGTCCAGCCGAGCCTGCACTTCACGCCAGTCCAGCCGAGCCTGCACTTCACGCCAGTCCAGCCGAGCCCGCACTTCACGCCAAATCTGCCGAAGCCAAGGCAGTATGCGTCATGCCCGCCGCCCCTGAGACAGCAAGCGACATGCCCGCCAAGCTAGAGCCTTCACCGCTGGTCTCGTCCAGCACAGAGCCCTCTTCACCGCTGGTCCCGTCCAGCACAGAGCCTTCACTGCTGGTCCCGTCCAGCACAGAGCCCTCTTCACCGCTGGTCTCGTCCAGCACAGAGCCTTCTTCACCGCTGGTCCCGTCCAGCACAGAGCCTTCACTGCTGGTCCCGTCCAGCACAGAGCCCTCTTCATCGCTGGTTCCGTCCAGCTCAGAGCCCTCTTCGCCGCTGGTCCTGCCCAGCTCAAAGCCCTCTTCGCCGCTGGTTCCATCCAGTTCAGAGCCCTCTTCATCGCTGGTCCTGTCCAGCTCAAAGCCCTCTTCATCGCTGGTCCTAACCAGCTCAGAGCCCTCTTCGCCGCTGATCCTACCCAGCTCAAAGCCCTCGCCGCCGCTGGTCCCGTCAAGCTCAGAGCGCGCTGATCCTGATCCAGAGACTGTTCACGTCACTTCTGCCGATCCAGAGACTGAGCTTCACGTCACTTCTGCCGATCCAGAGACTGAGCTTCACGTCACGTCAGCCGATCCAGAGACTGAGCCTCACGTCACGTCCGCCCGTCAAGAGTCTCGTCCCGCCGAGACTGAATCTGTTCCTGAGCCTGAATCTGATCCTGATACTGAGCCTGAATCGGTTCCTCTTCCTCTTTCTGCGCCTGTGTCTTCGGACAAGATGGCCGACTCCACGCCAGTGTCTCCGTACAAGATGGCCGCCACCGAGCCAGTGTCTCCGTACAAGATGACCGCCGCCACATCGCCTGAGTCCTCAGCAGAGATGGTCGCCGACACGGTGTCTGTTCCTGTTCCTGAGCCGGTGTCTGTTCCTGAGCCGATTCCTGTGCCATGGTCGCCTGAAGGGTCGTCTCCGCCCCGGCCGCCTGAAGGGTCGTCTCCGCCCCGTTCGCCTGAAGGGTCGTCTTCGCCCCGGCCGCCTGAAGGGTCGTCTTCGCCCCGGCCGCCTGAAGGGTCGTCTCCGCCCCGGCCGCCTGAAGGGTCGTCTCCGCCCCGGCCGCCTGAAGGGTCGTCTCCGCCCCGGCCGCCTGCACGGCCTGATCCGCCCCGGCCGCCTGCACGGCCTGATCCGCCCCGGCCGCCTGCACGGCCTGATCCGCCCTGGCCTCCCGTCTTGCCGCAGTCTCCAGGTCGTTATCCGCTCCACGGGCCTGGCCCTCCATCCCGCCCCCGGGGTCCGCCTCCGCTCCACCTCCCTCCTGGACAGTTTTAGGAGCGTCTGGAATCCGCTCCTTAAAGGGGGGGCTATGTAACGGTCACCAGCTGGAGTGCCCTTGAGAGCCACCAGAGGGCACTCCACATAAGACTATTATCACTCAAAAACTACATTTCCCATAACTCACTGCCCGGACTCATCAGCACTCATCATCTCATTCACCTATGTCTTATCACCTTGTTTCACTCACACCATAAATACCTGGTTTTCACATTCACTCAGTGCGAAGTCTTGTTTTAGTGTTACACTGCATTTCTGAGCATTCTCTTGGTTTTCTTGTCTCTTGGTTTTTGGATATCTTGCCCTGTTCCCTGGATTACTCTCTTGCCTCTGGTCCCTGCCTGTTTTGTTTGTTTGTTTGTTTGTTTCTTTGTTTGGACTGCCGATCTGTGTATGACCCTTGCCTGTACATTGGATTACGCCTCTGGATTGCCCTCAAATAAAGCTGCATTTGGATCTAAACCTTCGTGTCTCGGAGCAGTTCGTAACATTAACAATGGCTGCATAGGTGCATTGGAATAATCCTTCCTAAAACGCATTAAACTTTCGTTTACAAAGACGTGAAACTCACAGAGTGGTCAGGGGTGTTCACTGATATGCTCACACAAAAATCGCTGCAAAAGATGCTTTCCAACAGGTTTTATCGTAGTTTTTGTCCAACTCCATTGACTTGTATAGGACGTGCTGTGAGACCGCAGCACCTTTACGGTATTACTCCGCCGCTTCTTCTTCTGCTTCTTCTGTGTATTGAATGAAATGCCAGTGGTTTGCTTCCAATTGGCAAAGGTGCATTATCAGAGTCTGGAGAGTCTATTATTCAAGCTCTCAACGGAAGAATGTACGGGCGTGAGGCGTTTGGAAAAAAAGGTCCACAGTTTTACAACGAATGGTAAAACACCTGTTTGAAAGCATCTTTTGCAGCGATTTTTGTGTGAGCATATCAGTGAACACCCCTGACCACTCGGTGAGTTTCACGTCTTTGTAAACGAACAATTTTTCCAGTGCACCTATGCAACCGTTGTATACCACAAAAACCTAAAATTCTCGGGACAGCAGCATTTGTCCAAATTTCAATCTTAACCATTGTATTTCATCAGAAACTATCTGAAAACAGGGCTTTAAGTGTAAAATACCGAACTTGTCCTTTAACACCATGATGTTTTGCCATAGTATGGTCACGGGAAGCCTCGTGCACATGTTTTTCATGGTTCTCTCTTGTCCTTGGCTAAAGTAGACCAGATCTGACCTCCTTATCCTGCATGTCATCTTGTTTACAAAACCGACAAAAGTAATCCGCTGCAAAACTCTCCTGGAATCCTGCCAAAGAGTGAGCCCCCAAGTTGTCCGCTGCCACATACAGTACAGTGCCTTTAACACTTTCTGCTAATCGTTCAACATACACACCACTTTTCTCAAGAGTTGCAATGTCCTGAATGAGAGGATGAAGAGCTTCATGATAGCCATGCTCTTTTACAGTGTTAACCTTGCACAAAAGTACAAGTTGGATTGAGTGAAGAGCTGACCGATACTTGGAATCAAGATTAGCAAGTACCCAATATATGGCACATAGTTTGTGTTTTTTCTTGGAGGTTCCAATTGGATTAGCAACTTCAAAATCATCAATGTATAGCCCAAGGGCAATCCTACATTCTTCCACATTTAAAAAAAAACATTTTCTTTGAAATGAGAGCCGTCTCTGAATGAGTGGAATCCTTCAGGTGAAATCATCTCAGCGTGCAGCACCTTATCCAAAATGGCCTTATTGTTTAGTAAAGTATGCAACATTTTCAGTATGGGGACATACACAAATGAGTGATCTTTATCAAGAGCAAACTCAACTGGCATAACAACTGGAAATTCTCGCAGCATATTAGATGCTCTCCTGCTAACTGTTGACAGGGATCCTTCTGCACTGGTAAACTTGAGCAGGACATTACTTTGTGACACTACACTTACAGTGTCACTTACTATGGAATTATCCACATCACTACAGTGCTGACTGATTATTTTCTGTATAACATTTTGTAGTAACGGCTGTGAAAGCAGATGGATCTGATTCATCTGCTGGATTACTTCTTGTGCAGCGCTTTCAGATATATGCAGGATTGCTTGCTTTTTCAAAAATAATGAAGCCAGGTTACGTTCCAGCTGAATTTCTAAGTCTTGCAAGTCATCTACAGATTTTTCACACTCAGTGTCATCCTGTAAAGGCACCTCTTCTTCCACCACTTCAGTCAGTTGATCTGGGCCGGGTTTCCCGATAACGATGTATCTTAGCTCTTAAGAGCGCCCTCTACGTGCAAGGTTACGAACGCTCGCTGCAATTCCACGAGCGTTTCCCAAAAATGCACTTAACATGAAAGTTATTTTTAACAGATTTA
Source organism: Leuciscus leuciscus (assembly GCF_965113295.1). Lineage (NCBI taxonomy): Eukaryota > Metazoa > Chordata > Actinopteri > Cypriniformes > Leuciscidae > Leuciscus > Leuciscus leuciscus. Next base: position 20,270,261 of record NC_138736.1, on the reverse strand, counting down.
AAGGACACCATACAAATAAGGAAAAACAAAACATCTGGGTGGACATTGCAAACTAACTGCAACCCGGGGTGTTCAAAGATCAGGGAAGGTGGTCTGCAAGAAATGCCCAATACATGGCTGGTTTTTGTGCACGTCAGCAAGTCATTGACAGATTTTTTTTTTAATTCATCCATATTTTGTCCAGTCTTTGAAGCATATTTCCCACATTACTTCGTTCTTTTATGATTTTTTTTTTTCATTCATTTAATTTTCTTCCCTTTTTTATTTAATTTATAAATTAATTTAAACAAAAAACAAGTACAATAAAGTGTACAGTAAAAAAGTATAACTCTCATAACTCTGTCTTCTTACGATGCACTTGGGGATTTACGATTACTCCAGAGCACTCGTAGATCTACGATGATTTTCAAGTGCTACTTAAGTTACGATGCTTTTGGGAAACAGACCGTAATATTAAGATCAGTCGTACGATCGTTTTTACGAACTTCTTAGGCTTACGATGCTTTTGGGAAACGCAGCCCTGATTGTTCATAGTTTGAAAGTATTTGGACTTTAAATTGGGTTGTAGCACTCCCACTGTGTACTCTGTTTTTGTGTGCATTAAACGTTGAATAAATATTACTCTGAAACTGAGTAGTTCTTGTCTGTCAGTCATATAATGCAGGTCTATGGTCACTGTCTCAAAGAGCATGCACAGAGTCCAAATTAAAACAATTCCCCATCGTCCAAATTAAACAATTCCCCATCGTAAGTACACATTGATGGCCTAAGACACGAAACGAGCGGTTTGTGTGAGAAAACGAACAGTATTTATATCGTTGTTACCTCTTGTACACAGCCACGTCCAAGTGATCTGAGAGCGTGGGCGGGTATAGATATATACAATAGAAGTCGCCTTGGCTACTGCAGTTCACTGGAACGAAACCGTAGCCAAGGCGACATCTAGTGTATATATCTATACCCGCCCGCGTTTAATTTGGACGATGGAGAATTGTTTTAATTTGGACTCTGTGCATGCTCTTTGAGACAGTGACAGTGACTGAACTGGCAGTGAAACGCAACTTTGGGTTCACTTGCTTGTCTGTCTGATTGAGAGTGCCAAACAGATAAGTGCCTTAAAAGATTTGAAAGTGCACAAGCAATCCATATGAAGACATGGTATTGTCTGTTGCCGAGTGATGGCTCCATGTTTAAGACGATAATGTTTTAACAACTGCCCTCTTTTGTTTGCAGAAAAAATACAATGCTTACAGTTCCACTGCATCTGCAAGAAATTATTTGAAGTTGACATATATTTTACATGGATTTAGTCTCTCAACAAAATAAAAGTGCAGCGTAGTGAACACTGTCACACACTGATCTATTATGACTTCTTTAAAGGAAAAGTCCTCACCAGTGTATCAAGACCTGTGCTTTGAATACCACTCAGGAGGCACGCTGCCAGAAAGACTTCTTCTAAAAAAAAAAAGGCAAAAAAAGAATAATTAAGTTCTGCTTTGCAAGATTACAGACACATTCCTTGATATGTGAAAATCCTTGATATACAGAAAATATACCTTTAAATACACATTTCTATAAATATGTATTTGTGACCTCAGTACAGACAATTTAAAAAACAGTGTTTCCACTGATTACTTTCAGTAATGGTGTGCAAATACAGAAAAAATAAAATAAAAAAATAAAAAAATAAAAAAAACGTTCATGTGATATTAACATTACTAAGTTTAACAATACTTTAACATCACTTAACATTACTAAGTTTGTCATCTTGTTAAAAGATGGATCATTATATCAGCAGTGATATAAGGCAGTTGTGTTGGGGTAAAAAAAAAAAAAAAAAAAACACCTTTACAGTGCTTGCATTACATCCTGAATTTAAATAGTAGGCTATTTTGTCAGTAGGCTATTTGTGATTTCACAACAGCATTATACTATTGACTCTCTGTATAAACTGCAGGTTACCTATAACTGTAAATGCGCGCCATTTCACCAGATTTGTAACGTTAATAAGTTGTAAACCAATCCCAACAGAGGCGAATGCATCAGGGAAAATGGAAAATTAATATTACATTTTGGACAATTAAAATAACTTTTCAGGCAATCCAGGAACCGTTGTGGTAAGTTACCTGATTTATGCACAGAAAAATCAGGTCAAACCACATTCTTTAAGCTCCGAATAATATCAAAATTATTTGGTACACATTAAGAAGATCAGCAAAAATAAGCGACAGACCTTAAAAAAACATACACACAAGTTGAATGCTTGATTACTAACCTTATTATTACTATTCCAAAAACGTGATGAAGCTCCAGATAAACGTAGGTAGTCTGTCAACGTCTTTCCAGTTTCCATATCTGCAAAATTGGCGCCGAATATGCAGATTCTATCGTGCATGCTCTCACCAGGCGGGTAATATATCGACCGGAAGTTGAAGCCGGCCGCGTGCCACCATCTTGTAGCAGAACTTCACTTGCGTTAGCATTTCCATTGACTCCCATTCATTTTGGTGTCACTTTGACAGCGAATAACTTTACATCTGAGGCGTTTAAAGACTCCATTTGTCCATTATTTATTTCTAAAGAAACACAACAATGTATAAAGGGCTCCATTACCTTCTATGTTACATTATGGCCCCGTAGAAACAGTTTTTGTAAAAACAGGCTAACGATTGCGTCATAACCACTCGACTCTCTGTCGCACAGTAGAGAGATTACCGTACAGACAGGAGGAGAAGCTCGCAGGCAATCGGGGGGACGTCAAGGGAATAACATTTTAAAATAAATACTATACAAAATAATTAATCAGAATACTTACTCCTGCTCACTCACGCCAAATAACTCTTTGCTCAAGCTCACCGTCTCTGCAAGATTAACGTTGGTAGTTTGCACGCACAGCTACTAGAATATTTACATCTGTCAGACAGGTTGCTCACGTCATCAAGCTTAGTTTGAGTCGGTTTGAGTCTGCGCGTCAGGAACGGAAGTGCAAAAAAATCGCTAAAAATGGGCTTCACTTGTCTCAATTGAGTTCCAATGAGATGGCTCTGTCCACTTCTTATACTGTCTATGGCTCTCACAAGACCGCTTCTTCTTCTTTGTTTTTTTTCTGCACATTAGGCTCGCTTTATTGCACTGCTGCCTCTCACTGGTTTAGTAACGTCATTGCATCCTTTGTTGGAACTTGCTGGTTTCAAGTAAGCGTCACTAAGACGATTGAGTAAGTTGTTATTTTCACCCTGCAATTTACTATAACTCAACAAAACCTTGTAAGTAGTATGTATTTTGTATTACTGAGTAAAGTTAAATAAATGTGAGTCAGGAAAGCTATTACATTTTACAGTGTGGATGCGCAGGGAGTTCTCGTCCAGAACAGAACCATACCGCCAATTAAACTGTATGCTAATTGTCAATCGTATTTGACGGTAGTGGTCCTGACAGAAATGGAGTTGAGGCACTCAACAAATCATTGAAGAGCTTCTACTTCAAATGTTCTGCCACATGAAGTCTTTCATCTCTGCTTGAAACTCAAGTATGTGAGTTTGTCCCATAGCAGTTGCTATCATACAGTAGACTGAACTTCATCTACGGTAGTGAATGCAAGATTTACAATCCATCTGTTCCAGCATTCCTGAAAGACAGACCCAAGAAGTTTTGTCAGACATTGCTTGAACAGTATCAAGGCAGCTTCCAGCTATTCAAAAGAACATGTTGAGGTGCTTGGAAATTTATCTTTTAAGATCATGAGCACTGTAAAAAAAATTTACATCTCCAAGTCAAAAATTTCTAGTGACTGGTCACATCTAAATTTTTCAATTAGTCTGACGTATTATTTCTCATTGAGCCAATGTTAACAGACTATTGCAACAAGAATTGCACTTGGGCCAATTAAAAAATTTAGATGTGACCAGTCACTAGAAAATGTTGACTTGGAGAGGTTAGAATTTTTTTACAGTGAGTGAGACAACCTCTGCATGGTACAAATTAGAAATTGGTGACTCTGAAAGAGACCCATCATGTGAATGTGAATGTTAATTTCTTTGTCATTTTTAGGCACCCTTGCAAAAAGTGGGTTGACCTTAGCCCTTCAGAGTTTCTTCAAAGCCCATATATAACTCTGGATTTCAATGTTGCTTTAACACAGGATCCCCAGAGCAATGAAAACAGGACTCAAGAGTCCTCTCGTCTGATGTTTTTGATAGTCCTGTACCATGCACCATCTACCTAATGAAGATGGTGGACCTGCGCCTAGAAACGACCACAACGCATGATTTAGTCAGCGCGATCCGGGCCATATCCAGATCAGATGGAAAACTGGCCACCCAACTGAGCATGGTTTCTCCCAAGTTTTTTTTTTCTCCATTCTGTCACCTGATGGAGTTTTGGTTCCTTGCCACTGTCGCCTTTTTCACATTCAATATTCAACAATATTATTGATCTGCCTGCATTAACACCTTTATATGAGAACTGAACTGAACTGAGCTGGACGATGACATTAATGTTTTCTCCAGAGCGGCTGTATTGATAAATTAACTAAATTAATAACTTTTTTACAACAAAAATTAACCACCACTGAAGTAGTTAAGCTGGACTATGACACTATTTTCTTCTAGAAACAAACTTTGTTGCATTATTTTCCTGTTATCACTGTAAAGCTGTTTTGATATAATCTGTATTGTAAAAAGCGCTATATAAATAAAGGTGACTTGACTTGGTTCTCCAGCAGCAGGAACCTGTCAAGCAAAATCTTCAAGCTTTACCAAGTTGCTTGAAGAAAGTCAAACAACATCCAGGAAACGGAAAATAAGGGCAACAGATGCAAATGAAGGGGTCTTTCAATTTTTAATCATATACAAGTTTTATTTTGTTTAAAGGAATAAAGTATCAAACTAAAAATGCAACTAGTCATTCTTTACTTACCCTCATGTCGTTCCAAACCCAGTTATGGTATATGGTTAATGGTCAAGCAAGCAAGCATGTTTTGAGTTTTCATTTATCATATTTAAGGCACTGGGGGCGGTTTCCCGGTCTGAGTTTAAATTAAGCCAGGAGTAGGCCTTAATCCAGAATAGTTCTTCAAGAATTAAAAAATGGCTTTCTGAAACCCAGATTAAATACATATTACTAACACCTGGACTATGGAGTCCTGAACTAAAATAAACTACGTTAATTTAAAACCACCTGTGCAGATCTGTATTAGCTGGATCGAGGTTGCCTATAAAACATGTAATGAACCATGAAAAGCTTAAAATTTTATGGAACTGAGTAGCAAATATAAAAACAAAAAAACAATGGCAGGAGAAAAGAGTGTGATCAAAAAACTTTACAGAACATGAGAAAAGTCTTTTGAAGCAAATAGTTTCAAGACATCCCATTATTGAAGACAAACTGCACACATCATCTGTTTAAAAAAAAAAAAAAAAAAAAGAATGCATGGAAAATTATTTGTAATGATTTCAATGCAGATGAGCACACATCTACAAGAACAATACAACAAGTTTAATAATGGAGACCAGCAACCATTGGAGAACATACCAGATGATGACCATCTATAGTTCAGATGATGGATCACACACACTTAACGTTAAGTATATAAATAAATTTCGCTTTGCCTTTTCTTTCTCTCTCAAACTTTGATTTGCTTCTGTGTCATCAAACATCTTTCCATTAATCTGCATTTATTTGACCATATATATATATATATATATATATATATATATATATATATATATATATATATATATATATTGTTTGGAAGTTTTTCCTCTGTCTTGCAGTTGCCACGCCCCCAATTTTCTTTGCCACTCAGTTCCCCATGCAGTTCACCACACCTGCAACTAATTAGCCTCAATCAGCCACAGACTTAATTAGACAGCACCTGTACACACAGCCCCTGCCTCTTGTTCATGCCACATTGAGGAATCCTTGTGTGTTGCTGCTGGAAATGCTGTGTCTCCTGCCTTGTGTGCGTTATTGAACTATGTAAGTTCCATATGTTTCTCCTTTGATGGTATATTAACTATGAGAAAGTGAGCACAAATCTTGTATTCCTTTCAGTTTGTCTGTTTAAATGTTTGATTGTCATTCAAATGACTTGTGGCCTTGTATTGTGGCATTATGTGGTTAATTGTATCCCATATCCTTTTCCCTCCTAGAAACCACACACACACACACACACACACACACACACACACAAACACACTCATACCTAATAAAGAAAGACGCTGTGTAATTGAAGTGACTGGACTGGATTGTTCTTACCGACACCTCCACTGGTTTTCAAGCCAGCCACCTACACATCTCTCTCAAACCTCCTTTTCATGGTCCTTCGAGCCGGAGCCATTGACGACCAATGGAGATGTCCAGTCACTCCTTGCCTTCATTTCTTCAGCGTCCTCACCGCCAAGTCCTGCGTCCTGTACGCTATGATGACTACGTCATGAAATATGGTCAACGGCCACAACATCCTGCTGAAGTACCAGAGCAACCACTGCTTCACTCTGCAGACATCTGTGGTGTTGGACCTCAGTATCAACCACAGTACGAGTCGGAGGAGGAAGAGCCACCTCAACTACCCAGCGAGGAGGATGAAGAAGAGCCGGAGCCAGCAACAGACCCTCCCTCACCTGTCTCTTCCAGAAGAGCCCTAGCCCCTGAGTACCCACATGACTCTCATGTAGCCCCAATTCCTGACCCTCAAACTGCGCTCTTACAGCAGTTACTAGAAGAAGTAAGAAATCAAGGTAGACTAATCCAGCGTTGTATGCTTGGTAAAGGCCACTCCTCACGGTCTCGTTCAGGACCATCCCCTGAAACCCTTGGCCCTCAGTTAGTAGCATCACAAGCCCAGCATGCTGCAATACCACCCCAGGCTACCACAAGTGACTATAAGCCCTTTTCTTCTCCACCTCGGCAGCAGCTTCCTTATCCACCTCCTGTAAGCCGTGCCCCTGCCATTCAGCCCTTAGCTCAGTCCTGGCAGCACACGAATCCTTCTGACCATAGTCAGTTCCCTGCCACCTGTCAAGTCCCAGTCTTACGTAACCCCTTGCTCCCAGCCTACATGTCGTCACCTCAAATTTCGCCTAGAGTTATGGCCCACTCTACCCAGCCAACATACCAGCCCCGCAATGTGCAGCTTCACCACCTTACTTCTGCAGCCCCGCCAAGCCATTTAGCTCCCCCTTCAGGCCGACTGCAGTCATATAGCAAGATAGAAGGTCCCTCATTCCCTGATCTTACTAGAGAGGATGAAAGCCAGTATATGATGTTAAAGATGGCCCTATCCAACCTGTTGGACCCAGGAGAGTCGGAGCAGTATAAATATCACATCTTGCTGGATCACTTAAAGGTAGATCAGGCGAAGCGGCTTGCCTTAGGTATGTTTATGCCCAAGATCCCTATACTCAAGCTATGCGGGCCCTAGATGAACGTTATGGCCAACCTAGACAGCTTGCTCTGAGAGAGCTCCGGGCTATAATGGAGATGCCTTCAATCCGGATAGGTGATGGTAGAGGCCTAGATCAGTTTTCCCTTAGAGTACAGGCCTTAGTGGGTCTCCTCCAGTCCATGGGCCGCGACGGTTTCTCAGAGCTTACCTGTGGCTCACATGTCGAGCGGCTACTAGAGAAACTACCCAGTGAGCACTTTTGTCAGTTTAAGAGAAGCATGAGTTTGAGCAGACCAGGTCCCCTTTCCTATAACCTTCTAGATTTCTCCTCCTGGCTGCAACAGGAAACCCGTTGCCAGCCCAGAAGGGAGAGAACCCTTCAGCCTGTTCGACCAAGGCCACCACCCTCTCACCCATTCAGAGCTACAGCTATACTCCATGGTAGCAAGACATCCCAAGTGACCTCCCCTAAAGTCCAGATAGCTCCTCCTAGAGCCAGTCAGCTTCCCCCCAACACCACATCCACACGCTGTCCAGTGTGTGCTTACTGTAACTCCCCTGAACATCATGTCAGTAAATGTGATGACTTCCTCCAGCTCACTTAAGATCAGAGAACTAGTTGGATCACAGGACAGAAACGCTGCTGGCGGTGTGCACGAGACCACTTTGCAAACCAGTGTGATCTGAAGGGACGCTGCAACCAATGTAATGGGAAACATCTGCAGGTGCTGTGCAACATCAACCAGAGGCAAGTGCAGAATTTCTACCTAGACCATCCTAGTGATTGCAATAAAGTGCTGCTGAAGGTAGTTGAAGTGACCCT